>NW_006256612.1:2356766-2723158 GCF_000478725.1 Eutrema salsugineum
GAAAATAATAATAAAATGGAAGAAACTAGAAGATGAAGAAGACAAAGTAGAAAAAGGTAAATATGATAAAAAAACGAAGACAAATCAGATGAATAAGAAGTAAAAAAAGATGAAGACAATAAAGAAGAACAATTTGAAAACAAATAACGATAAAAAAGAACTCAAAAATTTAAGGAAAAAAATAAAAAAGGGAAAATATAAACCATGAGAGGAGTAAAAAGACAGATAAGACAAAGATCTTTAAAATATGATGAAGAATTTGGAGAGAGTAAAAATAATTGGAAGAAGAGGAATAAGAATCTGTTGAAGGAGAAAAATAAAATAAAATAGAAGACAAAGTAGAGGAAGAAGAAGA
Source organism: Eutrema salsugineum (assembly GCF_000478725.1). Classification (NCBI taxonomy): domain Eukaryota; kingdom Viridiplantae; phylum Streptophyta; class Magnoliopsida; order Brassicales; family Brassicaceae; genus Eutrema; species Eutrema salsugineum. Next base: position 2,357,122 of record NW_006256612.1, read on the forward strand.
TAAGGAAGAGAAAAAAATTGGATGAAAACCTTAAAAGATGAGGAATTGGAGAAAGTAGAAGAATATGAAGATGATGTAAAAGCCGAAAAACACTAGAATAATAGGAAGTCGGTGATAACAAAGAAGACGATGGCAATGAAAAAGGAAAAGAAAAAAAAGAAGAAGAAAGAGAATAATAATACATTGAAGAAGAAGAAGAAAAGGAATAAAAAAGAGAAGAAAATCAAAAGATGTATGAGAGGAGAAAGGAAAAGATGTGGAGAAGAAGAAGAAGACGTGAAAAAAGAAAACCAGTAGAATAAAAATTAAAAAAAGACATAGAAAATAAAGAAGAAAAAAAAACAAAAAAAAACAAAAAAAAGAAAGAAAGAAGAAAATGATAGAGAAAAATAAAATTAAAAGATAAAAAAAGAAAAAGATGAATAATTCATATTAATCTTATTTTAGTTTGTGTTTATTGATTTTATATACTTATTAGTATTGATTTTAAAGTTTTTAATATTAAACAATGATTACTTTCATAGATTAGCTTTATTTTAATTTTGTATGTATCAAATTTTTGATCTAATTATTTTTTGATTTATGACATAAAATTTTATTTTAGGTTTCGATGAAACTTTTTGGCCCGCGCAAGTCGCGGGCTAAACACCTAGTTTTAGATATGATTTATCTGATTCAAAAGAAAAGAGTTAATATCTATATCTCAATTTTATTTTATGAGTTTATATCTGTATCTCACTGCTCTAACAATAATGAGATGATTGCAATAAAATTCAATTATCCTAAGATTTTTAGAAAGAGATTTTCTTGAGATACGTCCAAGAACATCTCATTAAGATAAAAGAGTTTCTTAACTCAAAGCTAATCAATAAGATACACACAAAACATTTGTATACTACGATTCCAATAACGTCTAATACACGAGACAAAGAGCAAGACCACTTGAGTTTGCTTCATCATTTCCAATATGCAGTACCGTGCCTTACCTTTTGGGAGTAATGCATTAGCTTAAAGCCACCAAATTTTTTTTAAAAAATTAAGATTATTATTTTCTTAACTAGGTTCATGTATATATAGTTATTGAGGTAAATATTATTGGATTCTTTCTTTAACAGAAGCTCATATACTAATATTATTGTTATTAATATTTATTTTTATGAATATAAATGAATGAAGAGACCAATAAAAAAGAACAATTAAAAAAAACAACTAACTAAAATTTATAATAAATCGGTAGCAAAATTAAAAAAAGTCAACAAAGTTTAAACTAAAGAAAACAAAACCTAGAAATAAACAATTTACAAAGCCGTCTGATTTGTGGCTAAATTCATCAAATCGGCCAAAACGTTACATTGCATCTTCTTCATACTACCGTCATATTTAGACTCGAGTATGTTTGAATTTGAGTTTTAAAAAATTTGAATTGTGTTGCAAGTTTAATTGGTTAGACATAGCATAATTGTCTTTTTCCATAAATTTCAGAAGATGCCTCCATGCCAATAAGAAGACACACTCCTAGATTGGTAAACAGAGAACAGAAGAAAACAGACGAGGAGTTAATTAAATCTCAGCAAAGTTCTCTGCTCAGGTTGTGAAAAGAACTAATATTGTTAGTGATAAATATGATGGAATTGAACATCCTCAAAATGTTGATGGTGTCTCATGAAAATATGGTTGATTGCGGAGATAGGAATGAATTGGAAGATTGAATTTGTGAATGAGAAAGAAGATGAGAATGCACATTAGGATGAGAATGTAGAGGTAGCTGATGATGAGAATGAGAATAAGCAAAAAGATGATAACAATGCTGAATTTAAAGAGTATGTATCATAGAAATGTTGATTTTTATAATCCTGCAAATTAGAGGAAAATTATGCTTTAAAGTTTTTATAGTCTCAGTTATTACTTTTATGTACGTTTAAAATGATATTTTATATATTTTTTTTATTAGGGTTATTTTTTTTAGTTCGCCTAAAGCCATTGCGGATCTATGTCACGGCTCAGCATATGGAGGGCATCTAGGAGATTTCAAAACTGTTGCTAAGATATTCCAATCAGGGTTTTGGTGGTCATCCATATTCAAGGATGCACAAAGTATGGTTTCAAGCTGTGATTTTTGCCAAAGACATGGTAACATCTAAAAAAAAGAATGAAATGCCTCAGAACCCATCTTTGAAGTTGAGGTATTTGACTGTTGGGGGCCAATATATAATAAAAGTGCAAACATAGAGCGACATGTATTGGTGTTGTATCTCTCATGTGTAACGTATATATATATATATATATATATATATAACTAATGTGTTGGTTACTAAGCAGTTGATATATTTATATACAAATCTTAGTTAGTAAACTCATTACAAATTTCCGAATATGGCTTAATATGCTGACTTGACTATTCGTTGCGATGTCTTGATCCAATATCAATTATTTGTGCTTTTTAAATGATCAAATGTTTGTTTAGATAAGTTCTGTTCCAAGCACTGGTTTTAGAGATAGTATATACAAACAGAGCCCATCATGAGTTTTAGTGACCGCAAGATGACCGAAAGCTAATAATATTGGACTGTTTTACATATTAAGTTTTCAAGTCATGACCTATTGAAAGAAGCCTTTTATAATTTTTACCACTAGTTTAGAGAAATATTTTGAAATTTAAGGGCTGAAATATTTTATAAAATAGAGTCTAAGATTGCCACTTTGAAATTTATTTCAGAATAAAAAAATGATAGTATAGAACAATTTGTTTCATGCTAGAATGGAAATGGAAATTGGATTGGCACAAAGGTATGTAATTCTGATGTAATCATCAAAACGATCATTGGGGTTGAAAGCAAGGAAACGCAAAACTCTAATAGAAGAGACACAAGCTACCAAATTTTTGGTGCAGTGACTGCGACCGAACGATATTATGTTTGGGTTGAAGAACGAGTGGTTTTCTTTTGCTTTTTAAAATATCATGAGATTACTTGTTGTTCATAATAGACAATAATGTATGCACTTAGCGATGTTAAATCATCCTCGTCACCTGTTAAATCAGCATCATAAGCTAAAATTAGCCGTTTTTACAATGTATGCGAACCTAAAGTAATAATGATCAACTATACAAAGTAAGAACATAATGGAAAAGACTATAAAATATTGTTGAAAAGCATTAATTAAATTATGTGTGATATAAAGTTTTGTACCAAAACTCAAATAATCTTGCATCAGTATCTCAATTTTAATTCTTTTTTTCTTCACTTTTGATCTCAGTGCTCTCATAGTATTGAGATGATTTCAATAAAATTTCTAACAGCTTCATCCAAAATTAAGAAAATTGAATTGATATAACAATATTGAGATGATCGCAATAAAATTCAATCATCGAAGACTTATACAAAAATTTTACAAAGCAATTAAATTATAGGAGAAACTGAATGACAACATTAGCCATAAAAAGATGCGTGAGATTATCCAACAACTCATTTAAGATAAAGAACTTTGTTGATACACACATAAAACATTAGTAATTTGGTATCCTATGTTTCCCATAAAGTATGGATTTTCAAATACACAGACAAGCAAATAGCAAGACCACTCTTTTATCATTTCCAATATCTACAACAAGAAGAAACAAAATATTGAAAAGATGGTAATCTCAAAAGATGTTTCATTTGTGCTTTATCTTCTTCAATCAAATCCAGTCTTAAATGAAACTGCTTACATTTAACCCTTGCAAGATCCTCTAAGCAAAACCGACTAGTCCTCATGAAATCTGCAGGCTTTTATCAAGTTTTCTTCTTTCTAGCTTCAGCTTTCCAATCTCTTCGACGCGGCCAAAGCTTCCGCTTAACCAATACACAAGAACCATCTCCAGCCTTTTCCATTATCAAATGAGCTCTCCTAGCTTCTTTTTTCCAATCTCTATCGCAATAAACACGCCGCACAAAGTTCTCAACATAACCATTATTACACTCTAGTTCCTCCTCCTCTTCTTCTTCTTCTTCTTCTTCTTCTTGTCCCATGATCTCAAATGAAAGATTTTCATCGATACCTGCTTCTTCACGCATCCGCTTCCTCGCTCTATACCTACGTTGCCTTTCCCTGTTCTTCATTCGACGGATCATGACTTCATCTTTGTCTCCTAAATCTTCTTTCTCATCAATGCTCAAAGCATCTTGCATCCCTCCACTATTATTGTTCATCTCTCCTTAAATTCCCAATTACTCAAAACACTGATACCAAAAGCCAATAATGGATTTCGATAAGGAATCTTATAGACATTAAGCTATAAAAAAGGAATGGACATAAGGAAGAATCTAACTTAACTCTATAGAACCCTAGATGAGATTGATTCAAAAGCTTAAGGCACAAAACACACACATATGTAAGGTTTTAACTAGAGGATAACCGAAATGGAGATTCGTAAATAGCAATTAGGGCTGCCAAATAAAATAAAAAACTCTTCCAAAGAATCAACATATGCAAATCGATTGAATAGAAATAGAAAGATTGGTTTTTTTCTAAAAACCCATTTTTTACAGTTGACAAAACAGAGAAGTTCGATACTCAAGGATCCTCCAATTCAGTTTTTGGAAACGATTCATTCGAAGATTGGTGTGGATTTTCAGAGTCTAAACCCAAAAATACTAATTTCGGCGATTGATCTGCGAGATGAGAAATGGCACTAAAAAAAGGAAATTAAAATCTATAAAGGTCATACCTTTGAAATGTTATGATGTACTTCGGTGAACAGAGAAACTAAAGTAGCGATTCCGTTCTCTGCTTGGTCGAGAGCTTCAAGAGAAAGAGAGGTTTGGTCTGTGAATCGGTTAAAGTCTCTTTCTTGCACAAAATTTGATGGAACCTTGTCGGGAAGATTTAGATAACTAAATAATTGTGTTCTCAACTAACAAAATTGGGGTGGTGGCGCAGTTGGCTAGCGCGTAGGTCTCATAGCTAAAGTTGAGTGATCCTGAGGTCGAGAGTTCGAGCCTCTCTCACCCCAATATAAACATTTTTATTTGCATTTTAAATAAAAACTTCAGTGACCAAAATTAGGTCTTTCGAGCCTCTCCCACCCCAATATAAACATTTTTATTTGCATTTTAAATAAAAACTTCAGTGACCAAAATTAGGTCTTTCGAGCCTCTCTCACCCCAATATATACATTTTTCTTTGCGTTTTTAATAAAACTTCTGTGACCAAAATTAGGTCTTTCTTCAATTCTTCTTTCTCTCTGAATCGTGTTTTGCTGGAAATCGGAGAGCTCTGACCCCAATTTCACGGTTTTGGGATATTCTTGATTTTCCTCAGGTGCAAAGGCTTGATTTTTCTTGCTCTTCTTCTTCATATTAGTAATCTATTATGTGTTGGTGTTCGATCGAATTCGATCAAGGCAAGGCGTCGTGTGTATTTTTTTTTTTGTTTAATAGAGAATAAATTAGCTCTGGAATCGAGGATCTTTATTTTTTAGATTATTAAATTAGGAACACTTTCTCTTTTGATTTTAGATGCATAATTGGATCAAGGGCACTAATTTACGAGTCATAGTTGTGAAAGAGTGGATTTTTAGCTGAATTCAGGATATTCTCCAATACTAAAGGTGTTGCTTTACTCTGTTTCTCGTTGAAGCTTGAGCTTTAAGATCAGTTCTCTCGATTGGTATCAATCTTTGTGGTTTTAAATTAGAAATTTGGGTTTTAGTCTTCATATGAGATGGATAGGTCTCAGCATCAGTTAGGTGTGAATAAGATTGGGAAGAACATAAAGAAGAGTCCTTTACACCAACAGAATAACCGATTGCAGAAAATTAGACCAGCGGCTAATGTTCCTCCTCCTGTCATGGCTCAACCAACTCATAACTTAGCTAGACCACCAATGCATCCTTTGCCACACGGTTCACAATCAATGGTGGGTCATGGAGATCAGTTTTGGTCAGCTGAGTGTCCTGTCTCTTTGTATAGTCATCATTCGCCACGGTTCAATGGTTCTTCACGAGATACGCCTATTTTGCCATCTCCAAGGTTCAATGGTCCTCCACAAAGACCACAACAGTTGCATAGTAATAGTCTTCCTTCTCCTAGATTCAACGGTCGTGGGATATTACCCTCTCCTACGTCCCAATATCTTCTACAATCTCCAACGGCTAACCGGAATTTGCTCTCCACTAGATCACCTTATCCGCTGCTATCACCAAGAAGCTTCACCGTCTCATCAATGGATCAACCTGGAATTCTCGGGCCAGGAACATTTCCTCAGCCTCCTGCGTCTCCTGATCTTGTGTCCCCATCATCACCATCTGGGATTCTCCCAATCTCTAGTCCAAATTGGAGAGGTTACTAAAAAGCTCCATCTCCTTCACTCTTCTCTTTAGGTTGGATTATATATTGTGTACTATGAAAGGTGCGAGCTTTTAGAGCTTATAAGGAACAAGAGAAACAGAGGTTTAAAAACAATGAAGTCCCTAGCTTTCGTAGAACGTCAAAGATCTTAAAGTTTTAACATTTTTGAAGCTTTGGCAAGAAAAGCAAAAAATGACTCAAAGGTGAATAATTAACTTTGTTTGACTCGGCCAAACAGAACACAATGGACTAAGAAGAGCTTTTAGTTTGGATTATGATTATTTTTGTGTTCTGTTTGGCTATAAGCCTGTCACTCGTTAGCGGTAAGCCTATAAGAAAAGGAGTTATTTGTTTCCGTACGTTTTATTTTATTTTAAGTAATCTCAATTAAATCTGTTCCTAAATCATTTTTTATTGTGGATGTTTATAGAAAGAAATTGAGTTGGACAAGCTAATCAGATAATCAAATCTCATCATAATCAATTTCATGTTTCAATATTTCTCTAGCTTCCAAAGGCTCCTAAAATTTCTTAATATATTTCTTTCACTATTATTATTGAATGTTTTCCATAAAAAGATTTCGGAAATCTTGTTTATTAGGGTATTTTTATGTTTTTTTTTTTTATAATGTTTTTTACTAACCCTTGTCGCCTGCGAAGATTTTTCTAAAAGGTTGTTCTTAGCCATCGATCTTTGACATATACATACGCTGATTTCCATTTTCGGGTTTTGTTCCCCTGAGATTTGAGATTCTTCTCGTTATTGTTATAGAATTTTGCTTTGGGCTTCTTGTCCGAGAAGAAGATCGATTCAGAATTGAACTGATGAAAATGTTTCAAGTTGAAATTGTCTAGGTATAGAGAATTTGTTAGTTTGGCGAATAGTTTCTCACGTTTTTGGCAAATCTTGTTTCGGGCATTGCTCAAAATTTTGTCTTGGTTTTATTTTGTTTAGTCACTCGTTGTATAGTTGAATGTTTCATCGTTTAGTGTTTTTTAAAACGTTTAATTCATTTGTAAAATTTGTATACCTTGTAACATGGGTTTTTGCCTTGGAGGAATGAGTTGGGAATTGTGTAGTCTAAGGCTTATAGTCTTGTTCCTATTTTGTTTGACCATTACCACTACCTATTCAATATATTAAAACATAAACACAGGCTGATTTACATAAGACCATAGACATTTTAGGGTTTATTGATTTGGGACTTTAGGGGATTTGTTTTTTGGGGTTTTTGCTAAAAATAACCTAAAACTTGATTTTGAATACAAAAGTAAATCCCTGAAAAAACATTTGGCAGAAATAACCTAAAGGAGTAGTGAAAAGACCATTTAATCATGTATGAATAAACAAAAAACGGATGTCCTAATTACCGTTTACACCCTGACGAAGTCTACTAAAGAGAGAAAGAAGTCTAATAGTAGTCTTCTTTTATCGAAATGAAGTCTACTAAGTAATTAAATCTGGAAATTTAATTTTAAAATTTAGAAAATATTATTTTGGTATCAAATTTACATTCATAAATTCCGTAATCGTAACCCAAATGTACAAAAATTATTTTTTCATATTGCTAAATGGAAATTTATGTTTTTAAATTAAGTAGAAGAAAATTTATTATTTAGGTTTTAAAAGTTGTAGCCTTCTATATTGAAGTCTGCTAAACCGAATAAATTAACCTAATCGCAATTTAAACCAAAATTAAACCAAAAATAATATCTTAACCAAAATTTTTTTGTCTCATATATATAGTTGTAACCCTAATTTTTTAGTGAAAAAGAAAACTCTCCCCTCTTTCCTAAACGGCGCATCGCTCGACGCTCGTTCGCTTCTCTCGCCGCTCGTGCTCCCCTCTCTCGCCTCTTTTCTCACCATCCAGCTAGACTTATCTGACTCTTCTCGCACCGTTGGATGTCGCTCTTTCTGTCGAACAGCCTCCAACTTCGCCAGATCCGTTGGTGAAAAGATCTCTAAGCGTGATTCCACAACTTTCAGGTATCAACTCAGTTTTGATTTGTTTTGATTTCTTCTCTTCTAGCTTTTTTTTATTGTTCACTCTTTTTTTATTGGATTTGATGTGAATCACTTTGAATCTCTTGATGATTTGTTATATTCGATAGTTTTTGTTTGAGGTTGAATCTTCATTTCATCTACTGTTCTTAGCAGATGAAGTCTTCGTTAGGGAAAACGACATGCAATTATCTTCCTTCTTTGTATTTTCTTCTTGCAGATCTTTATTTATGAAATGGATTTATGGTTTTTGGGTGTTTCAGATGGAATCTCATTTTGTTTGGTGCGGTTTCTAAGGATGCAGAAGCGGTGATTGTGGACCAGGAGTTGTGTATTTAGTTGGGACAGGACCTGGAGATCCTGAGCTTTTGACTCTTAAAATGTAAGTAGCCATCGAAAAGAGACAAAATCTGCAGAGTATTTCAGTTTATTTTCTGCGACTTTGTAAATGTAAAGCTTCTTCTTTTAGTTGTGTAGGATTGTAATGTCATTCAAACTCGTATTTGCTTAGGTTTTGGGCTTAGGTTAAGAGAGGTCAGAGGAAGACGATCGATGGATCCTAGGATATGGCACAAAGTCGCTGCCGTTTCGGGTAAGAAGAAATGTCTCTGATTTGATTGTTGTAAGGAAGGTAGAGACTGATTATGTCTACTGTAGGTATGGCTGCTCTTGGTTTAGGAACTTATGGGGCTCATGTCTTTAAGCCAGAGAACCCTTCTTACAAACAGGTCAAAGATTCTGAATTTGGTTGCTTTTTTACATTCAGCTATCTTAGTTTTTCATTTTTTGTTGGATTTAGTTTTGATTTGTCTTAAAAAAGTTATGATCTTTCAGGTGTGGCAAACGGCTTCTCTTTACCATTTGGTACACACTGCTGCTCTTGTCTCTGCTCCTAGCACCAAATATCCAAACATTGTAAGAAGAACCATGTTCTTGCGTTTTTGCCGCATCAGATGGAATTGTTTTGGAGAATTTGGTTGCTAGATTCTTGAATGATGTCCAAGTTCCAGAGGTGAGGATTTCACTTAGCTATATGTTGCTTGAAAAGTGTGAAATATGCTGGGCCATGAAATATCATGAAGCCGACACTCTCTGTTTGGATTTTTTAGGCTCGTGCTTTCTGTGGGTTTCAAAATGCCATGGATAACATTCAAGTCACCCCCACGTAATGTTTGTTGGGAACTCTTATGAACTGGTTCATAAAGGCTTCTTCAAATAGTTAAATCGTCAAAGTAGTGATTTTGTAATCGGGAATAAACTTTGATATTGGAAGTTTATGTTTTGTCTTTAGGCACCTACTTTATTTGATTCTACGTCTGGTTAGGTTTTGTAACCATGAATTTCAAATCTTCAGTTCTATTTGTTTTGTAAGAATGAATTTCAACAATTTATAGATCCATCGTTGATCTGTAAACCATGTTCATCATGTAATGCAAATTGATGTTATTATATGGAGATCTTCTTAGTTTTTTTTTTAAGGGATATGATAATAAGCCGTAAAAATGATCGAAACTCTTGAATGCACATAACAAAATACTTGCGAATATTGTCTCTTACCAAGTGTGTCCACGACAATGTTTTAAAATTAGCTTATGTCACTTTAATTGCTTGTGTACTATAACAAAATGCCATGAATTCTCCTTAAACTTCCACTCACCGTACACAACTGGAATTTGAGCCATTCTCTTAAAAAAAAACCATATAAACCGTATTAGCAAACACCGCATAGAGACTTTTTGTATAAAAGTAGACTTCACGACGAAGTCTACTTTGATAAGCTTAGTACCTTAAAAATCGAAACTTCTGATTCAACAATAAATATTCAATGAAACGGAATAAAAATCACTAGGTAGTTCAATCACTAACTAAGAAACAATTATAAACAAAAACAATTGAAAAATAATTTATAAATTTGCTTAAAACGCGTTTTTACAAAAACGTCAAAACGTAGACTTCTATTGCAGACTTAGAATGTAGACTTCACGACGAAGTCTACTTTGATAAGCTAAGTACCTTAAAAATCGAAACTTCTGATTCAGCAATAAATATCCAATGAAATGAGATAAAATTCACTGGATAGTTCAATCACTTACTAAGAAGCAATTCTGAACCAAAAAATTTGAAAAATAGTTTATACATTTCCTTAAAACGCGTTTTTAAAAAACCATAGTAAAATAGACTTCTACATTAGACTTCAAATGTAGACTGGAGGAGAAGTCTACTTTTTCATTGAGAAGTCTACAAATGAAGTCTACTAAAAAAAAGGTTATTTTTGCAATTGACCAATCTGTTGACTTTTGCTTCAGTAGACTTCAGGAGTAGACTTCAGGCAAAAAAGGTTACTTTAACAATTGACCAATGCATTGACTAACATAGTAGACTTCTATTGTAGACTTCATGTAAGAGTAGACTTCTCTGACAGTCTACTTTTGAAGTCTACTTTTTAAATAGAAGTCCACGGAACAAAATAGGTTATTTTTGCAATTGAATTTTTTAGTAGACTTCACAATGAAGTCTACTCAAAAAAATATTCCTTCTAAGTTTGACCGAACACAATAAGTAGACTTCCCAGAGAAGTCTAAACTTCTTTGTGAAGTCTACTGAAGCTTTTTGGAATTTTTTAAATTTTTTAATTTTTGAAAAACAGAAGTCAAATACAAAAATGACCTTTACGTTTTTGGTCAAACTACAAAAGTAACCTGAAAGTAGACTTCGTATGCAGACGAAACAAGTAGACTTCATAATGAAGTCTAAATCCAAAAGTCAAAATACGGTCAACTACAAAAATAACCTCTTTTTTTCGTAGACTTCTTAAGCCTTCAAATGAATTCTACTATTTTTTTTTTGTTTTCAAAGGATATCGAGTACACTTCTCTGAGGTTTAATGAAGTCTACTTTTTAAAAGTCAATTGCAAAAATAACCTTATGTTGACTCATAGACTTCAGTATAGTTCACGAGAAGTCTACTTTCGCGATATAAAAACTGAAATGTGGAGAAATTGAAGTGCGAGGATTACCTTTAACAAAATTGAGCTCCCCTAAGTTTCTCTTATCCACCCAGAACTTAGGATTTCACCGAAATTAAACAACCCAGGTGTCGAGTAAACCAGAATTCACCGAAAAAGCATGGCGCGAAGCATTGTAACTTTGCCCAGATGTTTTGGAGAAGAAATTATGATAGAATGAGCAAGGTTATGAGTGAATGAGCTTAGATATTTGTTTTATTACAGCTTTAAAACTGGTTGATAAGCATTTATTCCATTTTCATGGTTGTTCATGGTGGTTGAAGGTATTGAAGACGATGGCATTCACGTAATTAAAAAGTGTTTAGAAGGTCCAAGAAGACTTTAGCCAATTAAAGAAAAATCAAATTATTAGATATATAATGGCATTTTCGTTAATAGTTTAAGTGGGAAGGATAAAATTGTGAGAAAATAGCAAAAGTTGGAAAGAGAAAAAAAAGATGTTAGTTTTGTGTTTGACTTTGAAATATGGGTTAGATCTGAAACTCTCCCTTGTTTTTTTGATGTTTTTAATTATAATAATTCAAGTGGTTAATCCTTCATTTTTGTAGTTTGAAGTGGAGAAAAATAACTCCAGGGAAATGGCTGAGATTACAAATGAAGAGTCTGGTATGCATCTGCACTTAGTATTTTCATTTCCACTTACTTCGTTAATACGTTGCACAAAAAAAGGTTCTAGTCTCAAAAATACTCATATGTTATGTTTTGTTTTCTTTGTATACCTGTGTTTCTATTTGTTTCTTTTTGTTTTATTGCTAGGATCAAAACTCTCTGAATTGTATGGTACATATACATGTAAGATTGAGAATTTTTCACAAATACGTAACCGTGAGCTTCGTAGCAATGTTTTTGAAGTTGGTGGCTACGAATGGTAAATGACATTTTCTTCTACTTTGGATATTTATAATAAACTTCAGAACTCGTTGATTTTTCTATTTCTTTGCTAATAATAAAGCTTCAAACTCATTGATATGACAGGTCTATTTTAGTATATCCAGAAGGGTGTGATGTTTTCAACCATCTCTCTTTGTTTCTCTGTGTTGCAAACCGTGATAAACTTCCTACAGGTGAGTATTATTGTTTCTCGATCTGATTTTTTTTTTATATCAATTTAATCATTTAGGTTAACACCTTTTGAGACAGGTTGGAGTCATTTTGCTCTCTTTACTATGTCTGTGATGAATAAAGATCCAAAAAAATCGAAGCTGTCAGGTTATCTATTATTTTTTGCATCTTTTACTTTTCATGAATCTCCATTACGTTTTAGACAAACTAAACACAAGTTCTTGCAGATACGTTACATGAGTTTTGCAAGAAAGAGCATGACTGGGGATGGAAAAAGTTTATGGAGTTATTCAGGTTACATGACGGTTTCATACATGATTCTGACTCTCTTATAATTAAGGTTCAAGTTCAGGTCATTAGGTAAATCTGCCAAGATTTTGAGTATATCTAGAGTGATATAAAAAACCATTCTATCTTCGATTTTTTTTTCTTCCATGGCACCATTAACATAACACCAAGTAATCTTATAATCGATTCTTGCAGAGAGCGTTTGGATCGACCTTTTCCCTGCCTTGATGGTCAGTATAGGAGGGAACTTGTTAAGGTTTATAAACGTAATGTAGAGTAATCTTTCATGAGGTTTATGAAAGAGAAAAGAAGCAAGCTGATAGACGACAAGACGAGGTGGACAAGGTACACAATTTCTATGTTTGTTAATTAAAGTTTCTTGATAAATTTTGTTCTCTGGCAATTTTGCATCATATATAACAAGGAATGGATCTTGTTTTCTTTCTGGTTCAGCTTATGTGCCTTTTGGTTAGGGATGGACCAAAGCTCAAGGAGAAAGATGTCTCGAGAGAAAAAGGATGTGATTCTAAAACTAGTTGTGAAACAGTTCTTCATCAAGAACGAAGTTACATCCCCTTTGGTGATGGATTTCTTGTTTCATGTGTTAACCTCTCTTGATAGGAAGACCGACAAGGAGAGAGTTATACATTCAATTTCGAAACAAGTTGGGAAACTCTTTATGGATGATTTGGATTCTTCGCATAATGGATCAAAGACTCTTGAAGATGAACCTAAGAAAGAGAGAGAAGAATTGCCAGCTCCAATTGTTAGTGTGGAGAGAGATCTGTTTGTTTTAGTTGATGATGCAATGCTACTCCTTGAGAAAGCTGTTCTTGAGCCATTGCATTATGAAAGGGGTCCTCAAAACCGGATGGAGGTAAGTCTCATAGCGTTTATATAAATGGCTCCATATCGTTTAGAAATTCTTTGTATCGATGATCTTCTTTCCAGGTTGGTAATGAGGGAGAGCGTGATGAGAAGGTATTAACTGAGTTTGCTAGACAGACTCTGGAGGTATTTGTTCTTAATCATATCTTCTGCAACAAAATCGAAGTTGCTTATAAAGAAGATATTGCATTGAAACTGCAAGAAGAGCTTATTCGTGAAGAAGAAGGTCTGAAGAAGAGAAGAACAAAGTCAACCAAAAAACAATGAAGAATGAAGAAGCTATTGCATTGTTGTCAACTAAATTTATTTCAGTGTTTGATTATGAGGTCCTTGATAAAACTGTTATATCGTTCTGGATTTTAGACTTTTTTTTTTTCTCTATGAGCAATACTTAGTATTGGGATAAGTTACGATTTAAATATGCTTGGTTGTGGTTTATTTCATTTTTATAAGCTGCCTATATCTTTGTTGACAAAAATTTAAAACAAAAGATCATTAGACATCTGATAAGACTTTTTCTTGCTAGAACTGTCACAACTAGATTTGTTACTTGTGGTCGAAAAGATGGAAAATGTGATACAAAACCAGTTTTGGAGTCATATATACAAACAAGAATAGTCACAAATTAAACCAGAAAGTTAATTGAAATATGCCGATAGAACATAACTAGAAAAAATTTAAAAATCATACATAAGCTTGGAAAAACAAAAGAGGCATTGCATCTAAGTTTTCTAACGATCATTGAGACCAACTCATGCAAAACCGAAGCATAACCACTAGGCAGGCTATATGGAATCATAGAATATTTTATTGTGAACTATGGTATACTACAGGTACATATATTTACATATACATTGACATTGGTGGTCCTGCTATGTTAAGAGCTGCTGCTAAGGTTTGCTAGACTTGTGTAGTTATGAAGCATCTCGCAGTCGAGGTTTACCGTTTTGCAGTAAAAGCAGACGCAGTTAGTGCTTTTGGTGATATCGTAGCCTTAAATGTACGAGGTAACTTGTTTTAGATCGGTAACAAACCAAACTTGGCTTTGACCCATAACATAATTCAATCCGAGAGTTTAGGAGTCCAAAAAAGGAGGTTTACGAAGATAAAAAAATCCCAGTAATGTGGGATCAAACATTATTATACTTTCAAGTAAAGTTAAAAGTGCAATAAAATTAGAGCATGGACGTTCTAATTGTTGTAGATTCAGATTATCCTTCAGTTTTGGAGTATCTCAAAGGGCGTTTCAATGGTTATGGAAACAAACTGAAGGAGGTGAGTAGCAATTTTTCTGCTTTATTGATTGTGTGTTTTCTTAGGTTCTGTTCGTTTCTGTATCTGGATGCTGCATCTAGTTGCAAATGTCCAAATGTTATTCGTTTTTTCAAAAACAATTTGTGTTCAGATGCACCATCTGGATGCAAATTGATTAGCATCTCTCGAAAATCTGGATATTATAAATGCTGAAAAATAAAGAGTTCAGATACAGCGTTTGCATCTGGTTTATGTAAAAACGAAAAATCTTGATTTCCCACCAAAACGTTAATTTTTGGTTTTTTGCCAAAAACAAATACTCTCCGTTTCCCGCCAAAGACGAAAAATCTCGGTTTCTCGTCAAAAAACGCAAAATCTCTATTTCTCGCCAAAAACGAAAACTCTCGGTTTCTTGCCAAAAACGCAAAACCTCGATTTTTCGCCAAAAACAAAAAATCTCGATCTTCCGCCAAAAACAAAAAATGTCTGTTTTTCGCCAAAAACGCAAAATCTCGATTTCTTGCCAGAAACGAAAAATCTCGATTTTCCGCCAAAACGAAAAACTCTCACTTTCCCGCGAAAACGCAAATCTCGATTTCCCGCCAAAAACGCAAAATCTCGATTTCTCGCCAAAAACGAAAAATCTCGATTTTCCGCCAAAACGAAAAACTCTCGTTTTCCCGCGAAAACGCAAATCTTGATTTCCCGCCAAAAAAACAAAATCTCGATTTCTCATAAAAAATGAAAATTCTAGGTTTCTCGCCAAAAATACAAAATCTCGATTTCCCGCCAAAAATGAAAACTCTCGGTTTCTCACCAAAAACGCAAAATCTTGATTTTCCGCCAAAAACAAAAAACTCTCGCTTTTCCATCGAAAACGCAAAATCTCGATTTCTTGCCAAAAACGCAAAATCTCGAGTTCTCGCTAAAAAAAGAAATCATCTCGGTTTCTTGCCGAAACGCAAAATTTTGATTTCTCGCCAAAAACGTAAAATCTCGATTTTCCATTAAAAACGAAAACTCTTGGTTTCTCGCCGAAAACGTAAAATCTCGATTTCTTGCCAAAAACACAATATCTTTATTTTCCGTCAAAAACTCAAAATTCGAGTAAAAAAATTCTCGTCAAGTAAAAAAAATCATGTTTTCCCACAAAAAATGCAAAAAACAAAAAATTCATGTATTTTTAAAACTTCATTTGGTAAAAATATTATTTATTAAAAAATAATAATTCTTTTTAGTCATTTTATATATTTTGCATTCCAACTATTTTTCTAAATTCACAAACGAACAATTTAGTATCTAGACGTAACATCTTGATGCAAAACCTAGTTTCAAAAACAAACAATATCTGAATATTATATCTAGATGCTGATCTAAATGCAAAATCTAGATATTAGTCTTTCAATACTGTATCCATTTCTTTGGGCCTAATTGAGAGCTGCAATTTTACTTAGCTTGTCTCTCAATTTACATTGTTTGTTTCTTAACTTACATTGAATGATAATTTTCAAACGAGACGTTCCCTCCGAGCTTTACAACTTTCACTAGAGAGTTCTCTTCGTTACCGTGAAATCCTCATCAAACGCAATTGCATGAGATCTCCTCTGATCAGTTGAGTAAGAGTCCGTGAATTGTTCTGAGTTCTAAAAGTAGATTCAGACGTCACAAGAATTCTATTACGTAGATGCTGAAGATGAAAACCCAACTTGTGTAGTCATGAAGCAGACAAATACTGATGGTGTAGCCTCTTGCATTGCATTGATATTAATTAACTTGTACTGCCTTGCCGTAAAAGCAGACGCAGTTAGTGCTTTTTGGTGGTATCGTAGCCTTCTATATACGAGTTAACTTGAAAACAATATTACTATATTAAATCAGTAACCACACTTGGCTTTCACCCATAACAGAATTCAATCCAAGAGCATAGGATGTACAACAAAGAGTTCGATGAAAAAAAAAAAACCCAAATAATGTGGGATCAAACATTATTATGCTTTCAAGTAAAGTTAAAGTGCAACACAATAAGAGGATGGAGTTGAAAACCTAAAAGAAAGTATGATAAGCCAAATAGTTCATAACGAGACACCTGAAAATGCAAAGTCACATCACAGCCAAACTAGCTAGCTAGACTCTTTTTCTTTTCTTTATTTTTTTCTTTTTTTTTGGAACAACGGACTCTTCTTTTATAAAGTTTAGATTCTCCTCATGGTCTATAAATACTTTAACTCTGCTAAGATTCTCACCAAAACCTTGGATTTCAACACTTTGGAGAGTGTTCCTTTCAGGGTTGAAGTAGAAAACATAAAACGGTTTAGATTTAGATGCATCCTTCATTGACAACACAATTTCTCCCTTTGCTGTCACTCCGGCCACAGAAACATGATCCCAGTCAACGAGTTTATTTTCTGGAAAAGTGTAGACATAATTCGAAAACTCCTGTTTCTCGACGTCCTCTAGAACCCACATACGCAACTTAATGGCATCATCAGCCCCATCATGCTCTAGAATAATCCCACCTAATTTACCTTTATAGTTTACTAACTTAGTAGCATGTCTATCATCATAATCTCTACCCCAATAGCATTTTGTGTCAATGAGCTTGAATTTCTCAGATCTAACATCAAAGCAAACTATCTTCACATGAGACGGAAATTCATCAGAACTTTTACAAAACCAATCAGCCAATTGATTAGCTGAACCTAAGTAATACAAAACCCCATCGATGCATATCCCTCCACTCCAACAAGAATTGTACCAGGGACAATGATTAGTACCCCTCCACTTAAGTTTTCCAGTTCCTAATGTCAGAATTTTATGATGCACCCTTTCAGGACAAAATGTGTAAGCCTCAGACAATACTTTGAACTGTTTGTTAATCGGATCAAACCCTAAAAAACTTGTCGACTTTCTGTAAATCAACACTTTAGGCAAGGTTGCAGACTTTCCAGTGATGGGATTACATACTAGATTGTTAACGTTGTCACGGAAAATCATGTCAGGGTAATAGATCAAACCGGAGGTATAGCTACAACCGTCTCCTAAATCCTTATATCCACAGATCTTCGTATGAAAATCGGCAGCTACTACAAGAGAAGACTTCCCATCTGGATTCTGTGGCTGAGGCGACGAGTAGAAGTTCCATTCATCATCGGCTCCTTCGAGGGCGAATAAGAGACGTGGACGAGTCGAGGACCTGGTCAGAAACAACTCCGTGGAATATGGACGGTGAAGCATAGACCCCCATAGCTTCGACACGCAATGAAACCTCCCGATTGACTTTTCAGGCAATCTCCAAAGTATCTTGGGAATGAGATACATAAGGAATCTGATCCTTCTTCTCTATTCACGATCGTTGTATTTGCTGATAATAAGTCGGAGTGAGATACTAGGTGAGAGAGAAGAGACAGAGAGACGGAAACGAAAGATAAAGAGTGAGTAAACGGCAAGAAGACGAGGAAAGTGAGCAGAAAAAAAGATGATCGAAATGGTGGAGAACATAAAGATCGAAGAAGAGGAAGAAGATGGAGCGATGAAGGAGAAATCCTCATAAATAATATATTTTTTAATTAATTTAAGATATAATTATTATGGAATAAATATCAGTTGGGTCAGGTTATAGAATTTAGGTGGAATGGATGGATATCACCCAGGTTTTATTGTAATTAAAGAGACAAGTAAAGAAGAAAATAGAATTTTCCAGGATTTTTAATATTAAAAGAAAATCAAAATTAAATTAATTATTAGCTTATGGCGTTTGGGCATACTTTTTCCTGATTTATGGCATTTTAGCCTGTCGCTCAAGGCTCTTTAGAATTTCTTTTTATTGATCTACTGACCTAATGGTTTTGTATTTATTCATGTACATTACATATCAACAAGTAAAAGTTACAAAAAAAAATTTTTACAAAAAGCAGATTTTTAGGTTAAATATATCTATTTAGGGTCAGCCCTAACTTAAGGCCCAAGAAGCATTGTGTTTTAAGTTTAAACCATCTATATATATATAAATATATATATATATATATGTCTGTAAAGTGATAAGACGAAATCATAAAAACATATTAGTCTTTTAAATTCAAGAATTCAACATACATCACCCCTCATCGAAAAAAAAACAAAATATGCCCTGTCTTTTGTTGCACACTTGCACTTGATGATCATCCACACCAAACAAGTTCAAGTCTGTTTTTGTTTCATGGAGAAGAATATGGGAGGTAATGTTGGTTAATGGAGAAAGAATATTGGTTTGGCAAGTCTTTTGTTGCACTTGATACTCATCCACACCATGACACCAATATTCTTCTCCATAAATCATGACCTCCCCACAACCTTCTTCTTCATCTTGCTTCTCTCATTCTTCACTGATTTGCCAATAGCATATACATTAGGAGTCTGAATAAGAAATTTTAGAAGAAGGGGTACATAACCATATTTTTTCAATAGCTCATGCTTACAATAAAATTTTAGAGTTGTCCACTATGAGCTTTCGAAAAACGACAGTTCTTTAATCCTTCCTCTCAGCCTCACCAGTCACCACTATATTCCATCTTCAAAACTCTTAATAGTCTCTTTTTCTGTTCAAACTCGTAACCGACTTTTAACACATTGACATAACGAGCTTCAAGAGTAAAACTATGACCACTTACAAACAAGAAGAGAGAAACTAGCCAATTGACAACTATTAACAACGTCAAATGATTCGATGCAATAATTAAAAAAAAAATACCGTCAAACAAGAGAAGATAAAATTTTACTTTGATGGTGTTGCCTCAAACACCAAACAAACTAACCAATTGACAAGTATTAACAACGTCAAAGAATCTATTAGTTTTGAATTTAATCACTCCTTGTAGTACAAGATCATAATTAACATCTTCAACATGTTTCGTTTGGCTTTAGGATTTGTGGAACTATTAATTAAAGTTGTGTTTATTTTTCGTGGAAGAAAAAAAAAATCAATTAGAATTTTCATTTTCATTTTTTAACCAAACTTTTTGAACAAGTAAAAGCTCCAGACTTCCATATTCCAATGGTGAACCTTTAAATTAATTTTGTTCACTAAAAAACATTATAATAACTTTGGACTTATAAAATTTCATACAAAAATTATTAATCATTAACAATTTAGTGCGCATCAAGATCTAAATGAGGAGTGAAGAGGAATATCGATAAATTTCATATAAATACAGACAAAAATTCGAGAAAAAAATAAATAAACATGTCGTCATATAATTAGAGATTATTATCGGTTATGATAGGGAGAATCTCCTAAAAAGGTTGCATTTTATGATTAGAAATTGATAATATAGATTAAGAAATAAAAATTGGTATTAAATTTTCGTCTATAACAATATTTTTAAAACCGGATTGAAATCAAACGGGTTAAGCATATGGGTCACGGTTTAATCTGGTCCAACCAGGTTCAACCTGGTTCACAGAATTTATATTTTTAAAAATTTGAAATATATAAGTATTATACATAATTAAGATATATTATGTATATACATAATAACATTTTAAAGAGGTTAAATTAATTCTTAACATTCAAATTTTTAGTAACCTGAAACATTTTTAAGCTTTAGAAATCATTCAAAGATTTAATTAAAACTTTATGAATATTATTATATTAATTTTTCTTGTTTTTATTACTTTTTAGAGTATAAAACATATATATTTAGTTTCTGAAATACTAAAGAATTAATTATAAGAAAATTTAATAGAATTATTGAACCAGGATTAATTAACCAAATCACTATTCATCCAGTTCATGAGTTTTTGACAGTTTATTATGATTTTTATGCGGTTTAAAAGCTGTTGGATTTTATAAAAACCCAACCCGGCCACGAGTTTGGTTCATGGTCAAACTCGGTCCAACCATCGGGTCGGTCCGGTTTTAACAACACTAAACTCTATAACAAAAAGAAATTGATAATTCGTCTAATACTAGTAAAATTAATAAGTTAAGACATGCATTATAGTTCTGTTAATACGTTATAATTAATATGGCAACTATACTCTCAGAATTCGTATTACTCGCATATATTTATTTTAATAATATTTTTTTGGTCGTCAAATTGATAAACCAATGTATGTTAGCTACAAACAGATTTTTGTTTTCTGTTTTTTTTTTGTCAACGGATACAACCAGATTCCTTGTATTAAAAACGATTTTAAAATGATGTTACAATACATGCAAATATCCCTTAATTAAAAAGAAGAGTTTAAGGTGTTAATGAGTTTAGATTCGATATGATATCTGTATTTTCATTTCTTATTATACAGGATTAGGAAAAAATATCACACAAAAAGAAATAAAACAGAAGAAAAAGAGAACATGTAGACAGGGGAAAAAATATCATATTTTCCTACAGGGGAAATACTTTTATTTCATTATTAGCAGTCTAATATTTAATATATTCCTATTTTTCACCAAAATATCTTTCACTCAAAGAGAAACAAAATAGAAAATAGGAAGACACTCATACACGATACATAGTAACATGTAAGATACATATTTTCGACTTTTTCAGGAAAAATAAAGAAAATTTAGAAAACAAATTGGAAAGGAAAACATCTTTATATTAAAGTTGGATGCATTTTATTACTGAATAAAATCAAGAACTAAAGCGGTATAAAATCAGAAATTTAAAGGGAATTATGATGTTACGATAAAGAAATATTGATTGTGATTGTGTGTGTCCGCATATATATGTATGTGTCCGCATATATATGTATGTGTCAAATTCTTTTTTGAAATAATTAAGCTTGTGAGATTCATATAATCTCGTGAAGCTTCTTCCTAGCTTGGTAGTGACTCAATCGTGTTTAAAAAATAAAATGAATCAGCGACCACAAAATGATCACTTGAGAGTAAATAAGACAGGTAAGTACATTCGAAAGAGTATTTTCCACCAAATACACGCAAACGCTAACGCCATATTTCAGCCGCAGCAACCGCAACAAAAAACGCAAGTGTACATCATAAACAAGAACGACTTCAAAAGCGTTGTTCAGCAACTAACGAGTTATCATTCATGTGAGCCTTTACCTCAAAGCTTCCCAAAGCATCAGAAGAATAGACCAGAGCCGGTAAACCGGACATCATCGGTTCCCCCCATTACCACGGTGGTTCAAGAAGATCCTCATGTCTCATTGTATATGCGTTATCTTCAAAGCTTACTTGAAGACTCATCAGAATCTGATGGTGATCAATTCCAACAACCTTTTGATGAGTCTCAATCTGATATGCTAGCTCAAACTCAAGTTCCTAAAAAATCCATGTCGTATTCCAATGGTCTTGAACCGGTCATGACCACTACTTTGACCTCTCCTTGGTTCGATGGCTCGCTTCAACAAATTGACGGTGCTTACTCATTGGAGTCAACAAGAGCTGAGTATCCTCAACCACTGACTCCAAGCTTCACATATTCTTCTATGACTCAACCTGGAGTTTTCGATCCGGATCTAGAATATTTTTAGCTCTTTCTACATCTCTTGGACTCATGTTCACAGTTCTTTTCCTCTATATATCCTCAGAGGTTTCAGGACATCCATAACTTTTAAAACGATAAAAGAGCAAGTTAGAATAAAAGGTACTTAGAGAGATTTTATTAAGCTTTATGTTTGGCTGTTGATGATGATTATATGAAATATCATCAGTAATCTCTTGTACTATCAACTCTTGTTTGGCTTAATCAACTCTTATTATCTCCTCTGGGTCAGAGTAATCATATCATCTGTAACATAAGAAAATGTGTAATAAGGCCTCACTAGAATCTATCTCTCTCACTCTCTTCATATATTTGTTAAACCGGTTGTAAACAAAACCGGATAAAACAAGAGGTTAACCAAGACCTTGGCTTGGTGAAACTGAAACACAATCCCAACAAAAAAAATCTCATTACCTTGGTTTGGTGAAACTGAAACACGATCCCAACAAAAAAAAAAATCTCATTTGCTGATAATTGCATACAAACTTGTGGAAAATACCAAATTTGTTACTTTAAAAAAAAAAAAATCAGAAGCAAGAGACTGAAGAAACAGAGAGAGGGTAAGAGAAGCTGTTAGCATATTGAAAAGAGAGTGTCTGTCCAGGAGCAAGAGGTTGACCGTCGTTGACCAGACAATCATCATAACAGAGTCGCCTGAAAACTCTAGGGTTAACCAGCCTGACCGAGCTGAACCAGCCACAACTGACGTGGATCTCTGCGATCTTGCAACCCGAGACACATGCGTTGAAGATCTGAACTGTGTATGCAGGAACTCCGTTTGGAAGTGGAACCGTTGAGCCTTGAAAGACAACAATATCGTCCTTTGAGCAATCTTGTCCGATCCTATTGGTTCCTTCGACAGTGTCTGAAAATGTCTCTGAAATATGTGTCTTTAGGGTTTCTAAAACATATAGAGACTGATCATAATCATATATGAAGCCAGAGAGTTTCTAGGAGTTACTGGTAGATAGCAGAAGCTTTCTGGAAATGGTGGTGCGGTTTTGGTTAGTAGAAATGAAGCTTCTTGCATTGAGAGTAAATCCTCTTCTATCATTAGAACTTTCCAAGTCATTGCCCTTCACAGCTGCAATATTGAGAGTATTCTAATATGGAATTGGTGTTTTTAAGAAGAAGAAGAAGAAGAGAGAGAGGGATGTTGTACATAAGGACTTACACAGAGCAAGAGACAGCAACATTCCAAAACCTATGAAGAAGAGACATGGTTGGAATTGGTAGATGTATTCCATTCTCTTGAACTGGTCCAAAAGATGTTGGAGGCTTCTTCTCTGTTTTAGTAGAAGGCATACTAATTTATAGAGGTATATATGTTGGTACACATGCATGTGGAGAGAGATAGATAGAGAGAGAGAGAAACCTGAAAAGAAACTTGAGAAAGGAAAGTATGTGATTGCATGCATGTCTGCTGGTTCCATAAGATATGGACCAATCCCCTGTTTCACCTCAAAAATCTATCTACCTCGAGATTCAGACAATAATAAGTATTACCAATCTTTGGTTAAAATTCTGAAAAGGTGCTGACAAAATGTAGTTGAGTCATTAACTATACTAAACCATAGTAAAACACATATCAACAAAATCTAAAGAAAATTAAAGAGCACAATTCGATCAATGATTTAGTAGGATTTTAAATCTTTTTTCTCTTCCAAATCTTCCCTTATTGGATCGATGATTTTGTAGGATGTCACATCCTCTCATTGTATTGTATACATTTGTTAAAATATTTCAAATCCAGGGATAATTAATTAGTCATTTATAAAAAAAATCTTCTATAATCTTGCATTATTGGAAAATAGTGATTTTTTTAAGTAAAATATATCAAAAAAGAATTTGGAACTATTTAAGTGGCCAGACCATTTGTAAATAAAAATCAATGGATAGAAATACTACCTGAAGGCTGAAACGCCATATTCTCTTTTCTCGTTTCAATTTTTGCCTAAATTTACAAGCATCACATGAGAAGGTAGAAAATAATATTCATATTAATTTCCATCCTCAATGTAGAAAATTTTGATTCTCCAAATCATCTCATGGTGTTCTATTTTCTTCTTATTCTTTGGTAAGCGGTAGTCGTGAATCTTCCAAAAAACGATAAAGCTAAGTGGACTTCTCTTAGTCCAATCCAAACGAGGAGCTTCTTAAGAAGAAAGGTTCTAGAATCAAGTATAAGCTTTGGTTTTGGACTTTTGGATGACGATGATACTCTAATACTCGCTAGTTTTTGTTTGGTACAAAATTGTTAACTTAGTATTTTATTCCATAGTTATCAATACATTAGAGAATATAAAAAAAAAATTCAAACTCAGCAACAAGAACATAGGGTCTCAAACATGCCTTGATTCCCTTGGTCTTTATCAACGCATCCTTGTTCCATTGATACATGAAGTAAAGTCTTGTTGCAACTTTAATATTTTCTCTCCTCTTTCTATATGAAACCGGTTGCAACTTCTTTAGCAAGAATTGAATATTTGCCTTTTGGCTTACAAAATTGGATGGGAGAAGGAAATATCTTTCATGCTTCAAAACAGAAGCATCCCGTTCCTCCACAAGCCTGAAATCATCAATATCGTGTACATTGCAACATTAGGCAACACTCTTTTAGAAGAGGAGACTACAAAATAAATCCCAAGCATCTTCCATTTTACAAGCCTTTCATGTTCAAGGCTGGTAAGGTGGAAGATGCATGGGATTTATTTTGTGGATTCCCTTCAAGTGAATGAGCTCACTTTTCTCTCTAGTCCCTGCCACGAGAAGACTGGAACGTTAAGGCTGAGAAATTTCTGAGTTACAAACACACAAAAGCTTGCACATTAGACAAAAGGGTAATCCATTTTACTCAGGCATCACCCAAAAGAGTTAAATCCAGCGTCCTCCACTCTCTTTAAGACTTGCAAAATCTATTCATAAGAGTATTATAAGTCACTTCGTTTGGGAAAGCAACACTTGGTTTTACCAAATGTAGTGACTTATAATACTCTTATAAACAATCTTTCCAAGAAAAGATTAAAGCAAGAGACAGAGAGTAGACAACATCTGTAAAAAAAACATCATACTTCAGTTGTTTTTAAATCGGATTTCAACCAAAAGATAATCTATTTCACACTCTAGGCATCAACCAAATAAGTAAAATCCAATCCTCTACTCTCTTTAAGACTTGCAAAATCCATTCATGAGAGTATTATAAGTCACTTCGTTTGGGAAAACAACACTTGGGTCTACCAAAATGTAGTGACTTATAATACTCTCATAAACAATCTTCCCAAGAAAAGATTAAAGCAAGAGACAGAGAGAGTAGAGAAACATCTACATAAATCATATTACAGAAACTCTGGTGAAAATTCCTTTATCATTCACATCTTTTCAGAGAGATAGATCACAAAAACATCATACGACTCTATCGAAACCGGATCCAAATACCCTGAGATCCGTTTCCACCTGCAGATATAGATCCAAACATCATATATCAACATGAGAATTCAACACTTGAAGAAAAAGTATCGCTAAATTCAATAGAGTAAAACCCAGAATTATCAAAATCTCTGCGGCAAAAGGAAAGAAACAGAAACCGCCACAGGATCTACCTTTTCCGATGGATATCATCCTTTCTTCGACGACGGAGATCTCAATCGGAATCGTAATGGATCGATTCTCACTTTAGATGATTGAGAGATCGATACAAACCTCTGTTTCGTGAGTGACAATGTAAACGCTGTACGGCGCACCCTAAATGAGTGAAGGAACGTTATTATAGGCTAAGATAAGGAAACCGGTTAAGTGACGGTTTTAATCTGTCAATCCGGTTAAAGTAAATTATCGGACTGAACCGGTTTGCCCTAAATAGAGAGTTAGGTTAACGTTTTTCTACTTTTCAGTTATAACAGACTCACAGAGTTCACAAGCCCGGACCGCTCTTATAAATTATGCAGGAAACAAGTTAAACTTTGATTCATAGACCGATCCAAAATCACATGGAATCTAATGTTAAAACTTTTAGGTTGTTTTATGATACCAATATTAGCATCATCCGTGGAAAACGTTTGAACGGAGATTAGTGGAAGTTGGATTTGTACAAAGTTAGTTGATTTTAAAAATTATATGAGAATTGCAACTGTGATTTCTTGACACAATCCATCATATGAAGCTCCTATTGCTATCTAGCACTACAATTTTCAAATTCGTTCTTGAGTTTTACATAGATCACTTCTCAAAAGTTGTTAATGTCAAAAGACAAAAACTATAAAATTTATTTCGTGCATGCATATTTTCATAAGTTTTCAAAATGATAAGATTTTAACAAGATTTTCATATGTTTTCAAAATATAAAGATTTTAAAACTTACGCAAAGTTAACTAAATTATTAAAATGCAATTTTTGTAGGGTTTGAATCTCCTAGTGACTAAAACACTTCCATTAAAAGGTTTTCATGAGAGTATCTCATAATCAATTAAAATAAGAAAATTCATAGAAGAGTAAGAGAGAAACTGAAATGGGTTCTCAAATGAGAATCCCAAAAGACATTTGTCTTATAATTTAGTTTAAGATTGTATTTCAGATTAAATTTAACTAAATAATTTAACTTTATTTAAATATTAATTTATATATTTTTTAGAAACTCTTAAAAAATTCTCATAGATAGATAAGCTCTAGGAATTTTTTTTTGCAAAGCGGAGTGCTCTGGTCTTGATACACTTATGTTGATGTTTAAGCTGAGTGGATGGTGCACCGTGCACACACGTAAGTGTATATATACCAAAAGAAACATAAGATCTTCAAATGTAGTTTCCAGAGTTTTTTGGAAAACAAGGAGTTGCATTCTCTTGAGTGAATTGAAATGCAAAAAAAAAAGATTGTCAGATGTTGGCATACACATATGGAAAATTTTGTGAAGTGAACCCTCATCTTTGATTATATATGGTGCCAAATTGTAGACCATGTTTTTCAAAAATTGTGTTAGCTTCAAAGCTCCACAAAGCTTTATATCACTACAAAATGCAGGTCAATGAGAGTGGAAAACATACAATCATAAGAGAAATTTGTTAATAGAAAAATTCTCATCTTATATAAAACGAAAACAAAGTCTTCTGTTATTTATAAAAAAAATTCGTTTGTTTAATTTTTAAATTTGATTTTTTCTTCTCAGAAAAGGAAAGTCTTATTTTCCCTTTTTTAGACGAGTACCATTTT
Source organism: Eutrema salsugineum (assembly GCF_000478725.1). Lineage (NCBI taxonomy): Eukaryota > Viridiplantae > Streptophyta > Magnoliopsida > Brassicales > Brassicaceae > Eutrema > Eutrema salsugineum. The sequence goes on from NW_006256612.1 coordinate 2,384,662, forward strand.
TTATTCCTATAATATTTTAGAAATCTTCGGTAACTTTCGGAGGTTGGTGCCAATTCGCAAAACTGGGTTTAATAGATCTTTTTTGGACACTTAGGTCGATTCATCTGATCTGAACTCAATATCTATCGTAAACCAATATTGTTTTAGACCGATCTCGATTTATACCGAATTAAACCAGATGTGCTAGATAATTAATTAGGTTATCAGTAGTACTATTGTCCACAATCTTGCTTTACACTTGTGCAAAAATAGATCAAAAAAAAGTAAACATTTTTCTTTCTTTTGACAACATGTAATTTTAGATTATGGTAATGAAAAAACCATCGAAGATTGGATTATGGAGCAACGTCAAAAAGATCAAATTTGCGATCCAAATCATTATACTTATTATAAAAACTCCAAGTGTTCTTCTTTATAATGATAATTGAAAGATAAAGCTCTAGATTCTCTTACGATTACATTTTGTAAATCTTCTTTTTCTACAATGACAATGAAATACTACGGAATAACAAAAAAATTTCATCATTACATATAGTTAAAAAATTATTTGTTAAAATTCAACAAAAAAAAAACAAAAAAAGACTCTGAAAAAAGCTTCGGTAATAAACATGTTTTTATTTTCTTCTGTTATAAATTTAATAGTGTGTATTAGCTAACATGTCAACTTCTAATGAGTTTTTTGAAAAAATGTCAAAAAAACTCATCTCCAAATCGCTTAGAAGTGGTTGTGGACTGGAACCACTAAAACAAAGATTTCGGTCCATAGATTTAGACTCCTTCTCCTTTACCGCTGAACCAAAAATGAAACAAGACCTTTCGATTAACTAAGAATTGACTTCATGCTGAAATCCCACAATTAGTGAACTGTTCATGTTAGCAAATCTATGAAGGAGTCTCATGACTCTCAATAAACCACCCACTCAATCAAGGCAATTGAATTAATTGAAAAAGTTAAATTGTCATCATCGGTATAGTTGAAAGCACCATTGATCTACGAGAAATTGCTGTGTCAATTAAAGCATCCAAAATTTGGTGTCAAATACATATCAGCCAAGTTGATAGGTTTTGTAAAACTTTAATACCAGACATCCATCTATAATGGATTTGTTGAAGGCGTTAACTCCACCCCCAAAAGCCCTATTATTTTGATAATATTCGGTTCTAACTTTTTTATTTTCTCTAAATGTCGTTTATATGTAACACCTTTCTTCTCAACTTTACATATCTAATATATAAAAAAAGATGAACTCTCTCCATCTAGCTGACACGTCAGCATCCTTACATTAGACACATGTCCCTTTTTGATGTTCCTAAACGACGTCGTACTATGCCTTTTCTGCTGTTCTTGCTAAACGACGTCGACCACCCGATTTTCCTCTTCTTCTGTCCTATACTCCCGATCTCCTCTACATGCGGCGGTTCGTTAACGCAGACAAAGACGCTGCCTCCAGAAGTAGACAAAGAATAATATGATTCTGAATGGGGTCAGTTCATTCGTTTTTTTTTTGTTTCTCTTACTTTCCCCGGAATTTGAGAGTTTCTCTTTTCTCACTGTCAGAATTGATTCGGCTGAAGTTCTCCATCTAAAAAAACATGCCCAAGGTGATCATCAAATCTCCAATCTGCAATCTCCAGGGCCGTAAAATTGGATGATTTTGTTGTCCCAGAAGATAAGGAATCATTCCTTTGTTTAATTTAAGTCAGCGATTGATTATATGGAGGAGTTGTTTTTCCAATGGTATTAAAAAAAAACCTCTCGCTCTATGTTTTGTAGATTACAGGTTAAGAAAACATCTACCTAGGTCCACACGGAGCTTCTCCTTCGCAGGTCCAATATGGTTACACATCGACCTGCAGTGGCCGTCTAAGCTAAGCTGAATGAAGCAGACCAGAATTGAATGTCTTTGGTCGAGAAAACAAAGCAGCGAAGGTTTGGTTTGTATGCACGTCGATGTCACTTTAGAATTCAACTTGTCAGTCCCTATCTTCCTTGCAACTTTAACTTCTTACTTATGTATATTTAGAGTTCATGGAGGTTAACGTTTTCCCACCAAATGCTTCTCTACTTCCGATTTGCTTAATTAAGACTACATGGCTTGGTTTATTTAGTTTGATCTACTTGTGGATTTCAGGACAAATATCCCTGATGTTGTTAGGAATTAATATTATGTGATGGACATGAAGCTGATGTATGGACTACTGCAGTTATATAGGGTATATTGCTAAGCGGAGTCCTACCTTATGGTCAGGTAATTGTGATCGGTGTTTTACGTGTAAGCCCTTTTGTTTCTGTTCTTAAGGTTGGTTCAAATTGGTTTTGTAAACTGGGAACGCATGCTTAATTTGTAATCATAGGAGTTCGAAACTGGTAATGACCTGCATTCTGAACCATATTGTTTTATAAACATTTTGTAACTAATTTGGATAGATTAATCTTTCAATTGCAATTACAATACTTGACTTATAATAGAAATTTAATGTGGTTTTATAAATCTGAAGGATGATATCATATCTTTGGAAAATATATGTTGATTTCACTAAAGAATTTCCTCAAGTTGAATGTTATAATCATTTTCGTAAACCAAAACTGAATTGGAAATCATTGTTGTTCGTCATGATAAGGTTCAGTGTCTCAACTTCTTCTTTGTCCTAAATATTGTTGAAAAATCGAATTTGTAATTTCTCATAAAATAAATTTATAAAGAAACGATAACGACCTGCACAGTTATAAAGATACATTTAGTGCAATATTGCCCAGGAGATGGGAATAACTTTCTTGAGATTTTCTTCTGTGTCGTGTTTTGTTTTCTGTATTTTCTTTAGTTGGATGTAGGTTTTTTTTAAATCTGAGCTGATTACATATTATGAAATTACATAGCTTTTGGTATGCTAACAGGAGTGGATATGATGGAAGCTGATCCCATCTATGTTCCGTTAGTTTTCTAAATAATTAATTTTTAGTTTTATCTTCCTTCTATATTACTGAATGTTGGAATCAAAAAGTTAGTTTCAGTTATGGAAGCATCGTCGAGTGATATGTTTGTCTTGTCCTTTTTCGCTTTTATTTACATGAATTTAGTCAAGCTAGCTATAGCTAACGAATGTTCGAGGTGGAGCTTTAGTGCATAAGTCTTATAATGGAACGAGAAATATATCATATATAGGTTTATCCGTTATCAGTATGAAGAATTGTCATGTTTTATTAATATGAGGGTGGCTACTGGTGCATATCATAGATCTAATGAAGCTTTTCTTGATGAGGTTCTTGAGGTGGTGTTCTCCTTTCTATGTCTGATTTCCAGTTTTATCTCCTAATTTTGATAGACACAACTCATCATACATTTTGAATAGATTACTGGGTGATGCAGACAAATTTCAGTTGTTTAAAGGCTATTTTGTTAATCGTTTATAACATGTTAACAATGATAAGTGTTTTCTTTCTTAAATCGTATTGGATACATGTTAAGACTAGCTTCACTTTTATAGTGACTGAGTTTGAGAACTGTTAGTGTGAAACAGAGTTAGAAATATTTATTTGTGGTCTAATAGTTGTTATTGTATTTGAGATAAGTGTAAATTTAGGGTCTGGATAAGATCACGATAAGTTAATATTCCAAATTTTATTTTTCTTAGGTTTTGGTTTTTTAATATATACTAAATACACATAATTGATTTATATATTTGAGTGTTCATAAGCTTCTTCAATATTAAATTGTATTTGCATTATTATTTTGATATTTTCTAAACTATTCATCATTTAGAGATAATAGTTTTTTTCTGTTCTTTTCTGTCAATGTGAAGACTGTGAAAATTATTTTAATTGCTTATGTATCTTGGCTAACAAAAAAAACACCAAACACAATAATTATAACATTGTACTAATGAAATAAAAATTTAAATCAAAAATTACATTCTTATAAAAAATCCCGCGCTACGCGCGAATATTCATCTAGTACTAATAATGTGCCGATCTCCACAATTTTTATAGAATTACCGTCAATCTTATTCTCTGTCTCCATTTCCCCAAACCTTAATTATTTAATAAGAAAAGGTTATTTTCTTGTTAGTTACAATGAGAACGGAGTTTTGCTGATTATAAATTGGGTCAAAACACACAAGTTTTGACAAAATAAAAACAGAGAAGTATAATATATGGATACGTGTCGTGACTTAGGTAATAAACCACTTCTTAAAATACAATATGGTGCATGAGATTAGCCACAATACAGTATTTAAAAAAAAAAACATTATCTCAAAGACTACCTATGGAACTCTTAAGAAATCACTAAACGTTCCCATAATATGGATGATGATGATGACGCCCTGTCGTCGGAGGATAAGTCGTCGTAGGAGGATAAGCCCCCGGAGGAGGATAAGTCGTCGCAGGAGGATAAGCCCCCGGAGGAGAATAAGCCGCTGGAGGTACAGAGGTAACTCCGGGTGGATTATGCCCATAACCATGTCCCATGACTGGCGCTGGAGCCGGCACTGGTGTGTGATGAGGCACGTCACCTTGAGAAACGTGGTAGTGAGATTGCTTAGCCATAAGCTTCTCTTCCGCATGAGCCTCTTTAGCCATGTGCATATCCATCTTAGCCTCTGCTTCCTTTGCCTTTCTTCGCTCGTGTGCTATCTGTTTCTCCTCTTTTGTCCGTGCCATGGCCTGCTCAGCCTGTAACCAAAAAAACTCCAAATTAATTAATCATATTGTTATCATATGCTTAACGTTAATATATATATCAATATTATAATTTGATTAGAAACCTTCTCATCGGCTTTTGCTTGACATATAACCATCTTCTTCTTGGCTGTACTAGCCATATCGCTTAGCTTCTTTTTCACCGATTGCATTTTTTTTTTCTTTTTCTTCTCTGTTTCTCTAATATTCAATAGTTATTATTTGGTTTAAATAAAATTTATGAATAGCTTAGTCGGTCCAAAGGAGTCTTATTATTGCCACGTGTTAGCGACGACACCACGTGTCTTGATTCATCTCCAGCCCTCTCATTAGCGGCCAGGTAGAGATGCTTCGTTGGCTTACAGATTAATGATAGCGGTATTTACCCGGTTATTAACATTCAAGCATAAACCGAGATAAATAACTTTTATAAACCGGAAATAAACCAAAATTCCTTTCCGGTTTATGATTTGATTGCTCTCTTCCCGAGTCATAGAAGACTTATCTTCAACCTCTCGACGTAAAGCCGCGAAAAAAAAAGCAAAATCCCCCAAAAAGATGGCTCTGATATTCCCCTGTACATTTTGTAATTCGTTTCAACTTCAGCGAAAGACTTTTCAGATCAATCGCCGATATTCTCCGAATTTCCGTGGAGGAGCTACGACGTGTGAGTTCCGAATCCCTGTAGAAATTTCCAGTCCAACAGACAGAGGATCGTTGGCTGTTCCTTCGCACAAAGTCACTGTCCACGATCGACAACGAGGAGTTGTTCACGAATTTGAGGTTCCAGAGGTGAGTTTTTACCTAAAATTTGATTATCCGTATATATGTACCTTTGATTTTCGCGGGGGAAATGTTGCTTTTCCTTGCTGCGTTTTCTGATTCGGAACAAAATCAGCATGAGATATGAGATTTTGATTATTACTCCTTCTTTATATCAGCTTAGGAGCTGCAATTAGGGAATGCTTATAGCTTGGGTTACTGATACATTAGATTTTGCGCGTTGGTCTACAGAACGCAATGTATATGATTTTGAATTGTCGAGTTTCAAGTATCTTCTGGCTCTGGATTCTGGATCCTTGTGATGATTAGAGATTTTCATATCTACATTCTATTTAGGTTCAATTTCTCTCTTTCTTCTGTTTTGATGTTCAAATGCGTGAGCGTTAGTCAATGAGAAGGAATTCCTCTGCATTAGGCTTTATTGGTGTACTTGTGTAACTATTATTATATAATGTGGTTGAAAAAATCCAACTTTGTTTCCTTTTGTTGATACATGAAGATCTATTTGAAATGCAGGATCAGTACATACTGCACTCAGCTGAATCCCAGAACATTACTCTTCCTTTTGCTTGCAGGCATGGTACTACTTTCTTGACCACGTTTTCAGTTTGTTTGCTAAGACCTTGTAAAGTGTGTATATGTTTCGTTTTCTTCTACATGTATCCCATATTGAATATTTAAAGATGATTAGGATCATCTAGTCCATATGCGTTAATAATATTGTCTAAATGTTCCTGTGAGATTTACATGTTGAAAGTACTATTTAGCCAAGTTCTCGACTTTGTTTTGTGTCTCGTTTACAGTTTTAGTTTTACAGTCTTGAGTGTCCCTTCTTGTGTTGGCAGGTTGCTGTACTAGCTGTGCCGTACGTGTAAAATCTGGAGAGCTGAGGCAGCCACAAGCATTGGGAATATCAGCAGAACTAAAGTCCCAGGTAATTTCACTTTACCTTGTGCTTTAGGGAGGTAGGTTTGTGATGTGGCCAGAAACAAAAGTAGAATGGAACTACAGCGACAATTTGTGATGATGATAGTCAGTGTTTGCAAAAACTTAGGACCAGCTCTTATTGAATCAACGAAAACAATGCGAAACATTAATCAATCACTCAATCGTAGTGTTGCATTCTCCTAAGTGAGTCTCATCGCTTGACATTATACGGTGTTAAAGACTTACCCAACTTTCAGCCTTTACAGAATGTGTAACGTATTTTAGTGAGTTTCAATTGTAGTGTTGCATTCTCGTAAGTGAATCATTATAGAGTGTCAAAGACTTGGCTAGTTGTTAGCATTTCGAGAATGTATAACGTAGTTTAGGTGGAACAACTTCTTCTTCCTGCAAATCAAATATATTGAAGCATAGGTTTAAGCAAATAGCTGTGTTAATTCCCTACAGAAAAATAGTGATTTTGGTACTTAGATCTTGATTTTAACTTTATCTTGCATTTAAGTTCTGTAGCTTATACATGCAGGGCTATGCACTTCTTTGTGTGGGTTTCCCTACATCTGACCTTGAAGTAGAAACACAAGACGAGGACGAGGTAACTTATTATATGAATCAACAGTACTTTGCCTTCTCTCGTTACACAGTACTGAATCGTATGAAATACACAGGTCTACTGGCTACAATTTGGAAGATACTTCGCTCGTGGACCAATTGTAAGTTCTCAGAGCCCAAAAAAATAATCTTGGTCCAATTTTCTCGTTACAAGTCTTCTAAATCAAACCAAACCAACGAGCGAGTTAGAGTAATTCGGAACTCCTAACTAAATCATAGCATGCCTATAAGCTGTTAAGTACCTTAGGATTTGTTTATTTTAATTGAAGGCTGTTAAGTAGGATTAGTTATGGATTTAATGTTGGCAAAGAGATCAAACTAAATACTATTCCTAAGATTGAAAATGATTTGGCATTGGGCTTTTAACAGTTTTTATCGATGTTACACTGCAGGAAAGAGACGATTACGCCCTTGAACTCGCCATGGGAGACGAGTAGAAACAAGAACAAAAAGTCGCGAACTCTCTGTACTAGAAGTGACTAGTGAGTGTTACTTTTCATAGTCCTGAATCTCGTTGGTGCATCCTCGTAAATCTCTTAATGAACTCAACGATATTCCGATAAAACTTCCCAACAATTCAACATTTTGTGAAAAAAACTTGTGAACCTTTTAACCATAAACTCCAAATTTGCAACAAAGTTTTTGTTTGCATATCTCTAGCCTCTACTGAAGTGTTGTAACCTTTCGGTCCTAAGTAATGGTCATAAACAGTATTCTTCAAATTTTGGATGTGGAACACATAATTACATAATTGTGGTCCATGTGAGAGGGAAAGGTAATGCTCTTGTGACCGTAAGAAATGATAATAATGTGTGTGGGCATATGAATATGCTTTTGGTATATGATGCTTTGTTATCTAACCAAACTTTATTCTTATATATTTTTATTTATTTACTAGAAGTCTAGAACCTTGAATTAGAATATACCTCTTTGATATTTTCTTAGATAGGGCCTCTTTTGACATAACGACACTAAGTTGAAAACCGATTGAAAAACATTCACCAACCCTTTCCATAATGATATGTTACTGTCTCAATGTCTGTGTGCAAAAACCCGAAATTTCTGGTCTGATTTAGTTTGGCAGTTGCTAAAAGCTGTCAGATTTTCATTGGACTATTCCATGTTCCATGTACTTTTGAGTGTGATACATTTCCATCCAGAGTAATTTTTGGTCCTATTGTATTTTTCGCGGTATTTTCGTTTTGTGAATAAATGACCAAGTTTATATGTTCTATTACTTTCATAGTGTAAAAAATAACATTTTGTTGAATTTGTTTCTGTCTTCTACTTGCGTTTTGTGCATGCAACAAAAAAAAAAAGAACTACGTTTAATAGTTACCCATGCAGCCATGCTTTAAATATTAGTTTTTGCAAAAAGAATGTGGAATTTTAATGTAGTTCTCTTAATATATAATATTGTTTTTAATATAATTAATGAAAAATGAAATCAAATTCGGTTTTGTAATGAACTATTCGTACTTTTTTATATTTACATGAAATATAGTAATAAAACGGCATTTATTTTATGAAATGAAGAGAACGTAAGTGATTAGGTTTTCTGTTTGTTGAGATAATGAGATGGGTTTTAACTTTAACGTTAGAAATGCTTTGAAGCATCTTTGCAGGTTGTAATTTCTTAATTTCCGTTATTTTGCTGTGCCAAAATCGCTATAATTGGTGCGCCATATTATTGACATTTTCTTATGCCGGATGAGTGTGGACCAAAATTTTTTTTTTTTTTTTTGGTTTTAAGTGGAACAAAAGTTTGATATGATAATATGAAAGTAGTTGATACGGTAAAAGATTTTATCATTTTAGCCATTAGCCTTTGGTAAGTGATGTGACATATAGACAGATTTGGCTGCCGATATTCTTGAAACTTTTTTTACCCTTTTCCCTAACCACTGTTATTAGCAATTCTTTTTTTTTGGGTGTAATACACATTTGATTGACTAGTCAAATAGAGCAATAAATTATCAAAGCAAAAGATATGTTTCTCGTTGTCACATGGATCTCATTCTCCGTAGACAGGAAAACGAAATCAATCTTATCCCTAAGAAGAAAAATAAATAATTTGAATCCTCCAAGCTAATGATCTATATAAATCTATGTCATTAATCTTGCCGTGATCCAAAAATACGAAAAGACTTTCGAAAGACATGTAAACCAACCAAAGAGCATTTATAGACGAACCTGTGAAGCCCACCCCAACTATCCATAGACAGATTAGCATTGTATTCAGACTTTTAGTCAAATCAAGAGACAAAACCTTTTTGCTACCACATATCCGTCGTACTATTTTTCTATAGTTTTTTTTTAATATTTATTGACTAAAGATTTGGGACCGAAACATAAACTAATCTTTGGAGAGTGTATGCAACGTCAAATCATATTGCCGTTCAAATTATATGTGTGGTTGGTTATAAAACAATCTCAACAATATATCACCTGTAATCCATAAAAGTTTACCTTTTATTCCTGAATAACTCTTACAATTGGTGAATCAATTTTTCCTCGAACTAAAAAAAAAAGATCCAAACAGAAACATTGAAGAAACACAACTCTATACAAACTGATAAAAAAAACCAAAAGTCAGCAATTTCGACGAATTTCAGATTTAATTTACTTCGGAAAATAGTTTCAAACTCATAACATTTAGCCGCGGATTCTTGATCAAGAGGAAGCAGAAAAAAGACGATTGTTCCTCTATATTGCTCAAAACTCAATATATAAACAATCCGGATCGATTTTTCCTTTTTAACTGTTAAACTTTAGATCAGTTGTGCTCGCCGAACCCTACAAGCATTATCAAAACCATAGCAACCAAAATAAAACATTATATAAATTAAAGAAGCCTCCTAATGTTAAGTCTTTTGCGATATATGGATTAAACCGATTTTTTTTTCATTAAGGTATTGATGAGAGAACTAACCCCAACTGATGTGACAAAGTTACAAACGGCACATTTGACAGATCTTGCTCCGTATTGATACATAAGTAGCATCCAACAGTTTCCGCAATTCACTTGCGCTACTTGATTCGCTGATTCCACATGCAAGACACGAGCTAAAGTTATTCATATATTACATAAAAAACTGGTCTAACCCAAATTGTAACTAAAAAACAACAAAACTCGGTCTAGTTGAATCTTAATTCGGACTAACTGATTTTTTTAATATAAATATCCTGATATCCAAAAACTGAAACTGAACTAGACCACAAAACTGAAAATAAACTAGAAATAATTAAACATTTGAAAAAACAAATGGTTTTTTTTTTGTATATCCAAAAACCAAAACTAAACTAGACCCATAAAACGACGAAGACATGCAGCTTAATGATTTGTATACTAGTGTTATCTGAGTTCAAAGTTGTATAATGCATGTTGCTGACAATAAACAAAAGAAAACCGAATCCACAAAACAACATAAAACAAAACCAAAAAAAAAAGCGGAAGTTAAATTTATTTTAAACAGAAAATTGAAAAAAAAAAACACATAATAAATTTGTGATATAAGACCGAATCAAAAGTTAATTTCCTATTGGTTTTGATTATTTTTTATTTCCTAGATTTCCTAACCAAAACCAAGAAAAAAAAAGTTCGATATTGGATTAATATGAACATCAATATGCATGTGTGTAACTAATAATGCAAACCTTCAAGAGCGAGATTAACAGTGTGACAACAAGAACACTGAACACTTGTAGCTCCACGAATGTACATTAGAAGTGTATGGCATCCTCCACACACCAACTGAGCCATCTCTGTTCCTGCAGTTCCCAATTTATACAAACCCCAAATCTCTTTAATCAGTTTTTTTAAGCAAAAATTTTGTTTTATCATTTAGATTTGACGGATGTTTCTACCCGGCGGAGGAACGGCTGTGACGGCGTTACAGACGGCGCAACAAACGGAGGTTGCTCCCACTGGATACATCAGAAGGTTTCTGCAACCTGAACATACTAACTGGCTCTGTCCTCCTGTACTACCTACGAATCTCAACTTGTTAACAAACAAAAAATTTGCGGAAAAAAAACTTAATGATTTAACAATGAATCCATGTGGGAATAAACAAATGGTTTCTGTGAGTAATTTTGAATCCATACATGTAATGAATAACCATAAGGATAAGTGAATGAGAAGCTTCAAATATTTGATCTCTAGAAGAATACAAAGCCGATTAAAAACTTGGGTTTTGTAAAAACTTATTAAAAAATCAATCTTGGAATGGGTTTTTATTTATTTTTATAGAAAATTCTAGCAGGGATTTGTGTCAAAATTAGAACTTTGGATGGTTTAGATTTTGAAAACAGAGGATGATCTATCTGGGGTAAAAGTTAAGAGATTGTACCATTTGCCGGCGGAGGAGTGAACGACGGCGCCAGTGCCGGTGGCGGAGGTGATGGATATGGTGCAAGAGGAACTGGCATTATTCACTCAAAGAATAGTTGCAAAAAAAAAAAAAAAACAATTGCAAAAAAATGGATAAATCTCTTATATATACAGATATTATATATATGTATATAATGGTTTCTCTCCTTGTTGATGGTTTTAGTGCCTTAGAAGAAGAAGATACATCTTGTGTTCTTCACTTCTTCGCCCATTTCCTCACTTTCATCATGTAAATTACAAGCACACACGGAAACAATGAAACAAAAAGGGAAAATGAATCTTTAGTTTTGTTAAAAAGGAAATAAATCCTCACAAAAATTTAAAAAGGTAAAAAAGGAAAAAAAATTCAATACTTTTTTTTGGATAAAAAATTCAATGCTTGAAACTTAAGAAACATGTGAAGACTAACTTTGGGGTCACACCATCACCATGAAGCTCTTTGATTAGTGACTAGATTATGGAATCTCGTTTTGATATATTTTTGCAGTTACATAACGTTTGTGTGTGTATCTATTGTTTGTACGTATTGGAGAATTTAGAAAGAGGAGTGTGAGTTGTGTATACTTTTGAAGATTGTATTATTATGTGAGGAGTGGGGCAAACACACACACTCTCTTGCAACTTGCCTTCATCATTTAAATAGATAGAAATATATATTATAAATGAAAAAATAGAAGAAAACGAATAAAACGGAAAAATAAATCTGAAATTCTAGTGGAAAAGAAGAAATATTTATTTTCTTCATACAAATATAAGATTTTTTTCTTCCTGTTGGTATATCATTGTTTTCCTTTTATTGTTATTTACGAAGAAAAATCCGAAACTTTCTTGAGATAAAGCAAAACTTTTGGTAAAAACATTCGGATTTTTCTTCTATAAAAATGAAAATAATGATATACCCAAAAAAAAAAAATTCTTAATTCTTAAGGAAAATAAATATTATTTTTAAAAGGATTAATATGTATATATATATATCTAGATATTCAATAAATTAGAATTCAAAAATATGGTATATGAGAAATTTCTTAAATACTTGATTTCACACTATACAAAATATTACACAGATCAGTTTTCTCTGTCAACCGTACACTTAACTCCATGACTGGTTACTCAATTAGGAGGAAAATAGTTACAAATACATAAATATATAGTTATTAAAAAACGGATTAAACTGTCCTAAAATATAACCTACGAATGTACAATTATCACATTTGAACTATGCAAGATGATGTATTTTATATTTTAAGTTAACTGTCTACTACATGCAATATTGATAGGTTAGGTTGATGTTATTAATATACAATAAACTATAATCTGGGATCAAATTCAATAATTTTTTCACTATCATCATATTCAGCACCTTAATAGTTCAACTTTTCGGCATGGAAAATAGATATGCTAAATTGAACCCAAAAATGTATATTATAATTTATACCAAAATTACCACAGACCAGACTTACCATGGGCCATGCACACAGGAAATTTAGTTACCCAATCAGTTGAAACTTAGTTTCTCTCTCTCTCTTTTGTTTTACCAAACCTACAATTTATTGTTTGGCAGTTCATTGAATTCATCTATTATTATTATATAGGCTTATTCATAAAAAGTGATCTTTTATATGCATATATACATTAAAAATGTGTGAAAATGTAGTGGGTAAGGCCTAAGGGTAACAATAATTTTGATTTATATGGTTAGATATATCGTATCAAGAACAACTTTAGTTTTGGGATACCTTTTCTAATTATTTGATGGGCCCAAGTTTCACTTATGTTTATGCTTCATTTTCTAAAAAACATTTCTGCTATTTTTTTATTATATTATGTCAACTACACTTCACATGTGACATGGTGAGTCACGGTCTCCATCGTAAAATCTTCTTTTGTTTTGTTATGGACTGTATATAATATAATAATAAGATAAATTAATATTAAATTAATTTGCCAGTATCTATGCAACCTTAAAGTAATTCGAAATTTACATAAGATAAGATTTCAGTTAGGGTGCAATAGAAAATAACATCTAAAAAAAAATATTTAGATGAGTTGAGTTCGTAAACCACAAACAAGAACAGTCCACAATCATTTTGGTAGGTCAGACCATCCTACAACTATCTTTTGCATGCAACTATTTAAATAAATAAAAAGATGAGAACGGGCATTATTAATAATGTGACTGTCTAATTGCAGGGCTTGCAAAACATAACGTCGATCTGTTTAAATAATATAATAATAGATAATGTTCTCGTATTTTTTCAGTTTTGATTTTTGGGAAAGTCTTATTAATAAACTTTGGCATTGACAAAAATTTTTTTTTGGCTTCTTCAACAACGGAGTTCTCTGAAAAGGTTTCACAAAAAAAAAAAAAAAACAACGGAGTACAAAAGAGATCTGCAAAATAGCCTTATTAACAAAGCTTTTTGCTTGCTTGTATACAAAATATACTCATGATGAATTTTTTTTTTTTTTTGAACAAACTCATAATGAAAATTTTCAAGCTTTTAATCGACCGGTTGCGAAAAAGATCAAGGCTCACGACCTAAATTTGACTAAGCAAATAATGAAAAAGACCCAGATGTAATGGCTTAGTCAAAGGATCAGTAAGTTGACTGTCACTTGACACATTAAAGACCACTATTGAGCTGGTTACAATATATCGATACCAATGTGCATTGTCGTTTCTTTATTATATTTTTGTCAGGATGCGGACGGATCATTGGAAATTTTAGCGGACCAAATTCTTGATGATATACTAAATTAAAAGTTTGATTTTCTTCAAGTGTATTATATGATATCTATACAAAAAGATTAAGTATAACCAAACTTGGGGAAAAGCTAAATAACCCTAACAATATAGCTTTAGCAAGATAGAAAGCATATTTTGATTTCTATGCCATGCACCAGCATATAGATCGTATACCAACATATATATATATATATACCCATATATAGCTATAAAGTTATATCCTTCTCCCTCAAGTTAGAGCATATAGATTCAAAATGCCTAACTTAGAGGAACATGTATTCAATCTCAGCAACCCTCAGTGCATTGGTAAACAAATTGGCCAAATGATCCGATGGTGACACATGTGTGGTAACAATCGTCTTTTCTTGTACTGCGTCTCGGACATGACAATCTATTTCAATATATTTTGTTCGTTCATGGAATATTGTATTCACAGCAATAGATAGCAATGTAGATTGCAGTCTTAGTCTCGCATGATAAAACATTAGCTCCGACTGATTAATGGCGAAATACAACAATTCTTAACGAACAATTCACTAGGACTCATCATAGCTATAGAGTGATACTCTGCTTGATCAGCACATGAATTACAAACAATATGTTTGCTTCTTGGTCTTCCAAGCAATAAGAGATACACTGAAAAAGACGAGATGAACATTCAAAAGCCAACGCGTATTTGGTCAAACTTTTTAATATGCATTACAATAAGCATAAAGTTGTAAATCAGACTTATAGAAATTAACAATATTTCTATCATGACACAATACGAAGTACAACTTCTCAATGGGATTCTCGTGGAGCATGAAGAAATCGTGACAATATGTGAACGACATAAACTAAAATTAGTTGTTTGAGTAAGATGGATCAACATCTCAACTAACTACATAAACATGTGAAATATCAAAATGCATCGATCATTAACTTGCTATATTTTGTTCAGTAGACAAGGAATAATGCTTGGTGTTTAGGAGGCCAGCTTCCGTATTAATACCAAGAACATATTTGTGTTGAGAAATAAAGATACCTCTTGGATTACGAGCTACTTTAATACCCCAAAAATATGTCAAAGGATCCAAATCCTTCATATGATTAATGTTCTTATATATACCAACGGTTCCAAAAACTTGAGGTGTTTCAGATTTTACTCTAAAATAATTTGCAAGTGGCACATCAAACGCAAAAGTATATATGAAGGATCCAATCCATAAAGACCAAAATATTCTTATGAATTTTAAGTGTTAAATTAAGCTAAACCAATAATAGATGCGTATTTGTTTGTGAGATGTGTGAATAGTGATGAAAAAATAAATTTGATTTTTATAGATTAGTTAGATTTACTTTTTACTACATATATTTTTAACATGTGCTCAAGATATATAAAATTCAGAAAACGTGAAAATTTAAAAGTTTAGTGAATGTAAAATATAAAAGTCTTGTGACTGTTAAGTGTTATGAAACAATAAAAATGGGAAAAAAGTAATACCACTGAGTACAGTGTCTACCAATATGAACAAATCCTCCGATTCAAAAGGAGGCAATATGGGCATGTACCGACGTGACAAAATGGGACAAAAGGGTCCATTTTGTTAAGGAACAAGAGATTTGAGGTCACAGTGGAAAATCCAAAATCTTGTCCGAAGAAATTGTAAAAGACACATCAACCGAAGATGCCATTTCCAGAAGCAAGCGAACACATACATGATGATTTCTCAATCTATTCCATCACCACCAATCCAATACAAGACATGTATGTATATCTATATGTATGTATGCATGCATGTATGTATGTATTGTATACTATAATTGTATGTGTGTGTGTGTGTGTGGGATTTTAAGGAATGGGAGAAAGAATAAAAGGACAAAAGGATTATAATATAATACAAATAAAAGCTAGGGTCATGTTAGAACATTTTGGACATCGACGTCGACTCTAGAGACGCTTGGATAGCCATTAAAGAGCGGCTACGGAATTGTCCACGTCTTACTTAAACAGTGATGGCTCAGCTCAAGAAGATGCATACAAATTACAAAATCCTTTTTTTTATTATGTTTCATTTTTCTCTACATTCCAGACTTTCCAGTAAGAAAATTATAGTATTTTTTATGTTATAAAGTTATTTTTCTAACTAAAATCGAACAGATCCAAACGAAAGATAATCAAACCTAACCATGCTAACTAAAAATTGCACCAAACCGAAAAAAATCAAAATATATTTACAAATAATAATGTTAATATTGTTTCATTTCTGTAAAATCAACCAATAAACTGGATTTTTTCTTACTAGCCCCAAGCAAAATGAAGGAAGTAGGAAGTTTATAATTTAAAACGCATCATTTAATCTCGAATATTTGGGCCGAATAAGTTTGGTCATGTAATGGGCCCAAGGCCCGTAAGTATAATCTCTGGCGCCGCTCACGCCGCCAGAAATGAAAAAACCGAACAAAAGTTTCTCTCGCGTAACCTTTCCCTCTTTCTCTCTATCTTCTCAGCCGGAAAATTCAGCCGTCGCCGATCAGTGAGTTCTTCCTTTCTCTCCGTCACTGTATTCGTAATCTTCGTTTATGATTATGATTCATCTTCTTGTCCTGATAATTGATTATGATTGGTTGGTAAGGATTCAATTTCTATCTTTCTATTTCCAATCGCTTTTAGTTTTTTTTCTTCTTTCAGATTTTCAGGGAGTATTCAGATGGGTTGTACAGTAAGGGAGAAGCACGTCAGAGCGAACCGGAAGATCCGACCCGCTTTGAGATCCGAGCTCGATCCGTGTTGTTTGCTCGAAAAGGTTGCTCTATCGAAATCCATTGTTGAGTCAAGCCTCAAAAACCTGGTTTATCATCCAGGTCTCACTGATTCTGGTCCAGAACATTGCGTCAATTCAAACCCTAGCGGTAATTTTGAAGAGAACGTGTGGGGTTATTGCACAGAGGAGCATTTGGAAGAGATTTTGCTGAAACATTTGGAGTTTCTATACAACCAAGCTGTTTCGAAGCTTATCGATTTAGGTTATGAGGAAGGTGACGCGATGAGAGCTGTTCTGAGTAATGGGCACTGTTATGGCGAACTGGATGTGTTGACGAACATTGTGAATAATTCATTGTCGTATTTGAATAGCACCAGCAGTGGTGGTAGCGACGGTAATGGTGAGGATCGATCGGAAACTGGTTTTACGGATTTGAGAGATTTGGAGGAGTATTCGCTTGCTGGTATGATATACTTGCTACAACAAGTTAAGCCTAGTTTGAGTAAAGGTGATGCGATGTGGTGTTTGCTAATGAGTGAGCTCCATGTTGGTAGGGCAAGTAGTATGGATGTTCCAAGTTCAGGAAATAGGGCTTGTTGTTGTGCTAAGGAAGATAGCAATGTAGAAGGAGTTGGTAGTACTCTAGATCTTGCTAGTTTTATGGCACCAGCATTGTGTCGATTCCATGGAGGTTGGGAATTTGAGAATGGAGGAGGACCTGAGTTTTCTGGGAAGGGGTTTTCTATGAACAATGCTGAGCTAAAATTGCAGAGAGAGATTGAGTGTCCGAGGAGGTTTAATCTCACGCCTTCTATGAAGTCTTTGTTGAAGCGGAATGTTGCAGCGTTTGCTGCTGGGTTTCGTGGTAGCATGAAGCAGAAAGAGTCTGAAGCTAGTGGTAATAGCTTGTCTTGTAACGATCCTGCACGCGTGGAGGCTTGTGAGCAGCAGCCGCGTGGCTCAGGGAGTGAAGAAAGTGTGAGTTCCGTGTTGGAGAAATTTCAGGATCTGAACCTTGATGATAATGTAGAATCGGTTGGTGTTGATGATAAGGACGGTGTGATAGTCACTCTGCTTGATGAGGTTAAGGATCTCGAGAAGAAATTAAAGGAAAGGAAAGATTGGGCTCAGAAGAAGGCAATGCAAGCTGCACAAAAGGTAAGCGATGAGCTGGCCGAGCTGAAATCATTGAATAGTGAAAGACAAGGAATCCAACTGTTGAAAAAAGGGAACCAAGCTGCTGAAGAATCAACCTTGAAAAGAATATCCGACTTAGATATTGCTGTTAAAAAGGCTCAATGTCAGTTGGACAGGGCAGAGTTGATTGTAGGAACGCTTGAGAAACAAAACGCAGAATTCCGAGCAGAGAGGGAGGGTTTCAAATTAAGTGCATCAGAATCGCTTAAAGCGTGCATGGAAGAAACAAAGAAGGAGAAAAAATGCATGAAGAAGCTTTTGGCGTGGGAGAAGCAGAAACTGAAATTGCAGGATGAGATAACAGTTGAAAAAGAAAATATTAAGGCCCTTTATAAGGCTTTAGCTCAGATCACAGAGGACGAAAAGGAAACTGAGGTACGTTGGTTCATGTACTATCTTCATTTATACCCGAAGGTTCTCTATATCCTCACAACTTTTGACTATAGAATTGTGGGGAGAACATTCATTTAGGATTTATAAATATGTTTAGCCATATTTCATTTCAAACATCATTCAAGAGGTATATAGTCCGCATCTCCCACATTTTTTGCTAGGGTATATGGACTCTTGATGTGATATGAATATCATCTTGGAAGAATCAGTTTTGAATTGTAGAAATCAGCCAAATGATTTGTTATATACTTTTTTATAAGTTTCAGGGAATAATCTTTTTTTCTCTATGTTGCTTCACATATGTGTTCAAAATCCTGCTCAAGATTTGCTTTCTTACTTGGATCATGATGTTGTACTTTACCTGAATCATACATGGATGGTTATTAGTCTATCAAATCTTTTTTTTTCTATTGTGGTTGATATGTTGATTCGCAGGCAGAATGGAGGCAAGAGCAGAAAGCAAAAGAGCAAGCTCTGGCTCAAGTGGAGGAAGAACAACGCTCAAAAGAAGCAGCCGAGGCTCACAACAAGAGAAAGCTCGAGACTCTACGGTTAAAAATCGAACTAGACTTCCAACGACACAAAGACGATCACCAAAGACTCGAGCAAGAACTATCTCGGCTCAAAGCCTCTTCAGACACTGACTCAAGCCACTTACCCAACAACGTTTGGAAACCTGAGAAATCTCAAGGAGAAAACATCGCTAAGCTCCTTGAAGAACTCGATAGGCTTGAAGGGACGTATGAGAACGAAGCAAACTATGATCGAGAATGTATAATATGCATGAAAGATGAAGTCTCTGTGGTGTTTCTTCCTTGTGCGCATCAAGTTGTGTGTGGTAGTTGCAGCGATAGCTTCTTCTCCAGCGAAAACAATGGCGGAAGCAAAGTCACTTGTCCTTGCTGCAGAGCTTTGGTTCAGCACCGAATCCGTATCTTTGGAGCAACGTCATGATTATAAAACCGGCAAAAGCTTCTCTTTGGGTTTCAAAGAGATCATCACCACAACTTCAGGTTTTACTTTTGTAAGTAAAATAAATAAATGCTTAACTTTATCCTCAAAGTTTTTTTATACTCGGGAAATTTCTTTTTTTGACAAAAAATCTTGCACGATGTACAAAAACTTGCGATCGTGATCGAAACTTTTTTTGGGTTTATTAAGGGTGATTGTCTTCAATTCAAATTGGAGAAAACATTTAGGGGTGTATTGAACTAAGCAAGCATTGAACTAAGCAAGCATTTGAAATGATTTAATCAAAGTGATAAAGTTTATGTTATTCAAACATCGATTTAAAAAGTTTTATGAAATCCAGTGTTATTGGATATATAATTTGTAACTTTGTTTAAAATCCATTTTTTATTGAAAATGTTTTAAGTATTGAAATTTTAATAGTTTTTAAGGATTTGGAGGAGTTTCCAAGTTAAAAATACAAAGGACCAAATCTTATTGTTGTAGGTGGAATTGCAAAAGAATTTAAATCAAATCATGACAATTTCTAAAATTTTAGTAAAACTCAAATCACATCAACTGTTTAGTTCAATACACCCCTAAAAGTGTGCAAACTCGGTTTCAATTTAGTTTTGATTTGGTTTTTAGACTTTTTTTAGAAAAAGGTTTGTATTAAGTGAATTAATAAACGAATTGGTCAATACAGTTTTGGTTTAGTTCGGTTAAACCAAATTGGACACTTATAAGCAAAAACAATGACAAGTGACAACCACAAGTTTCAAGAACTATCAATCTCAATCTCTACATGCGGCACACCATTGACATTCTTGTATCGCAATTATATTTTTCAATGATGGTTCCTTCTCTTGAGACATGTTTGATATACCAAGTGATAGTTGAAACGAAAGCATCAACAATAATGTCTTGATAATGAATGTTTGATATACCAAGTGATAGTTGAAACGAAAGCATCAACAATAATGTCTTGATCATGTCAACAATGTCGGAGAAAGTTTGTACCCAATTCAAGTCTACCGCTTTCTCCGACATTGTTAACATTATCATTACCAATCTCTTTTAGGACATTATTGTTGATGTCGTTGAGAACATTACTTGGTATATGGAACATGTATATGGAACATGTTCCAAGAGAGAGAACCATCATTGGCGAAATGCAATACAAAAATGTAGCTAGTGTCGCAGTTAGGGATTGAAAGTGACAGTTTTTGACTTGTAGCAGCCATTGTTATGAAAAAAGAAAAAGAGCGAGAAGAGAAGTAAGAGAGGAAAAGACTTTGTGATAATAAAGGTAAAGAAAGAAAGGATGCGAGAGATAAGTTTGGGAATTGTAGAAAAAAATGCAGAGAATAGAGAAGAATAACGGCTGACAATTTAGGTTTAGCAATGACTCTGATTGGTATAAGCTCGATCGATGATCTGTTTATTGTATTCCTCCAGAGTTATATACACAGCTATACAATATAGACGTTACAAGGCAATTAAGATGATTCCTAAAATACAAAGGAGAATATAAGGTTTCTTTATTCTAGTTAAGGCAGGCGTTGATGGGTTTTAGTGCAACAAAGTTCGACCAACATTGAGATTTCAAAGGTCTATGTGTTATCCAGGGCTGGATCTGAGAATTTAGGGGTTAAAAACAATTTAAGAACAAATATTTTTTTTTATGATTTGGGGGCTGAAAAATTCGTAAATAACCAAAAAAAAATGTTGGAATTATAGGCGGATGTTTCATCAGGCTGTCCCCAAATCCGACCCTGGTGTTATCATAGCTTATACGGGATTGTGATTTAAGAATGGCCAAATCAAGATTGGGTATGTCATTTGCTAAGAAGAAATATGGAAACCAATCTTCTTTGGAGGAGATGACAGTAAGGTTAGTCTGGATGATGTTTTTTTTTAGCCTTTAAATTGCTTCCTATTTTTTGGTATAATGTTAAGATTTTATACCAAAACGGTTACCGCTACAAAGAATAACAAAAAACACCATACAACTTACCCTTATTTACTTACCAAAAAAATGGAACGAACCCAAAAAATGGAGTGAAGCAAGATGAAATACTTTCATAACGGATGGAACTAAAAATATAATTCTAGGAGAGGAGTGTTGCTATCATTCGGAGGGGAAAATTGCTTCTTTGTATTAAATTACAAATAAATCAACAGAATCATCCAATAAGTCATCTTTACTTATGTAATTAGTAGGTATACACCATTGATGATCCATACGTTTTTAACACCTAAACAGTCTTTTACAAGTTTGTTTATAACTATTAGTTGATAGTGAGGAGAATCTTATAGTTTAAAATTGTATAATATGATACTATTTATACTACATGGGTACATGTGTACGCATAGAAAAATATATCTATATATTCAATAAATGGGATTTTAATTAGATCTTGATTCTTTTTTTATTTAGTTAGATCTTGATTCTTGATACATCTAGTGAACTATATAAATATTGTTCTTTTACTAAGGAACATGATAGTTCATGACTTCATTGTTCATAGGTCCTATGAGCTTCCTGATATTTATCGAATGCAAATGGAATCTCCATCTCACCGTTGAAATTCAGATCTGCTAATAACTAAGGTGGATATTCGAATTTGGTAGTTCAAATATTTGGGAACCGTCATTGTGAATTTCCCTGCCAAGAAAAAAAGGTGTAATGAAGTTTGAGATACAGTTGCTTTGATATATTTGGTTAATGGGACCTTCGTCGTAATTATATAATCATCGAATATAGATTTGAATTGTTAATTAACCTTAAGTGATGTTTCAAGGATAATATCAGGAGAATAGTATGTTGCTTGCGTCATAAAAAACCTCTGCATGGTAAATTCTCACTTGCGTCACACAAAACCTCAACATTGTTTCTCTCAATATCTGAAAACCTCGGGTGCGCTAGTTTCATGTTTCTTACGCGTAATAACATTGAATACCAAAAGAAAATTCAATCGGTAAACTAAATAAATCAGGTTTATCTTTTTGAATTTTTTTTTTTTTGAGATTTCTTTGTAATTCAATACAAAGAAGCAATATAAAGGCTACAAAAAACCAAGAAATCATCTAGTCTAACCTTACTTTCATCTCCAAAGATAGATTTTTCCCCATCATTCCTCTTAGCATATGACAAACCCAATCTCGATTTAGCCATCCTCAAATCACCAAACCCGCCCATCACAGGAGCTAAAAGCGGTCCAATAAGAAGCCCATCAGCTCCAAATTGAGGCCATTTTCCTGCATAATCAAATAGAACCAGTTCCGCTTCCTCCAACTTTATGATCTTCTAACTTTATAATTTCCAACTTTTATTAGTAACTAGGAAAAGACCCGTGTGTACACACGAGTTTGTATATTAAAGATTGATTGTTTGGTTGAATTAGCATAAATATGTTGGAGAAAAATATGTTTTACACTCATTTACTCTACTTTGTTTCTAATCAAGTTAATAAAAGAAGAAAAATTTTTACTCCATTTTACTTTAATTTTGTTTTTTTGTCTTTTCTTAACAAAAATAAAATTTGCTACTCCTCTCTTTTACTTTCATGTTTACTATTCACATCCTATATATATAATCTAATTTGTGTTTAGAATAACATGATATCTTTGTTATTTAGTCTTTGGAAATTAACTTTTTATTTGTAGGAAAATTACCCTAAAAACTATAATTTAATTGGAGATAGAAGATTAAGCATTCAATAAATATTTTATTTACTGCATAATTATTTTGTAGTCGCCATTGTTTATTTACTGCATAGTTATTAATTAATGTGTTTATAAATAACAGTGTCTCCGACTTTCATCTTCTCGTAATCTCTTCTGCCTCTTTTACCTCAGCTTATTTTCTAGTGTTTGCATTCTTCTCTCTATTTCGTAATCCCCACTCACCATGTCTTACACACATATTTTTCTAATAAATATTTAGCATATACAATATGAAAATGACTGATTTGATAAGTATTTTTCAAAGAAAACTATTCATCATTTTAGAGATCATCCGAGTCATCGGTCCTATTCTTCTATGTATCTAATCATTTTGAATATTTGGTATTGTGTATTTTTTTTTGTTTTGAAACTTTTACAATGTTATTAATTTATTTTTCCATGAAGTAATTTATTTTTATATATACAAATGTTCTTATAGAGCTGATTTTAATAAACACATACATTACAACTTGTCATTGTGTTTAACCTTCGATACTATTGATTGAGAAACTTGAAAGCATGTAAACTTTTAAAATATCAAATACAATTTTAGAACAAATTTCTCAATCATCCGCTTTCCCCTTGATAAGAGAGGGCTGCTCCCACATTTCATAATCAGTATCCATTCAGGACATCCCTATTGATTAATGCATTTCTCTTCAAAGAATTCCTACTTAATTCTAGTCAATTAATGTTTAACAAAGAAATTAACATAATTGAGAAGAACACATGTACGTAGAGACTATTCATCTATGTATGCTATCTCAATTATGTTATCCTAATGACCGAGTTATAAACCCTACAATACTAACACTTGTATAGAGTTGTAAAAATATTCATTTCAATATATATATACAAGTGTATTGGATTATTCTGCTTCTTCGTGTCTTTGCCTTGTAGCAGTTAAAAAATCATTACAACAATAAATAGATGTTGATAGCATGTTTATAGCTCATGTCCTAAAAAACTCCACACCATATTTGGATCCTACTTTTCTTGCTCTGATCATCAACAAAAACAATTTCTTTTTTTTTATCACTGTACATTTACTTAACGGTGTTGTTAAATTCTAATTACAGAGGTTTCTGCCGCACAAAATATCAACCAGAAATTCATAAGAGCAATTGAAGTGTTGCCTTTATAAAGTTGGTATAAACTGTGGTTTGATATTCATGAAAAGGAATCAGCTCCGAGAAGTTAATTAATAGCTTATAAAGAGATTTTTATAACTTGGGGACATGCTTGATATTAAAAGCCTTCTTCTCCATTGTTGCCTCGTCTTTGTTCCATATCTCAATGGCGGTCTCACCTCAGTGTCACTTTCGCCCGTAATCTGATCTCCTAATCAAGTCAAACTATATCATCAAAGGAAACATAAGAAATAAAGACTTGTATACTCGATCGAGGCTGCAGATTGAAGAAAAATGTGAAACTATAAACATCAATATGATTCTTCAGACACAACGATTGACTAAATAACTATGAGTCCAAAATTCAAATTAATAAAATGTGAGAGAAAATGAAAGAGAAGAGAAAGTAGAAAATCATTTACATAGTGTAGAAAAATTCGTCTGAATTTTGACATGCAAAGCCCGGTTGTTTTGAGCTGTGGACTCTGCATTATCATATTCCAAAAATATGTGAAAACCTAACAAATAAAATCATTAGACATTTTCTCCTGCAATGGAGTATATGTATGAACCTAAAAAGCTTGTTTTTCTGTATCGAATTCACAAACCAATAGACATACGAATCGAAAGAACACTAACGAATGTAACAAACCAAAAAAAAGAATTCACAGGTAGTATAAATACAGAGAAAGAGAATTACCCGGAGAATTCGCTGGAGAGCTCTTGATATCAACAAAGAACTCTGCAAATCGTCCGGCCCTTGAATTTCAAAAGTTCAGCGAATCTGAGATTTTGTGATTTCTTCATCCCTTATTTTCTCCTCTTAATCTAATACAACCCAACAATGATCAACGAAAGCTTATGAGAAAATAGTGACAATCCATGAAAATCTGGAGTTAAGTAAAGAAAAAATATAGAACATTCGTGAGATGCACACACATAGGAAAAACAAACACAAAATGGTTCGATTTGTAACTCCAAAAGCAGAACCATGATAGAACAATTAGAGTTAAAAGTAACGATAGATAAATTTGAGACATAATCGATTAGACAATAAACTACCTTGATAAGAGCCGAAACATATGATGATAGCCGTAAGCTAAACCCAAAAGTAATTATACCGACAGAGTTTGCGACATAGATGGAGGATTTGAAGTTTCACTTTCAATGGAGTTGAGAATTATGAGACATCTCCTCTGAAATTTTAAATTGGAGCTCGAGAGAGAAGGAAGTGACTAAAGAATTTAAAAGTTCTTCTTAAAACTACTGATGGTAGTTGGTATTAGAAGACCTGCACTTTTGAAGATGGTAATTAGGTTTTGCGACATTAATCCTACATTGGGAATTGAATTAAAATATATAGGAATTTGACCATTGATCGATTGAATTTATTTTTTTTTTCAGGCTGATGTGGCATAAGGAGAAGAGCTGATGTGTCAGGTTTGTGAGACTCAACTGAGTCTTTATATAATAGATAGGATAATTGGGTCATTGCAATCGTCGAATCAATAGAAAAAATAAGCGTCAAATGTGTCGTAATAATCATCAGTACTTCTACATCCTTCGGGGCTAAATTCACCAAGACCATCTTCCTCTCTGATACTACATGAGGTTTTTAGCATTAAAATGATATTTAAAATAAATCAAAAATTAAAAAACTTTAAGAACAATTGTTTAAAGTTCTAAAATAAGTACCTCTCTTTAAAGGTTCTTAAAGACATTTGTCTTTGTTTAATTGGTTTATGTTTAAAAAGTTTTTTTGCGAATGAGAGATGAAAATTAGAGAGAGATAAAAAATTAGAGAGAAAAAGAGACAAAAAATTTATTATTTTAAAAATCTTAAAAATTCTATAAATAAATGAGGGATGAAGATGCTCTAAACCCATCAAAACCTTTCTCAATAATTGACAGTCAACGTTCCTAACCACAAAAAAAGTAGCACATACCTTATCATCCTCTTTGAACTCGTTCAAATACTCTATTTTTAATTCTTGCAAGTTATCTCCAATCAATCTTTCCAGCAAATCAGTCTATTCCTCCAAGATTCTGTCAATCCTAAAGATACCTGGCGTTAGTTATTTAGATTCTGATTTTTCAGTCATCGTTGCTGTCTCCGGCGAAAGAGAGAGACGAGAGAGACGAGGACGAGAGTTGTGAAATTGAAAGATAGAAAGAGAGAGAGGGAGAATTTACTTTGTCTTTAATCCTATCTCTGAATCAACAATCATTGCATTCTTAAGTCTTTTTTAGAAGATATCTTTGTTCAAATTATGTTATTTTGGAAATACCAATGCTATGGGAAATTAGTTGTCTAGATCCTCACAACTTTTGACACTAGAATTAGGGGAGAACATACACTTAGGATTCAATAATATTTTTAGCATGTTTCATTTTAGACGTGCTTGTAGTTGCTAAGCTAGTCTTGTCTTACGATCTTAGATTAGTCTATTACCGATGCCAAATAACTGCAAAGATTATTCAAGAGGTATATTGTCCGCATCTGCCATTTTTTGCTAGGATATATGACTACTGTACGAATATAATATCGGGAGAATCAGTGTTGAATGTAGAGAACACCACAGTTTCTCGGAGTGGGCCGAATGCAGACATTGAGGCCCAATCTTGGTTTTTCAAAGATGAACATAAGCCCAACACAAACTTTCTATCTCTTCAATCTTCCAACGGTAACAAGGGAAAAGCAGAGTCAAAAGTTCTATGCAGTACGGAAAACCTTGAGCTGCACAATCGGTTTCTGGCCCTTGGATCAAGCGAGGACATAGATCAATAAATGTGTGCTCAGAGTCTTTGTCTTTTAATGCCATACTTTTCTCTATATGTTAAAACACTTGCATTGTAATTTTTGAGAAGTAAGGAAAGCTTTTTCAGTTTGTCTCTTTTCTCTCTAGAAGCTAAAGCTTCAAGCTTTCATGGTATTAGAGCCTCGCGGTTCTCGGCGACGGCAACAATGGTAGACGACCCGGCGATATAGCCAACCCCTGCACCTTCTCTGACAACAACACCAACAGCGACTCCAGCAGCTCCTGCTCGACATACACAGGACCCGAACAGAGCTCCTGCGCAGACAACTCACTTTTCAGGAGAGACAAGCACACCAACTCCTCCGGCTCCATTTACTCCAACGTTCAATCTTCCGATGTCACCTGTTTCTTCGGTTCCTGTCGCGTCACCTCTAAACATCACTCAGTTTGTGACCATGAAACTTTCAGGCACAAACTACTTGATGTGGAAGTCTCAGATGGAGATCTGGCTTTCCAGTCAACGTCTGGTCGGTCATGTAACTGGTGGAACTCCTCGACCCTCCTCAACAACCTCTGTTCGCTTCGGAAATCTCCTCTCAGAAGTTCCAAACCCAGATCTTTTAGTTTGGCTTCAGAACAATCAGATGGTTCTTGGCTGGATCTTTGGATCTCTCTCCGAGGAAGCCTTTCGTGCAGTCTTCGGCCTCCACACAGCCTATGAGGTATGGATGGCTCTTGCTCAAAATTATAATCGAGTTTCTCTCACTAGAAAGCTTGATATACAAAGGCATATTCAAACTACCTTAAAAGCGAACAAACCTCTCACTGCTTATCTTGCTGAAGTTAAAGATCTTTGTGACCAACTAGATGCCATATGATCCTCTATTTCTGAACAAGAAAAGATCTATGATGTTCTCCGAGGTTTAGGTTATGAGTATGAGTCCATTGTCCCAGTTATTGAGACCTCTATGGACTTCCAATATGGGTTTTCTTTCGATGATGTGGTTCATATACTCATTGTCTTTGATGAGAAGCTTCAGGCTTATCAAACTACAGCTGTAGAGGTTACTCCACATCTTGCCTTTCAGACTCAGACCGAAAGAGGAGATTACTTTAACAACCGTGGAGGTTATAATATTCGTGGTAGAGGCAACTCCAATGGTCGCGGATACAACGGTGGCCGTGGTCAGAGTTTTGACAACAGTGGCCCTGGACGTGGCTCCTATTCCACTAGAGGCAGAGGTTTTCCTCAGCAATTCTCTAACAATGGAGGATCTCGCCCCACCTGCCAATTTTGAAACAAATATGATCACCATGTTATTGATTGCTACAAGCGCTTTGATCAAAGCTTTCAGCCTGACTACACCACTGGTCTCTCTGCAATGAGAATCTCCGAACAAGTACCTTCTTCAGGACAGGAATGATATCCTGACATCGGGGCTACTGCGCATATCTCCAGCTCAACCAATCAGCTTCAGTCTGCCAAACCATACACAGGAGATGATGCTGTTATTGTAGGTAATGGAGATTTTCTACCCATTACTCATATTGGTTCTGCAGTCATATCGAGTCTACAAGGTAATCTACCTCTTAATGATATTCTTGTGTGTCCGGGAATCATTAAATCTCTTTTATCAGTGTCCAAACTTACCAATGATTATCTCTGTTGCTTAGAATTTGACTCTGATGGTGTGGTAGTTAAGGACAAACAGACAAAGATGTTGCTGACCAAAGGAAGTAGACAACAAGATCTCTATGTGTTGAAGGGACAACATCTTCAATCTTATTACTCTAACCGGAAAAAAGCAACAAGTGATGAGGTATGGCATCGGCAGCTTGGTCACCCTCATCAGGATATCCTTCAACACTTATCGAAGATTCAAGCCATAGTCATCAATAAATCTAGCCCACGTGTTTGTGAGGCTTGCTGTTTTGGGAAGATTTCTAGGCTTCTTTTTTCTAGTTCAGAGTTTGTTTCTTCTAAACCTCTAGAGCGTTTACCTTGTGACTTATGGGGTCCCTCACCAGTTATTTCATCTCAAGGTTTTCGGTATTATATGATTTTTGTTGACAATTACTCAAGATTCACATGGCTCTACCCTTAGAAATGAAAGTCAGACTTCTTTTCTGTGTTCATTTTGTTTCAAAAGATGATTGAAAATCAACTTCAACAGAAAATTTCAATGTTTCAGTGTGATGGAGGGGGTGAATTCGTTAGTACAAAATTTGTTTCTCACTTAGCATCTTGTGGGATCAAACAGTTAGTCTCCTGTCCGCATACTCCCCAACAAAATGGGATTGCAGAAAGAAAACACAGACACATTACCGAGCTTGGTTTATCAATGTTGTTTCAAAGCAAAGCTCCTCACTATCTTTGGGTTGAAGCCTTCTTACTGCGGTATACTTGGGAAATCTCCTACCATCTTCTGTTCTTGAAGACAAAAAGATTCCTTATGAAAAACTGGTGGTAAAACCACCGATTTACACATCATTGAGAACTTTTTGTTGCAGCTGTTACCCATTTCTGCGTTCTTATTCTCAGAACAAATTTGATCCTCGCTCACTACACTGTTCCTTGGTTATAATGACAAGTTCAAAGGTTATAGGTGTCTTCATCCACCCTCTGGTCGTGTTTACATAAGCCGTCATGTTCTCTTTGATGAGACACGGTTTGCTTTCTCGGATGTCTATCATTCTTGGTTACCAAAGACCACTTCTCCTCTTCTGAATGTGTGGTTGTTGAGTTCCCCTGCTCCACCAGTTGTTGAGCCATCGTCAGAATCATTACCAGTCATCATGGATACCTCCCCTTCAGTACCTGTACCTCAACCGCCTACAGCTCACTCTTTGACTCAAATACCTACTACAGGTGTTGAACAAGGTCTTGAGTGTACAACATGCAATGATCCTGCTTCTATTGGCAACAATCTTGTTTCAACACCTTGTGGGACAGGCATTGTGTCTCATGGTTCTGCTTCTACTAGAACAAGCTCATCCAGAAGTCAATCCTTAAGTTCTCAGTTGTTCACTGATGATGAATTTCCAGCTCTACAAGGATCTGCTTCACCATCGATAGTTGCAGATTCTTCAATTCAGGCTATATCAATCATTCCTGCTCCTTCCCATCCGATGCAAACTCGTTCTAAGTCAGGTATTATGAAGCCAAACCCTCGCTATGCCCTACATACGGTCAAGACAAACTATCCTGAACCCAAAACAGTGAAGACAGCTCTTAAAGACCCTGGATGGAAAAATACCATGGGTGCTGAATATGGGACACTTACTGAAACTGAGACATTCACTCTAGTGCCTCCTCATCCAGAGATACAGCCACTCAGCTGCAAATGGGTTTTTAAGACCAAACTCAGATCAGACGGTTCTCTAGATAAACTGAAAGCCCGGTTAGTGGCCAAAGGATATGAACAAGAAGAAGACATTGATTACCTTGAAACCTTTAGTCCGGTTGTAAGAACAGCTACTATTCGAATGGTTTTAGATGTTGCAGTTGCAAAACGCTGGGATATCAAGCAGTTAAATGTACAAAATGCTTTTCTCCATGGTGACTTAAAAGAAGATATATGTCTATATGGTTCAGCCTCTAGGGTTTGTGGATCCAAACAAGACGCACCACATCTGCAAACTCAACAAGGCCATTTATGGCCTTAAACAAGCCCGTCGGGCATGGTTTGATAAGTTTAGCTCCTTTTTTCTGGACTATGGCTTTAATTGTACTCTTGGTGATCCTTCTCTGTTTGTCTATATCAAAAGAAAAGATATAATGTATCTTCTTCTGTATGTTGATGACATGTTACTCACCGGAAGTAATGATCAGATTGTTGCAGACTTGTTAAAATGCCTCTCCATAACCTTCTGAATGAAAGATATGGGTCCCCTTCACTACTTCCTGGGAATACAAGCTCATTTTCACAGTAATGGTCTCTTCTTTCATTAAGGAAAGTACATTACTGATCTTCTAATCAATGCTGGAATGCAAGATTATGCTCCTGTGTCAACGCTCCTCCCACTGCAACTAGATCGGGTACCTGGCAACGATGAACTCTTTTCTGACCCTACTTACTTTAGAAGCTTAGCAGGGAAGCTTCAATACTTGACCCTGACCAGGCCTGACATTCAATTCGCGGTTAACTATGTGTGCCAAAAGATGCACAAGTCATCCATTGCAGACTTCAGCAATCTCAAAAGGATACTTTGTTATCTTAAAGGTACTGTCACCTTGGGTATTAATCTGTCAGCTGACACAGATTTTACACTGAGAGCATACTGTGACAGCGACTGGGCTGGCTGTAAAGACACTAGACGATCCACAGGAGTTTTCTGCATAATTCTTGGCACCAACATCATATCTTGTTCAGCTAAACGTCACTCCACACTCTCAAGATCATCGACTGAAGCTGAATATAGAACCCTTTCTATTGCTGCTACTGAGTTGAAGTGGATAGCATCTCTTCTCGCTGAAATGGGGATACAACTTCCTACCACTCCTGAACTTTACTGCGACAACTTGTTTGCAGTTTACTTGATAGCAAACCCAGCTATGCACAATCAAACCAAACACTTTGATACTGATTTTCATTATGTCAGAGAACGAGTGGGAATGGGTCTCCTGGTCGTGAAACAGATTCCTGCAGCTCAACAGATAGCAGACATCTTTACTAAGAGCCTTCCTCAAGCTTCCTTCGCTGATCTTCAATTCAAACTTGGTGTTGAAACCCCACCAAGTTTGAGGGGGTGTGTAGAGAACACCACAGTTTCTCGGAGTGGACCGAATGCAGACATTGAGGCCCAATCTCGGTTTTTCAAAGATGAACAGAAGCCCAACACAAGTCTTTTATCTCTTCAATCTTCCAACAGTAACAAGGGAAAATCAGAGTCAAAAAGTTCTCTGCAGTATGGAAAAGTTTGAGCTACACAATCGGTTTCTGGCACTTGAATCAAGCGAGGACATAGATCAATAAATGTGTGCTCAGATTCTTTGTCTTTTAATGCCATGCTTTTCTATATATGTTAAAACACTTGCATTGTAATTTTTAAGAAGTAAGGAAAGCTTTTTGAGTTTGTCTCTTTTCTCTCTAGAAGCTAAAGCTTCAAGCTTTTATTGAGTTGTAGTTTAGATTTTTGTCAAAGGATTATTATATACTTATTTATAAGTTTCACGGGATAAGATTTTTGTCTATGTTGCTGCACTTATTTGTGTTCAAAAACTTGCTCAAGATTTGCTTTCTTGCTCAGATATGTTGTTGATAAGTGACATATTAATTTACTTTACCTTAATCAAACATGGATGGTTATTAGTCTATCAATCTTTTTTTTGTTTGTGTGGTTGATATGTTGATTTGCAGGCGGAATGGAGGCAAGATCAGAAAGCAAAAGAATTAGCTCTGGCTCAAGTTGAGGAAGAACAACGCTCAAAAGAAGCAGCCGAGGCTCACAACAAGAGAGAGCTAGAGACTTTACGGTTAAAAAACGAACTAAACTTCCAACGACACAAACACGATCACCAAAGAGTCGAGAAAGAACTATCTCGGCTTAGAGCCTCTTCGGACACTGACTCAAGCCACTTACCCCTACAACGTTTGAAACCCCGAGAAATCTCAAGAAAAAAACATCGGTAAGCTGCTTGAAGTACTCGATAAGCTTGAAGGGACGTATGATAACGAAGCAAACTATGATCGAGAGTGCATAATCTGCATGAAAGATGAAGTCTCTGTGGTGTTTCTTCCTTGTGCGCATCAAATTGTGTGTGGTAGTTGCAGCGATAGCTTCTTCTCCAGCGAAAACAATGGCGGAAGCAAAGTCACTTGTCCTTGCTGCAGAGCTTTGGTTCAGCAGAGAATCCGTCTCTTTGGAGCAACTTCATAATTAAAACCTGGAATAAGCTTCTCTTTGGGTTTTTAAAAGATCATCACTGCAATTTCAGGTTTTACTTCTGTAAGTAGAAAAATAAATGCTTAACTTTATCCTCAAGTTTTTTATACTCGGTAACGTTTCTTTGACAAAAAATCTTGCAAGATGTACAAAAACTTGCGATCGTGATCGAAAATTATTTTCAAGCTAATCTTATTAAGGATGATTGCCTTCAATTTAAATTGGAAAAAAAACACTAGAATTGTGCAAACTCGGTTTTCAATTAAGTTTTGTTTTTTTTAATCTGTTTTTAGGGTTTGTTTTTACTAAATGAAAAAAAGGAATTAGTCAATACGGTTTTGGTTTAGTTCGGTTGAACCGAATTGGACACTTGTATGCAAAAACAATGACAATCACAAGTTTTTGAAAACCAAAATGACAATTAAATTAGAGAAAACATTTGGGGTGGGGGGGTGTATTGAACTAAGCATTTGGAATGATTTAAATTAGGGAGGATTACTGTACTAGCTTTAGAAAGTATCTATATTACTTGTTTGGCGCACTTTTATTTTTTTTACAAGACTAACCTAGCATGCCCAAAACACCCTTTTCGCCTTTGTTGAAAAAAACCTAATTACGAAAATGCCATTACTTTTTAATGCCACGTAGGCAAAAAATAGCGCTGAAAAAATGATAAGTCTACCAGGTTTTGGCGGTAGACTTAACAAATTTTGGTCAACGCAAAAATTTGGATGGTAGAGTTATTAGGACGATGGTAGATTTATTTGAGTGTTGGTAGATTTGTTAAAAATTGGTAGACTTTTCTTGGTAGACTTTTGACAATGAGTGGTAGATTTATTAAGTTTTGGTAGATTTGTTGTTATGTATGGCACACTTGTCAAATGTGTTGGTAGACTTGTTATGGAAATCGTTGACTTACTCGCATAGTTGACTTTGTCGGTAGATTTGTTGACAATGTGGTAGATTTAATTCTTGAGTTGGTAGACTTATTTCCTTTGGTGGTAGATTTATGTAACAAAAGTTTTCATAACGTGACGGTAGACTTACCCTTTTAATGGTAGATTATGTTTGAAATTGGTAGAGTTATATCTATTTGGTAGATTTTTCACTTTTGTGGTAGATTTGTTTGTTTTGTGGTAGATTTACATTCAAGTAAAAATTTGGTGATTTCCTTCCGTTAAGTGGTAAATTAACTGTTACATGTGGTAGACTTATAAAATGTTAGTAGATTTATTCGTTGGTTTGGTAGATTTTAAATCAATTGGTAGAGTTATTGCACGTATGGTAGACTTCTATTGAGCATCATGTGGTAGATTAAATAATTTTGGTATTTACTCAGATAACCTCGATCTGGTAGACTTATGTGGTTCTTGATGGTAGACTTAGTTAGATTTTTTTGAGTAGACATTTGACTTTTTTGATTGAAATTACTTATTTGTCCTAAATGTATTCTGCAATCTACGAAAAAACCAGAGGTGTGGTGATAGAAGACCGTCCTAGAATTGTCACACACTTGGCTCGGTGGAGGTTGATAGATCCTTGGATCCAGTCCGGTTCGGTGAAAGAGATGCTAAGGCGTGAGCGGTAACTCAAAAATCCTTAGGCCCAATTCCAAAGAAGAGATTGGAAACGAGGGGATGGACAAAACGATCAAGGGGGTTGCGATACCGGATGTTAGGGTGTGAGACGAGTCCCGAAATTCCCTAAGCCCCAAATATGACTACAACTCTCTTTCTCACTTTGGAATCGAAGGCTGCGTCAAGCAGGATGAAACTACTTGATAAACCGAAGATCGATCAATGGCTAACCACCAAAATATCGACAAAGTTCTTAGAGAACAAAAGAGAAAACTCAAAGAGAAATTTTATAAAAGATAAGTGATAATCAATCCAAATACTTCGATGCCTTTATATAGAGGCTAGAGGGAGACCATCGGTCCTTACAGATAATTAAAGACATTAAAGACATTAATTGAAACTAAATGAATCTAAAGATACGTTGAATAACGATTGGATTTCCGGATGACCCTTCGCGTCCTCCCGCTAGACGTTTAAGCTTCCTTGACCGTTATACTTGGCCGCGAATCGAACCGTGGTCGTGAGATGAGCGTGCATTGCCTCGTTAAAACCCCATTCGGAAAACCCATTGGGACAAAACCGAATGTAAGGAAAAAGAGTATTAACACAACACCCCAACCAGGTCAGTTCGGACCAGAATACATGAGCACGGTCATGACTTTGTGAACGGGTGTTAGATCGTCAGCTCGGCCTTGGGTCTTTAGCTCGGTAAGAACTTGTTGGATTGCTCCCATGAGCTTCTTGGTACGCGACCTGGTCATCGGTCCAGTTGGCATGGCCAGGACGTCGTTCTGGTCGGCTCCTCGGTCTTGTACCCCGTCCTGAACCTCGTCTTTGTTTAGCTCGACCACTTGGTCTTGTGTTCCGGGCTGAACCTCGGTTCGCACCTCGTCCCTTGTTCCCTCCGGTTCCATGATTCTATCATCCCCCCCCTCTTGAAAAGGACTTGTCCTCAAGTCGGCTTCATCTGCGTGAAAAGGAATGATATCAGCAATGTTGAAACTTGAACTGACTGAGTACTTACCTCGGAGATCGATCTTGTAGGAGTTGTCGTTAATCCGCTCTAGGATAGTGAATGGTCCGTCCACTCTTGGCTTTAACTTAGACTTCCTTTCTTCCGGAAACCTTTCTTTTCTTAGGTAGATCCACACTTGGTCTCCGGGCTCGAACATCTTTTTGGTTTTTCCTTTGTTGGCGTACTTCTGAAATTGCTCCGTTTTTCTTTCGATGTTTTGCCTTGCCTTTTCATGCATCTTCTTCACTAGATCGGCTTTCTTCTTCCCATCCATGTTCTCACGCTCAGTCATTGGTAATGGGGTTAGATCCAAAGGAGTAAGAGGATTAAAACCATAAACTTTTTGAAATGGTGAAAACAAAATTGTAGAATGAACAGCTCGGTTATAAGCGAACTCAACATGAGGCAAACATTCCTCCCAAGTCCTAAGGTTCTTTTTAATGACCGATCTCAAAAGAGCTGACAAGGTCCTATTGACCACTTCGGTTTGACCGTCGGTTTGAGGATGACAAGTTGTGGAGAAACACAGTTTAGTTCCTAACTTAGCCCACAACGTTTTCCAAAAGTAGCTGAGAAACTTAGTATCCCGATCTGACACTATGGTTCTAGGAATCCCATGTAAACGAACAATTTCCTTAAAGAATAGATCGGCTATATTGGAAGCATCATCGGTTTTGTGGCAAGGAACAAAGTGTGCCATTTTAGAAAACCTATCTACTATGACAAAGATAGAGTCCTTACCTCGGCGGGTCCTAGGTAACCCGAGGACGAAATCCATGGAGATGTCTGTCCACGGCTCGGTGGGAATGGGTAAGGGAGTGTACATTCCTGTGCCCTGGCTGCGGCCTTTGGCTAGTTTGCAAACCGTGCACCTTTGGCATATTCTCTCCACATCCTTCCTGAGGTGCGACCAATAAAAATGGTCTTGGACCACACTTAGCGTTTTAAGAACTCCGAAATATCCCATCAAGCCTCCTCCGTGTGCCTCCCTGACAATCAAGTCACGAATAGAAGTGTTAGGTATACACAATTTATGCTCATAAAACAAGTAACCATCACTCTGGTAGTATTTGCCATAGGCAAACTTAGAACTGGCGCGGTAAATTTCTTGGAAATCCGGGTCGGTTGCGTAGGCTTCCTTGATCATCTCAAATCCAAGTATCTTGGCATCAAGCGTCGAGATCAGGGCATAACGTCGGGATAGTGCGTCCGCCACAACATTCTCCTTTCCTTGCTTGTACTGAATCACATAAGGGAAGGTCTCGATGAACTCGACCCATCTCGCATGTCGCTTGTTCAGCTTCTGTTGTCCTTTGAGATGCTTTAAGGACTGGTGATCGGTATGGATGACGAACTCCTTGGGCCACAAGTAATGTTGCCAAGTCTGGAGAGCTCGGACCAAAGCATAAAGCTCTTTGTCGTAGGTCGGGTAGTTAAGCGTTGCTCCTCCAAGTTTTTTGCTAAAATAAGCGATAGGTCGCTTCTCCTGCATGAGCACGGCTCCAATTCCCACTCCGGATGCATCACACTCGATCTCGAAGGTCTTGAGAAAATCGGGCAGAGAAAGTAAGGGTGCGTGTGTAAGCCGGTGCTTAAGGGTATTGAACGCTTCCTCCTGAGCTCGTTCCCACTTGAATCCTACGTCCTTCTTGATGACCTCGGTGAGAGGGGCTGTGATCGTGCTGAAGTCTCGGACGAACCGCCGATAGAACCTGGCCAGACCATGGAAGCTGCAAACTTCTCCAACCTTCTTGGGACTTGGCCAGTCTCGGATAGCCTTGATCTTTTCCTCGTCCACCTGTATACCCTGTGAACTGACAACAAAGCCTAGGAACACCACGTTATCCGTACAAAAAGAGCATTTCTTAAAATTTCCGAACAAACGTTCCTTCCTGAGGACTTCTAGTACTTGTTTTAGGTGGTTCACATGTTCCTCTAGACTCTTACTGTAAATCAGGATGTCATCAAAATAGACTACTACAAAGACGCCTATAAACGACCTAAGCACATGGTTCATTAATCGCATAAAGGTACTAGGTGCGTTAGTTAGGCCGAATGGCATGACCAACCATTCATACAAACCATGCTTGGTTTTGAACGCGGTCTTCCACTCATCTCCTTCCTTCATTCGGATCTGATGGTAACCACTCTTTAAATCTATCTTTGTGCACACACTAGACCCATATAGTTCATCTAGCATGTCATCAAGACGTGGGATTGGGTGGCGATACTTTACCGTGATGTTGTTGATAGCTCGGCAATCAACACACATTCGCCAAGTTCCATCCTTCTTAGGCACTAAGAGCACGGGCACGACACAAGGACTTAGACTCTCGCGGATGTAGCCCTTGGCCATCAGTTCGTCGACCTGACGTTGGAGTTCCTTGGTTTCGGTAGGGTTGGTGCGGTACGCAGGTCGGTTAGGTAAGGACGCTCCAGGGACAAAGTCAATCTGGTGTTCAATACCTCGGATCGGTGGTAGTCCGCCTGGATTGTCTTTCGGGAAATACGTCCGCATATTCCTGCAAAACCCAAGAAATCCTGCTCGGAAGTTCCGGCTCGGAGTTAGATGTACTAGCCAAAGCGGATTTGAACATAAGAAGAATGAAAGGTTGTCTCTCGAGCACAGCCTGTTTTATCTCTCTCGGCCTCACAAAAAGAGTCTCTCTTCTCATGGGTTGAGTGTTTAAGGCTTTTTGTGGTGGCTCACTCAGTGTTTCACTCTCATTTTTAGTGGAGGTGTTTAGGGGGTTGCTCATGGTAGCTTGGCCTTTGTTACTTCTTTCCAATTGGATTTGATCCAGATATACCTCGTGTGGGGATAAAGGCGCCAGCATGACCTTCCGTCCTTGGTGTTCAAACAAATGTTTGTTGGTGAACCCGTCATGGACTGCTTTCCGATCGAACTGCCACGGCCGTCCTAACAGGATGTGTCCGGCCTCCATGGGTAGAACATCGCATAACACCTCGTCTTCATATCACCCAATCTTGAATGGGACGGTGACTTGCTTGGTAACCTTGAGTTGCCTTTGGTTGTTAAGCCATCTGAGGTTGTACGGATGCGGATGTTTGATGGTTTGCATCCCGAGCTTCTCCACCATGCTCTGGCTCGCCACATTCGTGCAACTCCCTCCATCTATGACCATGCTGCAAGTCTTCCCCATGACTATACATCGCGTGTGGAAAAGATTTTCCCTTTGATCCTCTTCTCGGACCGGCTCTTGGGACACTAGTACTCGCCGTGCTACCAGTAGCTCTCCTCCAGCGGCATACTCCTCTTCTCGGACCGGCTCTTGGGACACTAGTACTCGCCGTGCTACCAGTAGCTCTCCTCCAGCGTAGGGTAGACCGCTTTGTCGTCTCGGTAGGTCGGTCGCGAGCTAGATCCAGCAGTGAACCGATTTGTTCCCTTGCGTCTGAGT
The DNA here is from genome assembly GCF_000478725.1 of Eutrema salsugineum. NCBI lineage: Eukaryota > Viridiplantae > Streptophyta > Magnoliopsida > Brassicales > Brassicaceae > Eutrema > Eutrema salsugineum. The sequence goes on from NW_006256612.1 coordinate 2,423,616, forward strand.
TGTTGCTCCATGAGAATCGCCTTATGTAGCATTTCATACATGTCTTGGTATTCTTGTAGTTCCATTCGGTCTTGGAGATCTCATTTTAGACCACTCAAGAATCTTGCCATCGTTGCGTCCTCCGGTTCAAAGACATCAGCTTTGATCATAAGCCTCTCCGGTTCCTTGAGTAAGTCGTCGGAGCTTGGTGTGCAGTTCGCGTTGGTAATGCGCGGGCACGAACCGTTGCCTTATCAAGGTGGCCATTTCTTCCCAGGTTTCAACAGGCCGTTCTCCGTTTCTTCTTCTACTGATCACAATCTGATCCCACCAATCGATCGCGTAACCGTTGAACTCTGATGCAGCTAGGTTTATCTTTTTCCTCTCCGGAAGATCTTGACATCCAAAGATGATGTCAACCTTCTTTTCCCATTCCAGGAACGCGTCCGGGTCGCTCTTGCCGTAGAACGCTGGGATCCGGAGCTTCATTCCTCCGAGGTCGTTGTCGTTTTGGCCTCTAGCCGGTTCGGCTTCGTAACGCTGCTGTGGCCGTCCTCCTTCATATCGGTCGTTCAGGTTTCTTGCAGGCATGGCGTGTCCTCGGTCTCGGATTCCTCCAGCTCGGCCACGGAACATTCGGTTGCCTCGCGGTCTCACTCGGCTACTACCAGAGGAATGGTTATCTACGTAGAAAGGGTTGTCGACCTCAGGTTCCTGGTTCCGATCTCGGCGGATGTGCATAGGTTCCTCACGGTTTTGATCGTTTACTTCCGCTGGCCTCGGCTGACCTTCAAGCCGTTCCATACGTTGGCTCATGCGCTCCATCATCTCGGTGATTTGATTAAGCTTAGCCTCCATCTCCTTAGGGGTGATCCAGCGAACGTGATTACCGTCTCGGAACGTTTAGAATTCACAGTCGTCCAAAGAGAAATCGGATGACATACAAGTACCTCGCAAAAATTAAACAAACACGTTAGTAATCAAATTCCTCACAAGTTTCCCTCTTTGTTCACTCACTCTCTTAATGACCTCACAACACACTAGAGTTTCTCTCCGGTTCTAAGCAAACTAAATCGACAAATCGACTTAAGCCTCAATTGAATCGGTGAATCAAGCAAGTTGGACGTTTTAAGAGACAAGAGAATAGATAGAAAGAGAAGAATTCATATCAATTTTTTTATAACTTTTGGACTTCTTTCTTTTTTTGACTTTTGAACTTCTTTTTTTTTTTTTTTTTTTTTTTTTTTTTTTTTTAACGATTTACAAAAGAAAAGATGAGAAAAGATTGAATTCTAGAATAAAAGAAAGATAGTACCGATTCTCAAGTGTATGGCTCTGATACCACTTGATAGAAGACCGTCCTAGAATTGTCACACACTTGGCTCGGTGGAGGTTGATAGATCCTTGGATCCAGTCCGGTTCGGTGAAAGAGATGCTAAGGCGTGAGCGGGAGCTCGAAAATCCTTAGGCCCAATTCCGAAGAAGAGATTGGAAACGAGGGGATGGACAAAACGATCAAGGGGGTTGCGATACCGGATGTTAGGGTGTGAGACGAGTCCCGAAATTCCCTAAGCCCCAAATATGACTACAACTCTCTTTCTCACTTTGGAATCGAAGGCTGCGTCAAGCAGGATGAAACTACTTGATAAACCGAAGATCGATCAATGGCTAACCACCAAAATATCGACAAAGTTCTTAGAGAACAAAAGAGAAAACTCAAAGAGAAATTTTATAAAAGATAAGTGATAATCAATCCAAATACTTCGATGCCTTTATATAGAGGCTAGAGGGAGACCATCGGTCCTTACAGATAATTAAAGACATTAAAGACATTAATTGAAACTAAATGAATCTAAAGATACGTTGAATAACGATTGGATTTCCGGATGACCCTTCGCGTCCTCCCGCTAGACGTTTAAGCTTCCTTGACCATTATACCTGGCCGCGAATCGAACCGTGGTCGTGAGATGAGCGTGCATTGCCTCGTTAAAACCCCATTCGGAAAACCCAGTGGGACAAAACCGAATGTAAGGAAAAAGAGTATTAACACAACACCCCAACCAGGTCAGTTCGGACCAGAATACATGAGCACGGTCATGACTTTGTGAACGGGTGTTAGATCGTCAGCTCGGCCTTGGGTCTTTAGCTCGGTAAGAACTTGTTGGATTGCTCCCGTGAGCTTCTTGGTACGCGACCTGGTCATCGGTCCAGTTGGCATGGCCAGGACGTCGTTCTGGTCGGCTCCTCGGTCTTGTACCCCGTCCTGAACCTCGTCTTCGTTTAGCTCGGCCACTTGGTCTTGTGTTCCGGGCTGAACCTCGGTTCGCACCTCGTCCCTTGTTCCCTCCGGTTCCATGATTCTATCATGTGGTAGACTTGTTTAGGGTGTCGTACGTTAGACTAGTTCTGTACGTATGGTAGACTTGTTCCATGGTTATTTTTGAGTTTGGTTTATTACCATTGACGTTTTCTTTTCACGAGTTTGACGAGATTATGCAGGTAAACTCTGATACGATCAGAGTTGTTTATTGAGATATAGATCACACTAAAAAATGGTACATATATCACAGTTTTGCATGAAAAGGGTATAATTGACTAAAGGAACACTAATTCTACTTTGAGTGAACATAAAAATAGCGGAATCATCTTAAGGAACATAAACTTCCATAAAAAAGGTACATACCAACATTTTTTAGTACTTAAGGAACATTAAAAAGGGAGATAACAACATTGAAAAGGGAGATGCCAACATTTCTTAGTACTTAAAAGAACATTAGTTCTACTTAAACATTGGGAACATTACTTCTACTTAAACATAGGGAGAATGACTTCTACTTATCATATACGATATGACCTTATATTGAAGTCTGTCAAGCCTTTCTAAGTTCCTGTTATGCACCTCAAGTCTGTCTTCACCCGTTCCATGCAATTCCTCTGTAATAGCCTTATCCTACCATTTTCAGATATGTTCTCGACTTTCCTACATACATCATGCCAGTTTAATGAATTTCATTTTAAACCTATCACACTAATTAACAAAAGGGTCTGTTAACAAAAATTATGACAATTTGTGGTCATTCCGAAGAATTGTCGCTATAGCTGATCGGCATTGTATGTGTCCATAAAGAAATCGAAATCAACACAAATCAAATGGAAAAAAATAAGAACTAACAGAGTAGATGATACAATAAATCTACCATAAATACAATAAGTCTACCATAGATGAAAAAAAAAAATAGGGTTTGTGGTTGCCGCTGACAGCCGCAAGACCACCATTCAAAGATGAAACAACAGCATTTTACTCGACCAACACTACACACTCACTCAGACTCAAACAACTGCTCCCTAATATTGATGAATTTATGAACCTTGCAGTTATGATGAGCACTCTTCTTCCTCATAGGAGGTCTACCTTCCGGGTCCAGTTGTTGTGGATAATCCTTCGCGCCGCTAGCAGAACCCATATCTCAAAAATGGTTATATTATAGCAAAGCCGCCTCGTTCAAAAACAAATATACCCAATTTATACAATAACTTACAAATCTTACAAATCTACCAAAGACATAAACAAATCTACCAAACACGAAAGCAAATCTTAAAAACCTACCATAAAACTAAATACAAATCTACCAAAAACATAAAGAAATCGACCACATTCAATAACAAATCTACCAAAAACGAAAGGTAGTCTAGAAAACGTACCATGACTAGTACGATCATTTAAACCAAACCAACAAACATAAACAAATCTATCTAACCTAATATTTTCCAAACAAATCTACCATGATCCCAAACAAATCTACCATTTAACAAATTAACTCTACCATTTTTACAATAACTCCATAAAAAAGTCTACCATACACATTTTCAAACTCAACCATGAAGATAAGAGATTACTCACGGATAAGAAATCTACCTAACATAATAATTTCCAAACAAATCGAACATTAACACAAACAAATCTACCATTTAACCAATTAAATCTACCATTTTACAACAACTCTATAAAAAGTCTACCATACACTCTTTTGAACTCAACCATTACGAAAAAAGATCACTCACCAGAAATCGTTTGCTCCCATCAAAAATCGTTTCGGAATGACAGAAACCACCGAAACCAAAATTTTCCTGCAAAAAATAAGATTAGGGTTACAGTTTCGGAGGAAACAAAAAGAAATTACGGATTTTTGTTTCCGCCGTCAGCCGCAACACAGCTGAAATCGCCTCACACACGGCGATAGCCTTCTGGCCAAAAATTACCTGGATTTGACCTGGAATCAATGAAAACCGATGAAAAAAAATGAGAAAACGATGTGAATCGATGAGATCTGATGATTCCAGTAGAGAGAAAAAAACGACTGATTCGAAACGGCGAGAGAGACAAGATCTGGGTGGTTCTGTGAAAAGAGAGAAGCTGCAAAGAGATAAAATGGGAGAAGGAGAAGCTGCAGCGCAAAATCGCCTCTCCAGAAAAAAATTAGGGTTTTTTTTTAATTTGCAAATTATGTTTTTTTTTCTTTAATGATATATGTATATTTTTTTGATTTTAATTATATTCGATTTTTTTTCATTTTTATTAATTAAAATGGCATTTTCGTAAGAATATTCAACATCTGGATAAAATGGTATAAGATCAACTTTATAAGGTTAGTCTAGTAAGCCTTTCAATATATTATGTTAGGTTTATCATTTCATCAACCTTAAAGGCTAGTCTGAGGAATTTTCACTTTAAATTAAAGTGACAAATCATTTGTTATTCAAACATGGATTTTAAAAAGTCTTATGAAATCTAGTGTTATCGAAAATGTTTTAAGTATTAGTATTTTAATAATTTTAAGGGATTTGGAGGAGTTTCCTAGTTAGAAATACAAAAAACCAAATCTTATGGTTTTAGGTAGAATTGCAAAGAACTTTAAAAACAATTTCTTTAAAATCATCAAATTCATCTAAAATCTTAGTAAAACTCAAATCACTTCAACTGTTTAGTTCAATACACCTCCTTGAAGTGTGCAAACTCGATTTTCAATTTAGTTTTGATTTGGTTTTTGGATTTTTTAGAAAATGTTTGTTTATATTAAATAAAATAAAAGAAACGATTTGGTCAATACGGTTTTAGTTTAGTTTTGGTTAAACCGAATTGGACACTTAAGCAAAAACAATGACACGTGACAACCACAAGCTCTTGAAAACCACAATGCATTGTTAAGAACTCTCACGTTCAAACACCATGGACATTCTTGTATCGCAATTTGTCAATGATGGTTCCCATACCTGGGACATGTTTGATATACCAAGTGACAAAGCCGGTTCGGAGCTAAAGCTGGTAAAACATTTGCTTTGGGCGCCAAATATTATATATAAATTAAGAGTAGCAATTTTCAGGATTTGTAGTGTAGTGTAGTGGCTTGCCTTACAGTATTCACCTCTCTGGTTATGGGTTCAATTGTTTATGGGCTCACGGGCCGGCCCTGCCAAGTGATGGTCTAAACAGACAACACCAACAACAATGTCCTGATAATGTTAACAATTAATTTCTCCAAAAGTTCGTACCCAATTCATGTCTATCGCTTTCTTTCACATTATTAACATTATCATTACCAATCTCTTTTAGGACATTATTGTTGATGTTGTTGTTGAGAACATCACTTGGTGTATCAAAGATGTCCCAAAAGAGGGAACCATAATTGGCGAAATGCAATACAAGAATGTAGCTGGTGTCGTAGTTAGAGATTGAAAGTGATAGTTTTTTATTTGTAGCAGCATTGTTAAGAAAAGAGAAGTAAAAAAGAGAGACACTTTGTGAGAATAACAGAGAATAAAGGTAAAGAAGCAAGAGATAAGTTTGAGAGTTGTAGAAAAAATGCAGAGAATAGAGAAGAACGGCTGACAATTTAGGTTTAGAGAAATGGCTCTGATAGGTATAATCTCAATCGATGATCTGTTTATTGTTTATTGTTTATTGTATTCCCCCACAATTATATACACCAGCTATACAATGTAGACGTTACAAAGCAATTAAGATGATGCTTAAAATACAAAGGAGAATATAAGTTTTCCTTATTCTAATATAAGGCAGGCATTGATGGGTTTAGTGCAACAAATTTCGACCAACACTGAGATCTCAAAGGTCTATGTGTTATCATAGCTTATACGCCATTGTTGATTTGAGAATGGCCAAATCAAGATTGGGTTTGTCATTTGCTAAGAAGAAATATGGAAAATAATCTATCTTTGAGATGACCTTAAGGTTAGTCTTGATGATATATATATATATATATATATATATATATATATTTTTGTAGCCTTTAAATTGCTTCTTCTTTTTTTGTTTAATGTTAAGATTTTATATCAAAAATGAAGAGGTTGCTGCCGTTACAAAACAAAAAACACACATACAACTTACCCTTATATTACCCAAAAAATGGAACGAAGCAAGATGAAATAGTTTCATATCGTATGAGAGATACAACCAAAATATAATTCTAGGAGAGGAGGAATGTTGCTATCTTTTGGAGTGAAAAATTGCTTCTTTGTTTTCCCTCTGTTTTAATTTATAAGATGTTTTGGAAGATTTTTTTTTTTTGTTTTTTTCATAATATAAGATGTTTTACATTTCTATGCAAATTTTATCTTTATTGGATATTGTGTGACCAATAATACTATGCAGTTTTTTTATGATTGGTTGAACTATTTTTACTTTAAATATTAAATGATATTTTTTTTAAAGAAAAGTAATTTTCTTAATCTTTGTGCTTTTAGCTAAAACATCACATATAAAGAAAGGAGGGAGTATTAAATTACAAACTAATCAATATAATCATCCAATAAGTCATCTTTACTTATGTAATTAATAGGTATACACCATTGATTATACGTACATACTTTTAACATCTAAACAGTCTTTGAAAAGTTTATTTATACCTACTAGTTGATAGTGAGGAGAATCTTATAGTTTTAAATTTAATAATATGTAACTATATACACTACATCTGTACGCACAGAAAAATGGGATTTTAGTTTGATCTTGACTCTTGATACATCTAGTGAATTATATTGTTGTTTTACCACGGAACATGATCATGACCTCATTGTTCATAGGATGAGCTTCTTGATAATTATCAAATGCAAATGATCTCTCCATCTCACAGTTGAAATTCAAATCTGCTAATAACTATGGTGGATATTCGAATTCGGTAGTTCAAATACTTGGAAAACGTAATTGTGAATTTCCCTGCCCAACAGATAAAAAAGTGTATTGAAGTTTGAGACACAGTTGCTTTGATATATTCGGTTAATGGGACCTTCATCGTAATTGAAGTATCTGAATGGTTAATTAACCTTAAGTGATGTTTCAAGGATGATATCAGGAGAATAGTATGTTGCTTGCGTCACAAGAACCCTCTGCATGGTAGCTTCTCACTTGCGTCACAAGAAACCTCAACATTGTTTCTCTCAATATCTGAAAAACCTCTGGTGAGCTAGTTTCACGTAATACCATTGAATACCAAAAGAAAATTCAATCGGTAAACTAAATAAATCAAGTTTCTCTTTTGAATTTTTTTTGTGTGATTTCTTTGTAATTCAATACAAAGAAGCAGTATAAAGGCTACAAAAAACAAAGACATCATCAAGACTAATCTTACTCTCATCTCCAAGGATAGATTTTTTTTCCATCTTTCTTCTTAGCATATGACAAACCCAATCTTGATTTAGCTATCCTCAAATCACCAATTCCCGAGTTCCTATCCAGACCCGCAACCTGCCCATCACGGGAGCAAAAGGCGGTCCAATAAGAAGCCCATCAGCTCCAAATGGAGGCCCTCCTCGTGCATAATCAAATAGAGCCGCTCCGCTTCCTCCAACTTTTGGAAGGATGACTGGGTCATCGCATTGAGCCAATTGAAAAGGAAAGCCTGAATGTGTCATAATAATCATCAGTACTTCCACCAAACTTGAAAGACTTGTCTTGTGTATAAGCTATGATAACACATGGACCTTTGAAATCACATTGTTCGTGGAACTTTGTTGCACTAAACCCACCAACACTTGCCTTGTAGCAACATTTTAACTCTCTTCCCAATAATAATAAAAAATATGTTATAAATTCGGATCCAACTCGGATTCTTCGCTTTCCTTATCGAACACGGCCAAGTTTCGTCGCGTCTTTATAAACTTTGAATATATATAAAAAAAACGAAACCTTTTTTCTTCTTCATAAGAAACCCAACAAAGATCTTCTTCAAGTTTTCCAATTTCAATCTCTATTTCTCTCTCAACTCTCGTGATAATGAATTCGATGTTCAGTGCATTCGACGCCATGTGTGCAGAGATTATGGGGAAGAAATTTACGGCTGATTCCTCCGTGTCTTATGTCTGCAACCGCTCTAAACGCAAGAACTCTGCTCCTTCCGGCGCCGGCGGTCAGATCGCGTCTTCGCTCAAGAAAGATGAAAAAGCTGCCAATTCAGCGACGAAACAACCGCGGTTTGCTTTAGAGCTCGATGGGATTCATTGCTTTGAGACCATTGTTCGTTCTTGATTCAACCAAGAAAACAAGATTTTGCCGAGTCTTTTTTTTTGTTTTGTTTTTTGATTCCTTTAATGTGAATACAATTTTGGGAAAATTCAGTTCTTGGTGATTGGTTCATCTGTTTTGCCGTTTATGTCTAATTGCTCGTGTTTCCTTTTCTAATTCTTGAATATGTAAATATTATTAAAATCTTTTCTTTTTTTTTATTATCTGATTTTTTCTAAGCAAGAATCGGTTCTCATATCATCTAACAACCTACCTAAATTACTCTAAGAGCTTTGGTTCAGCAGCGAATCCGTATCTTTGGAGCAACCACATGATTGAAAACCGGAATGAGCTTCTCTTTGGGTTTCAAAGAGATCATCATATCCACAACTTCAGGTTTTACTTTTGTAAGTAAAATAAATAGATGCTTAACTTTATCCTCAAAGCTTTTTTATACAACGGATTTTTTTTTTCTTTGACAAAAAATCTTGAACGATGTACAAAATCGTGATCAAAATTTTTTTTGAGCTAATCTTGTTTAGGATGATTGTCTCCATTTCAAATTGGAGAAAACAATAGAAGTGTGCAAACTCCGTTTTCAATTTAGTTTTGATTTGGTTTTTGGATCCTTTTTTAAAAAAGGGTTTGTTTGTATTAAATGAAAAAAGAAACGAATTGGTCAATACGGTTATGGTTTAGTTCGGTGTAAACCGAATTGGACATTTGTAAGCAAAAACAATGACAAGTGACAACCACAAGTTCCTGAAAACCACAATGCATTGTTTCAAAACTCTCACTTTCAATCTCGAATTGCGATACCAACGACATGCTTGTATCGCATTTTGCCTGGTTCTTTCAATATTCCAAGTGATGATCTCATAATGACAGGATCAACAATAAGATTGAGACTGGTAATGGTAATGGTAACGATGCTGGAGAAAGCGATAGAGTTGAATTGGGTACGAACTTTGAAACTGGTGGTTACCAATTTTGAGACATGCATGTTTCAAAGTTCGTACCCAATTCAAGCCTATTGCTTTCGCCGATATTGTTAACATTGCCATTACCAGTCTTTTCTAGGAATTTCTTGTCGATGTTGTTGTTGAGATCATCATTTGGTATATCGAACATGTCCCACAAGAGGGAACCATCATTGGCGAAATGTGATACAAGAATGTCGCTGGTGTCGCAGTTACAGAATGAAAGTAAGTTCTTGATCTGTCACAGCCATTGTTATGAAACAAAAAAAAAAAGATAGAGAGAGAAGAGAAGTAAAAGAGAAAGAGACTTTGTGAGAATATCAGAGAACAAAGATAAAGAAAGAAAGGAAGCAAAAGATAAGTTTGGGAATTGTAGAAAAAAATGCATAGAGAATAGAGAAGAATAACGGCTGAGAGTTTAGGTAGAACAATGGTTCTGATACCATATTAGATTAAGTATAATCTCAATCGATGATCTGTTTATTGTATTCCCCCAAAGTTATATACACCAGCTATACAATATAGACGTTACAAGGCAATTAAGATGATGCCTAAAATACAAAGGAGAATATAAGGTTTCTTTTCTAGTATAAGGCAGGCATAGATGGTTTAGTGCAACAAAGTTCGACCAACACTGAGATTTCAAAGGTCTATGTGTTATCTTAGCTTATACGTGATTGGTGATTTGAGAATTGCCAAATCAAGATTGGGTTTGTCATATGCTAAGAAGAAATATGGAAAACAATCTATATCTTTGGAGATGACAGTAAGGTTAGTCTTGATGATGTTTTTTTTTTTTTGTAGCCTTTAAATCGCTTCTTCTATTTTTTTGGGCTTAATGTTAAGATTTTATACCAAAAACGAAAAAATATGGAAAAAAAGTCTTTGGAGATGACAGTAAGATTAGTCTTGATGATGCTTTGTTTTTTTTTTTTTTTTGTAGACTTTAAAGTGCTTTTTGTTTTGGTTTAATGTTAAGATTTTATACCAAAAAGGAAGAGGTTACCGTTGCAAAGAATAACCAAAAAACACCCATACAACTTACCCTGATACACTTACCCAAAAAATGGAATGAAGCAAGATGAAACAGTTTTATAACGGATGAGAGTTACAACCAAAATATAATTCTAGGATCCTTCTGAAGGAAAAATTGCTTATTTGTATTAAATTACAAACAAACTAATAGAATCATCCAATAAGTCATACATATTTACTTACGTAATTAGTAGTATACAACATTGGTTATACATATTTTTTAACACCTAAATAGTCTTTGAAAAGTTTACTAATAACTACTAGTTGATAGTGAGAAGAATCTTATCTCTATATTATTATTTGAGTAAGCATTTATAGAAATGAATCTTAAGATATTACATGTGAACTTTTATTTGCAAGATATTATAAAACAAAACTTTATACATTAATGAATATGGCCGTATAAAATTTTGTGGGCTAAAATTGCAAGTCTTAAATAATAGTAATATAAGCCGAAATTCTAGGGAAAATTTTTCTAATTTATAAGATAATACGTATTTAGGAAAAAATCTACGAGAGAATGTAATCATCATTATAAGAATATGGGAAAAAATTTTAATCTATGACAGAATGCATATATGAGAAAAAATATACGAGACAATGAAATCATCATTATGTGAATATTAGCTAATCTATGAGAATGTGCATATATAAGAAAAAAAATCATACAATATAATAACGCTCTTGAAGAAAGGATAAACTACAGATAATTGTACGGGGTAATATACGAGATCTATGAGAGAATGCATATATGAAAAAAATATATGTACTAGACAATGTTATTACAAAAAAAACAATCGTTTTCCAACGGTCTGTTACGACGGTTTAAAAATCATGGCAAATATAGCGGGAAGATGTTTTGTCATTGTTTGAAATGCAAGAATACGAGGTATACAGTAACCAAAACCGTGTGGACGTATTTATTAAATAGAAGGTTTATGCCGCAATATTTTGTTTGTATCTACATGGAGAAGGATATATGACAGTAATACTCATGGGAATGCTGGTAGTAGTAATTATCAAAGTCATGTTGGTTTTGATGAATCGAATTATGGTCATCAGCCTAATCAGTATCAATCAGATTAAGGTCTAGATCATGATAGAATGCATGAGATGGTGACTGATGCATTTCATGAAACGCATACTGTAAATGCTGTTGAGGAACCTAATGTGGATGCCAAACGATTTTATGATTTGTTAGACAATACTAATCAGCCAATCTACGAAGGATGTAGAGAAGGTCTGTCTAAATTATCGTTGGCAGCTAGGATGATGTCAATTAAAACAGATCATATCCTAGCTGAGGTTTGCATGGATGATTGGGCTGATCTTCTGAAAGAGTATCTACCGGAGGATAACTTGGCAGCGGCAACATACTATGAAATATAGAAGTTGATTTTTAGTCTTGGTCTACCTTCTGAGATGATAGATGTATGTGTTGACGATTGTATGATTTTTTGGAAAGATGATTATCAGCTGGAGGAATGTCGATTTTGCCAAAAATCAAGATACATGCCGCAAATTGATGGGCGTAAAAGGATACCGTACCAACGTATGTGGTATCTCCCTATAACTGATAGGTTGAAACGGCTTTATCAATCTGAAAGGACAGCTGCATCAATGAGATGGCATGCAGAACATACACAAGTAGATGGAGAAGTTGTTCATCCATCAGATGCAAAAAGGCATGGAAACACTTCAATACGGTATAGCCAGATTTTGCTAAGTTCAAACGGAATGTCTATCTTGGTCTGTGCACTGATGGTTTTAGTCCATTTGGTATGTCTGGTAGACAATATTCATTATGGCCAGTAATCCTAACCCCTTATAACCTTCCTCCAGATTTGTGCATGCAAAGGGAATTTCTTTTCTTTAGTATTTTGGTTCCAGGTCCCAATCATCCAAAGCGAGCTCTCGATGTATTTTTGCAGCCACTCATACATGAGTTGAATCAGTTATGGTATACCGGCGTTCGCACATATGACTGTTCAAAAGGGAAAAAAATTTACTATGCGGGCTGTGCTTATGTGGACAATAAGCGATTTTCCCGCTTATGGTATGCTATCAGGATGGACTACACATGAGGGGTTATCTTGTCATTATTGTCTTCATCGAACTGATTCGTTTCAGCTAAAACATGGTAGAAAAACATGTTGGTTTGATTGTCACTGGAGGTTTTTACCGGATAACCATCCATATCGGAGGAACAAGATGTTATTTAGGAAGAACAAAAGTGTACATGTTCCTCCACATAAATTTAACAGGAGCTGATATACATGCGCAAATCAAGCATTGGGGAGCAGCAGTAACGCGAGGGGGAAACTGGCACACTTCTGCAAACTGAAGGTTATGGAGTTCATCATAATTGACACAAGAAAAATATCTTTTAGCAACTACCCTATTGGAAAGATCATCTGCTCAGACACAATCTTGATGTAATGCACATTGAGAAAAACTTTTTTGATAACATCATGCATACAGGTATGAACGTAACGGGAAGAACAAAAGAAAATGGTAAGTCAAGATTGGACTTGCCTGATTTATGCAACAGAAGTGAGTTGCATATACTGAGAAACGGGAAAGCACCAGTTCCTGTATTTTGGTTGAGTGCAGATCAAAAGTCATCATTGTTCAAATGGGTTTCATCTAACGTTAAGTTTCATGATGGGTATGTTTCTAATCTTTCTAAATCTGTTGAAAGGGGGTAAAGTTTGCAGGGATGAAAAGTCATGACTGCCACGTGTTTATGCAAAGATTATTTTCATTTGCATTTGCTGAACTCTTGCCCAAAAATGTCCATGGAGCTGTTGGAGGCATTGGTGCTTTTTTTTCGGGATATTAGTACACGAACATTGTCAGTTGATGTAATAGCACAAATGACATCGAATATTCCAATCTTGTTGTGCAATTTGGAAAAGATCTTCCCGCCATCATTTTTTGATATTATAGAACATCTTCCTGTTCATCTCCCTCACGAAGCAGAGCTCGGTGGACCAGTTCAGTACAGGTGGATGTAATCATTCGAGCGTTTCATGAAGCATCTTAAGGGTAAAGCCAAAAACCTAGCTAAAGTGTAAGGTTCAATTGTGGTGGGAAGCTTGACGCAAGAGACTTCGCACTTTACTTCGTACTATTTTGCACCAAAAGTACGAACACGCAAAAGTGTTACTCATCGATATGATGATGAAAGAGTTGGCCAAACATATGCAGCTGAGAGTGTACCTGACATTTTTTCGCCGATCGGACGTCTTAGTGGAAAACTGAAGGAAGTTTGGTGGTCCAATGAAAAAGATTATCACAGTGCACATACGTATATCCTGCTAAATTGCGAAGAGTTATCATCATACAAGAGGTACTTTTTTTCCAGAAGAAGAATATATATATGTATATATATATATATATCTGTCAGTCTTAATTAATTATTAGTTGTTTTTTCAGCACATTCATTGATGAGGTCAAATAATGCATTCATGAAACCATACTGCATATGTCATGTCATCATGCTCGACTTGACCTTTTAACCACAATGCATAATGTTGGTCTTTTCGCTTGTTAATTTCATCTTCTGAAACACCGTCAATGCATTCTCGGACTTGACTGACGAAAGTGCTGAAATTTTAAAACATTGTTAAGGACATTTCGTCTGTTCAATCAAATTTTAATAATACATGGTTATAATTATGTACCTCTCGTAAGGTGCCAATTCCTCGCAATTCAGAAGTATATATGTATGTGCGCTGTGGTAGTCTTGTTCGTTTGACCAACAAGTTTCTTTTAGTTTCCCACTTAGACGTCCAATTGGTGAGAATATATCAGGCACACCTTCTACTGCGTAACTTTGTCCTACACCCCCATCGTCGTAACGTCTTGGAGCCCGTTTGCGTGTACGAACCTTTGGAGCAAAGTAATAAGACGTGAAATGAGAAGTCTCTTCTGTCAGACTTCCCGCCACGATAGACCCTTCAACTTTTGCTAAGTTTTTGGCCTTACCCTTCAAATGCTTCATAAATCGTTCAAACGGATACATCCACCTAAACTGAACAGGTCCTCCTAAATCTGCTTCATGAGGGAGGTGTATAGGTAAATGTTCCATAACATCGAAGAAAGCAGGTGGGAATATTTTCTCTAAATTGCACAACAATATTGGAATATTTGTAGACAGTTGTGCAACTACATCTTCTGATAAAGTTCTTTATAAACAAACGCCTATTTCTTCTATATTGATGGTTTGGTGGTAAAAACCGACGGTGGCAATCAATCCAACAGGTTTTCCTACCATGTTTAAGCTGAAATGCATCAGTCCTATGAAGACAATAAGGACATGATAACCTCCCATGCGTTGTCCAACCTGATAGCATTCCGTATGCCGGGAAATCGCTTATTGTCCACATAAGCACCGCTCGCATCGTAAAATTTTTACCACTCGAACAGTCATATGTTCGTACTCCAACATGCCACAACTGGTTTAACTCATGTATGAGTGGTTGCAAAAACACATCAAGGGCCCGCTTCGGGTGATTTGGACCAGGGACTAATATACTTAGAAACAAAAACTCTCTTTGCATGCACATATCTGGAGGAAGGTTATATGGCGTAAGAATCACAGGCCATAATGAATATTGCCTACCAGACATACCAAATGGACTAAACCCGTCAGTGCAAAGACCAAGATAAACATTTCGCTTAGACCTAGCAAAGTCTGGATGTACGGTGTTAAAATGTTTCCAAGATTTCCCGTCAGACGGGTGAGTCATTTTGCCATCTGTTTGTGAATGTTCCGCATGCCATCTCATCGACGCAGCTGTCCGTTCGGATTGATATAGTCTTTTTAACCTATCAGTGATAGGAAGATACCACATTCGTTGGTAAGGAATCTTCTTACGCCCAGCAATTTGCGGTCTATATCTTGGCTTTTGGCAGAAACGACATTCTTCAAGCTTCTCATCATCTCTCCAAAAAAGCATACAATTATCAACACAAACATCAATCATCTCAGAAGGCAATCCAAGACTAAAAACCAGCTTCTGAATTTCATAATACGTTTCAGCAGCCAAATTATCATCTGGCAAATACTCTTTAATAAGATCTGCCCAATCGTTCATGCAAACTTCAGATAGATTGTGATCAGTTTTTATTGTCATCATCCGAGCTGCCAATGATAATTTTGATAAACCTTCCCTACATCCCTCGTACAGAGGCTGTTTTGCTGCGTTTAACATATCATAAAAGCGTTTCGCATCTGCATTGGGCTCCTCAACAGTATCAGCATGTGTTTCATGAAATGCATCAGTAATCATTTCATGCATCCTATCATGATCTTCACCCTGAACTTGACTACTTTGATAATCATTGGACGCTTCAAAATCCACATGTTCTTGATGATTACTACTACTCCGTGCAGCCATCTGACCACTACTTTGACCATATCCCTCTCCATGCTGATACCAAATAAAGTATTGGGGCATGAACCCTCTATTCAATAAATGCTGCCAGACAGTGTCAATAAGAATATGTTTCCTATTTTTGCATTTCACACAAGGACAATACATTTTGCCGCTTTCAATTACAGTTTCCAGAAGGCCGGCTTGGTACATGAATATTTCCAATCCGTTTTTGAAGTCTTCAGTCAACGACCCATCACCATTTTTGGGCGTATACATCCACTTTCGTAGATCGTATATAGACATTTCAAAAACAAATATTTGACTTTTGTTTCTGAAATTTGATAGAAATTTCAACTACTAAAAATTTTACTTAAACATTCAAAGACTCAAAAAATTTGTGTCTTTATATGTTTTTTTGGTTGATGGAATAATGAGAGAAGAAAGGGTATATATAGAATTTTTTGTTTGGTTACCAACATATTACCATTGCATATTTACATCAAATTTACGTCGAAATAAAATTTACATCACATTTACATCGATTTTACGTCAACTACAAGATAGAGGACAATTCGTCGTATTATCGATGTAAATATTACGACAAGATTACGACGAAATAAAATTCGTTCTTTATTCGTCGTAATATCGTCGTAACATTACGACGATTTTACGAGGGTTATTTTTTACGTCGAATTTACGACGAAATTTTCTATCGTCGTAAATACGACGTAATGTCGTCGTAAATTTACGACGACTACGATTCGTCGTAAATAATTCGACGGAAAAGCCCCTCTTTCTTGTAGTGATAGCCCTAATACGACGAACTAGCGACGGTTTTGGCCGTTGTAAAACATTGTTTTATCTTGTAGTGTGTAATCATCATTATGTAAATATGAAAAAATAAAACATAATCTACGAAAGAATGCATATATGGGAAAAAGAATTATACAATATGATTAGACTAAAAAAAAAAATATGACTCCATACACGGGTCAACTCATTAATTAAAATTCAGCCCAAAAAATATATAATATATTATCGTAAAGTTTATAAAATAACTATTTGTACAAAATTACTTTACTTAACTGAAAGTGAAAAATTTTCTTTCGCGCTTCAGCGCGAATTAATCCCTAATAATCTTACATTTTATAATATGCTACATGTGTACACACAGACTGCAATAATATGCTACATGTGTACACACAGGCTACTATAGTATATACAGCATATTATAAAATGTAAGACTATTAGCGATGGCCTGAGAGCCCATGCTTCTGCAGCAAGTGCAGAGGATACGAAAAGGCATGACGTGGAAACTGCAATAATCGCTCATCCCTTGTGGTTCGAAAAATGAAACCCATATCGCATTTCCCTGATTCAGCATGCCAGGCGGCGTTTACATTGCAGGTGACCTTGCGGAGAGGAGGAGATGTTGGCGTCATAGGGGAGGTGATTGAGGTTTGCGAAGTAAACATTGGGCTTCTTGCCATGCCCTTGCTTCTCCTAGCGCTTTGGTGATTACTTCTTGCGCTGAATAGGTCGTATTCAAAAAATTCGATGATTCCTGGCAGTCCAAAGATTCCATCATATCCAAGCTGGGAGGGAGGTAGTAGAGATTCTAGTCGGAGGGAGACTTACTAGTGACGGGAGGAGGGAGAGAAAGTCAAGACACAAGACGGTGTTCAATTGTGAATGGTCCTTAAGGGGTGCGATTTCCCATACATCTCTTGCGAATTGGCAATTTCATAGCAATTTCATACCTGATTTTGATAATTCTTATGAATCACTTTAAATATCTTATGCAGGTGTTTTCACTCAGTTTTAAATGTTTTATAAGTGTTTTCCATGTTTTGGAGTTTTAAAAAGCTTTTCAGGAACCTTGGAACTTTGGAGTGCATATTGGAGCAAAAATACATTTTTGGATAAATTCAAGCCGTCAGAAGTTTGACAACCAATGAAAACCTTCTCAGCGTCTGATCATCCCCAAATTTAGAGAAATTATATAGAAGATAACCAGCTTTCCAACACACTTGGAATCAAAGCAATCCAACGGTTAGATTTCCAGATATCATCAATGCACTGAAGGTCGATCAACACAAGTCCAATCAAGCACATGAGCTTTCACCCACGGCCAGCCTTCTTCCCACCGCGGCTCAAGAGATTTCACCCCCGGTGGATCTATGTTCGAACCTCAGGAGCCAAACTAAGTTCCAAGACACTTCCTGCACCTATTTACAAGCCCTAGACGCCCAAGACTTGGAGAAACACTATAAATACTCATTTTTTGGTCTTTTGTAAGAGATTCTCTTTCTTCTCTTTGAGAGAGAACTCATTTGTATTTTTAGTTTTTATTTTTATGCATCTGTAGAAGCTCCTTATCGCTACTCTGTCTTCAGTAAGAGAAGTTTTTCTGCAACTTTTGTTTCTTTACTTTTCTTCTTTTCTAGTTCTAAACCGATGATGATGTCTATCTCAGCCATGTCTGAGTAGTCACGTAGTTGGGTGAAAGGGTAATCCAAAGGGATCCCATGTTCGAATGAATGGTCCTTAAGGGGTGCGATTTCCCATACATCTCTTGCGAATTGGGAATTTCATAGCACATGTGTGATCGTTTCATGGTGTATGCAGATCTTACACCTGAAATCGACTTGAATACCTCGACGAACAAAAGTGCCTCCACTGCCGCTCTCCAATGAAATTGCTTAACTTTTGGCATTGTGCGAATGTTACAAATGTTTTTTTTGGCCAATTGAAGTTCCTTTGGCGATCTGGTATGGATTCAGAAACTGAAATACCATAACCCAAGCGAACCGAATACTTTCCATTTTTCTGCGGCAGCCATACCAATCTATCTGCAGGGCGAGAGGAGCTCACCGGTAGCAGACGAATATGGTGTTCATATGCCGGTAGAATCTCGTGTGCTCTTTGCCAATTCCACGTCTGATGCTCATGATCAAGGAGGTCTGCGATGTGAAAGTTAGCGAGCGTGAAATGTGGGGTCCAAAAGGCTTAAGAGGAGCCTCCGTGCTGAGCCAAGGGTCGTTCCATACGTTAATGGATTCTTCGTTTCCAATTAACCACCCTAATCCTTTACAAAGAATTTCCCTCCCGGCCAGGATGCTTCTCTAGGCATGAGACGCATTCGTGGTCGGAGAACACTCCATGAATGAACTGTTAGAGCAATATTTGCCCAAGAGGACACAGAGGCCAAAACATGAGTCTCGCCCCCAACAAGGAGTCGTTGAACATTTTAATATCTCAAAATCCCAATCCTCCTGCATTTTTCGGTGCTGTAAGCTTCTTCCATGATACCCAGGACGTTTCCCTAATGTCTTCTTTATCATCCCACCAGAACCTCGTAAGCACCGATTGAATTTGTTTGCAGAGAGATCGTGGGAGGTTTAAGCAGGACATTGATAATACCTGATTTTGATAATTCTTATGAATCACTTTAAATATCTTATGCAGGTGTTTTCACTCAGTTTTAAAGGTTTTATAAGTGTTTTCCATGTTTTGGAGTTTTAAAAGGCTTTTCAGGAAACTTGGAATTTTGGAGTGCATTTTGGAGCAAAAATACATTTTTGGATAAATTCAAGCCGTCACGTAGTTGGGTGAAAGGGTAATCCAAAGGGATCGCATGTTCGAATGACATCTAGGTTTTTAGGAAAAAGGATTTAGATTTTTTACATGATGCTCCCATACATCCAAATCTCAAAGCGGTAATTCTGAATTGATCACCCAGAATCCGATCCTAGGTTAAATCCGAGCCACGAGAGTGTTATATCTAGGTTTCTTGAACTGGATCTTATGGACGTCACCGTCGTAGGAGACGAAAGCTACCTACGGAGGATACGTAAGCCGAGATGGATTCCGATCTACAAAGCATTATCTTGTTCTGGCATGAGAGCGAGAGTTAATTGCCATGAATGAGTGATTAGATGATTAGGGTGACGAGAGTTTGCTAATCTTACATGTGTCTATCCTAGTTTCAGAGTCATAGAAAATCTTTGCCTAAATTCCTTGTGTTTTAGAACATGAACCCTAAAGATGAACCTTGATCCCAGCGCCGTTTTTCTTATTATTTTCAACCGATTTTTATTTCCAGTTTTTTTATTCTCTGCATAATTAGATTTAGTGACAAACCAAAACCCTTTTTAATTAGACTATGTCTATGATTGTTTTTAGCATCAGTTAGAAGTCTTCAACACACTAATCCATGTGGATTCGATCTCTAAGTACTACTGCGTTTGTTGTGCACTTGCAGCTTGGCTAGGGTAAAACTTGTGTTACCCACTGCACCCACATCAGACATCGTATGTGCTGGCATAGCGGCAAGAACTGATTTGAGAAGGACTTGTTTCCCTGCTGCAGAGAGAAACTGCGAGGCCCAACTATGGGATCTCTGCCTGATCTGGTCCACTAGTCCTGCAAATATGTCTTTCTTTTGCCGTCCAAAATTCTCCGAGAGACCCAAATATTTTCCAGTCCTGCCATTATTATGAATATTGAGGATGCGTCTCGCTGCTATCCGTCGAAAGCTCGGATCTTTGCTGAGAAGAAGATCGAGGACTTGCTGAAATTTATGCATTGTCCTAAAACGGCTTCGTATCGCTTGAGAATCGAGGCTAGAACATTACAGCTCTCCCTATCTGATTTTCAGAAGAACATGGTGTCGTCCGCAAACAAAAGATGATTTACCGGGGGGCTGGTTCTTGACACTCGAATTACGGAGAGGATAAACAAGTATGGAGAGAGAGGGTCTCCTTGACGTAGTCCGCGTGATGGCAGAACCTTTCTCTGAGGTCCTCCGTTTATTAGGAAGGAGTAAGAGACCATTGTGACGCATTCCATGATCCAAGAGATCCAAGTATCATGGAATCCAAGTTTCACCAACACCGCTTTCAGGAAATCCCATTTGATCCTATCATATGCTTTGCTCATGTCCGTTTTAACTACCATGAAGCAGCGTTTTTTCGCCTCGAATGTCCGTAAATAGTGGAGCATCTCATGCGTGATAAGGACATTATCTGATATGGCTCTGCCTGGGACAAATGCTGACTGAGTTTCTGAAATTAGAAGGAGGAGGATAGATTTTAAACGTTTGGTGAGGATTTTTTACACAATCTTATAGTAGACGTTGCATAACGCTATCGGGCGATAGTCTGCCACTTTTCTAGGGCCCGAGATCTTTGGGATCAAGCGTACATGTGTCTCATTTTGTCGAGCCGTGAAGCTACACGTTCTGAAGAACTCTTGGATTTCTTTTACAACATCTTGACCTATGATAGGCCAGTAAGTGTGAAAGAAACCAGCGTAGAACCCGTCTGGTCCTAGAGATTTGCTCAGATGGATGCTCTTCACTGCAACATAGATCTCCTCAGCGTCGGGGGGCTGCGTGAGGCTACAATTCATATCATCGGTGATCTCTGGAGCAAGCACTTCGTCAAGAATCTCAGGGTTTGCAGAGGACTGTGAGGAGAAGATATTCTGGAAGTAATCAGAGATTATACGGGTGAAATCTTGTTCCTCGTGAAATGCAATACCTTTAGAGTCCTCTAAAACTGTAAATCTGTTACAGGTAACCGCATGAAAGTAGCTTGTGTTCCTGTCACCACTGTGGAACCAGAGAATACGGCTCTTTTACTTCAAGAATTGTTCTTCTTCCTAGTACGCTTTTTCCAAAATAACTGTGTATTTACCGATTAACTCTGGATTTGGTGTATCTGCTGAGAGAGCTGCCTTTAGCTCGGTTTGAGCTTCTAGAATAAGCTTAGAGCTATTCATATTTTGCTCTTTAACACTTTATGATTGCACGGCGACAATCGGAAATCTTGGCAATGATGGACTGCTGATCATCCTGGTTCCAGACTCGTCCGATAAGGTCCATAATCTCGTCTTTTTCTCGAAAGTCTATTGTCAAAGCGAAAGACACCTTTACGCTTGACTCTAGAATCGTCCAGGAATGTGACCAAGGGGCGATGATCTGCTCCTTCATATCGTAAGTATTCTGATCTGCTTGAAGGAAAAATTTCTAACCAGACGTCATTGCACAATGAACGATCCAGTCTAACTCTTACGAAATGATCATTGCGCATACCTCGCCAGGACAACGGATTACCGGAGTGTTTGACATCCCATAAACCATTTTGAGATACGAAGCTACGGAAGTTGATGAAAGACCCTTCATGCCTTCGTGGGCCTCCTATTTTCTCAGAATTGTCGAGGATTTCTTTTAAATCTCCGGAGATAAGCCAAGCAGAACCTCTATTTATGCCCAGATCCGAGATTTGATTCCACACCTCTTGACATCTTTGGCTCATCTGATGATCATAGACAAAGATAAAAAAGAATGACTTTAACTTGAACTTAATTTTGGTGTCGATAAAATTTGGAAAAGACTAGAGAATCTCAACGTCTACATCTGATTTCCAAAACAATGTTGAACCTCCACTATGTCCAATCAGTGGAACTGTAAACTTGTTACTGTAACCCATCTACTGACATACACTGAAGACAAACTCATCGTGGTTCTTTGTCTACTGACATACATTGAAGAAACGTTATATCCGAAAAAAGTTTATGTCTTGATTCTTTAAGGCGTCGAACTGTAAGGGAGTTTCTAAGCCCTTGACAGTTCCAAATGGTTGTAATTATTGAGAAGCAGAGGGAAACCATCAAACCCTTACAAGACGAAGGCGCTATAACTTTAGAAATAGATGAAACAAGAGCATCTCTAGAATGGACGATGAAGAGGCTTTAGATTTCTTTGCTGGTGGATGCTAGACCGAGCCTGAGGTGTTGGATCTCTTCCTTGGAGAGCTCTTCTTCATGACAACTCTACGCTTTGTGTTTCAACTTTTGAGCGGGCTATGGGGAACCAGTTTCTTGGATGCAGATCCCATCAGGATTTTGGCAATCGACTTGGCGGAGGCTTTAATCTGCTTGCGCTTAAGAGTTGTCTTTTTTGTCGTTCCCAATCGCTGCTTGGCAGGAATAGTCCAAGGTCCTAATCTGAAAGCTGTTGGAATTATTTCTCCATTCAGAGGAGGCAGATCCGAAATAGTAGCTTCAGAGGATGCATCAGAATTAGAGTTATGTCTGTGGAACTTGTCTCGGGGTTGTGTGAGATTAGCAAGCCGGATAATGATTTCTAGAATTGGAGATCCCAACAGAATAACATCATCAACCCAGTCTTTCTCATTATCAGTATTCAGAGATTGGTGATTTTGGGACTCACGGTTATTGGGAAACGAGACTCGGTCTAGAGCCGACTTACGCTTTCCACTGCTCGAAGCCTCTAAGTGATCAATGCGGTGCGTGGGATTGGTGCTGACTGGAGAATACGGGGCGTCATCTCGACGGTGGCTACTGGAGTGAACTTGAATTTCGCCTTCTTCCTCCTCATTTCTACGTAACGGGGATCTCTGGTGGGGGTTAGATCTTCAGTAAGAACCAGATCTTCGAATAGCATCAGGGTCCCTTCGATGGGTATCCGAGTTCCTTCGGTGCGAGTCAGAATTTTATGAGGTGCTGGAACGCCATTCGAAGAGCGAGACCGATTTTCATTGTATGAGCGATTCCTATCGATGTCAAGATGATGATGAGTAAGTGCTCTTCTGGTGTTCGCATTTCCAGCTGGGGAGCGACGTCGATCATCTCTGACAAGTGAACCATCTCTGTAATACCTATGTTCATTGGCTCTATATTTGGATCGGTATATAGGAGCTGCTTCTCTATAGTGTGAAGAAGGTGGAGGCGGAAGGATATCTTGACCTCGTCTGTCTCTGAAATCCCAAGGGGGTGATCTTCTAACTGGACTTCTGCGTGGAGGAGATCGGCTTCTCCAATTGTCAGGACTTTTCTGTCTTTCTGCAGTGTGTCGAGAGCTTGGAATGGGATCCCTAGAAGGCCCATGTTTTGAGATAAAAGCTCTGTCAACCTTCCTTCTTGCAGAATCAACACGGGTTGTGAGGAGGAAGGGCTCTTCTATCTTTTTTCTTTTGCCGATCAAACTCCAACCTCTGCAGGGTGTTTTGATTGTTGATGTGTGGGTTCTGTGCGTCGACGCTTTTAATCTTACCAGCTTAGGGACATTCTTCCTTCTCATGAGACATAGACATACAGATAAAACAATGTTTCTCCAGTCTAGTGAACTCAAACATCACCGAAACTTCAATTCCAGATGGAAATTGGATGGACTTATACGATGAGTCAAAGGTTTAAGGGCATCCACTTGTACTTTGACCGCGGCATCATCGATGTCATGATCTTCATAAATCCCAAGAACGTTGCCAATGGCTTTAAGATTGTTTGCGGTGCAGCAGTGTGCTGGTATTCCATGAACCCTGACCCAAAAGGGGATCGTTGAAGGAAAAGCGTCGGAAATAATCAGCTCCTAACGCTGCAGGATAAACATCACATCTATCGCTTGAAGTGGAAAGGTGCTTCGTTGAGAACTGCTTGGAGATCTGCTTCGTTTCTGAATTTGAATTGGAACTTCTCCGGTCCAAGATCTCTCCCTGTGATCTTATCCTCCATCCGCCAGACTTACGGCATGAACGAGATTAGATTTTTGGGTTTTTGGATCGCGGGGTTCAGAACTCGACCGATCAGTGTGAGTTTGTTGGCTTCGATAAGGTCAGGGTTTGCTTCATCGGGAAGCTTGATGGGAGGCTCTCAGATCCAGCGATGAGATCCACCAATATCTTTACCCTTCTCTTCTCTGGAATATCGCCGATCCATCGCACCGTGCTAAGCAAGCAATCCGTTTGAATGGAATTGAAGAAACTGCAAAAAACAGTAATGAAAAAACGCAAACGAGTGTACAGGCCATGAGGGGCATGGAGAAAGGGGTGACGGCGGGGAGGAGCTATGCGAGACGGCTAGATTCAGAGGCCCGAAAGAGATTGGGTTAAGTCGCAGTCGCCATCGCCATGGGAAGCCCTAGACCGCCGCGTACATGTTGGGCTAATCCGAATGTTTATATATGTTTCCACACAGTTGCTTTGATATTTGATAACCTTAAGTGTTTCTACAAGGATGATATCAGGAGAATATTATGTGCTTGCGTCACAAGAACCCTATGCATTGTAACTTCTCACTTGCGTCATAAGAAACCTCAACATTGTTTCTCTCAATATCTGAAATCCTTTGTTGAGCTAGTTTCACGTTTCTTACGCGTAATAACATTGAATACCAAAAAAAAATTAACTCGGTAAACTAATAAATCAAGTTTCTCTTTTTGAATTATTTTTTAGATTTCTTTGTAATTCAATACAAAGAAGCAATAAAAGGGCTACAAAAAAACCAAGACATCATCAAGAATAACCTTACTTTCATCTCCAAAGATAAATTCTTTCCCATCTTTCCTCTTAGCATATGATAAACCCAATCTTGATTTAGCCATCCTCAAATCAACATTCCCGAGTTCGTATCCGGACCTGCAAACCCGCCCATCACGGGAGCTAAAGGCGGTCCAATAAGAAGTCCATCAGCTCCAAATTGAGGCCCTCCTCGTGCATAATCAAATAGAGCCGCTCCGATTCCTCCAACTTTTGGAAGGATGATTGGGTCATCGCAATCATCGAGCCAATAGAAAAGGAAAGCGTCGAATGTGTCCTAATAATCATCAGTACTTCTATAGCCCTCGAGGCTACTTGTCTTGTGTAAAAGCTATGATAACAAATGGACCTTTGAAATCATAATGTTCGTGGAACTTTGTTGCACTAAACCCATCAACACTTGCCTTGTAACAACATTTTAAATCTCTTCCTAATAATAATAACTAATATGTTATAGATTTAGAAGAATTTCAGATAAAACATACTTCTTCACAGAACCCAAATCTTAATTATTACGAGTCTCTAGTTGTCAAAATCAAAGGTATATTTTCTATATCTCTGAGTCGGAATTATTATTAACTTTTGGTTTTCAAAATAGAAATAAACGAAATGAATTGTTTTCAAGCGATAGAACTTAAAATCACAAAACCCAAATCTTTTTAAAAAATTTGTTGCACTAAACCCATCAAACAGTCAATGTTCCAAACCCTCCTCGAACTCTCGTTCAGGTACTCCATTTTAATTCTTGCAAGTCATCTCCGGTCAATCTTTCCAGCAAATCATGTACGAATATTTATATTCTTATGTTATATATGTGTTTTTCGGTTTAATAGTAAATATCAAGTTTATATTAAAGTATATGATTCTAATATCAAAGACAATATTGTGATGGATCTATTTTGATTGAAGACATTAGAATATGAGTGTTTTGATAATTATCCTCCTTTATCTTAATTAATATTTTTCTTATGTGATTATATATATATATATATCCTATATATGAAAGGGTATATATAGTAAATAAAAAGACAACTATTCGAAAGGATATCAATGAAGAATATACGCGACTGTTGGCATGGGTTGCATATGTGTGTGTGTTATAAGTGATGAAAAACATCACAGTTAAGATACATAATAAAAAAAGGCACACAAAAACTTGTACCCTGTGAAAAGAACAAAAAGGAGAAGAAGGTTTTTTGGATTCTTTTAAGAAATATTTACTACCAATGGATCTTTCTCCTTAGAAGTATTTACACTCCTTGATACTTTTTGACTTTATATTTACAAATTTTGACACTTTAGTTTCAAGTAGCACTTAGTTTAATTTTTTCTTTGCCAAATTACAACATAATCCTTGTGTTTTCTACTTGAACCAAACTGATTCATCTAAACCATTTAATTAATTTTTTATCTTATTTTTTTCTCTTCCACTTGAACCAGACATTATTTTTCCCAACTTTCTTCTTTCTAATTCCATTTTTTTTCTTCCTATCGTGTCTTCCTCTTCTCATTTTCATCTTTTTTTTTCTTATGATCTTTCAAGCTACTACTATGTTTCTTGTAAATAATTGCATAGTTGCTACACATCGATGCCAATTTTCTAAATCACCGGTTCCAAATCTGATGCCGATCTAGTTTATTCTTCACTCCCCGTCGTTGTTCATGTTGTTATCTCTGCTGTTTGTCCATGTCGTTGTCAATATTCTCTGCCATCTCCGCCGTTGTCCATAAAAAAATAGATGTTGATGCTTCGAATTCGGTCCTCAACGCACTCATATTCGGTCTTCACCGCACCCAAATTTCCGGTGAAAGACAAAGATGATGATGCTTCGAATCCAAAGCAGAATTGGACTGGAGCAAGGATCTCTGCCGTCACCTCTCCCCTATCAGACCGCTGTCACTTCTCCCCTAAACAATGCTGATTATGGTCACCTCCACGAGCATATATGGCTAAGCAATAAGCGATATAGTCCTATGTATGTGGTCAAATGAATTGCTGCACCAACATTGTTTATTACACCATATCGTCACATCCACACACAACAATCTATGTCCATGTTTTTGTTGATATGGCTACATCCATATGGCTACATCAATATATCCTAACTAACCATACCCATGACTTAGCCACACATGACCACTTAACAACATATGTAATCTAATGAATTGTTGCGCCAACATTATTTATTACACCAAATCTGGGATATGGTCACACCCACAAACACGGTGCTAGATATCACATCATAGATATAACCATATGGACATATACGCAACTATATTGTAATTTGTCTTATAGCCACATTATATGGACATAACCAACTGGTCATACCTACAGCTGGTCTTTATCGTAGGCAGGGCTATATATATATATATATGTAATTTGAGATGCCCCATTATATTCATCCACATACGACTATTATTCAAGTTACTTATATCATCTTCGATTACCTGGACTTACTTATTGTCTATGTACACAATTGACCATCTAATTTTTAATGTCATTGTAATGGTCATGTATACATCCACAGCTTGAGCTCGCTCATCCCACGTCAACAGATAAAATATGGCTCCAATTGTCAACAAACCAAAAAAATTCCGCTATAACAGCTTATTTACATGGTAGTGACTATATGGTATATATAGTCATGGTTAAAGAGCTTCATTGGTATATAGTCATGATTGTGTAGTCATAGTTATGGAGCTGTTGTAATATTGTCATTCTCACATTTAAAACAGTTTTTATGATTAAGTGGACAACACTATTGATTTGGTATGTACGATTTTTTGGAATTACATGATAGCGACTATATCGGTGCATTGTCAATAGTTGTCTTTCATTTTGCCTATGTTGGAGTTCTAGCTATCATGGACTTGGTCACGATGGGTAATACATCATGGACATGGTTACGATAGACAAGATATCATGGATATGGTTACTATGGAATAGATGTCATGTACATGGCATGAATATCATGATCTCCCATAGCTCGTATTCGTCTGACTTCACAACTCTTTCACCGACATTTTTAGAGCAAGATCAGCTTTGTCAACAGATTCGTGACGGCGAAAAGACTCATGTTCGAGGATCAGTGAGCTTACACGGGATCCATCTCCAGTGAAAGATAAGAGAGAAGAAGAAAAGAGGAGAACTAAGGGAGAGCGAGCAGAAATCTAAGAGCAAGAGAAGAAGAGAAGAGGAGAACTGAGAGAGAGAGAGAGCAGAGATCTAAGAGCAAGAGACATGGTCACTATGAAAGGAGAACAAATATCTAAGAGCGAGAGACATGGTTACTGGATTGACAGATCTGAAAAAGAGAGAGAGAGAGAGAGAGAGAGAAAAACAAAGCTCAAGGCGAAGAAGGAGATACAGAAAGAAAAAAAGAGATGTGTTTCAACTTTTAATTACTAAACCGTTTTTAAATTCGGTTAACTAACTTTATTCAAACCAGGTGCTGATAATTAAATTGGAAGGAAAGGACTAAAGTGAGTTTTCACGTTTATAAACTATAATAAAGTGTCATCTCATTTGAAAGTGTTCAAATCTGTAATTAATAACTCAACAAGTGCCATATTATGTAAGCCTCTCTTCTCCTTATGCGCTTACAAGTTTTGGCACTTCCAAAACAAGTAGCTCTTTTTTATGTCTTTTGGTGGGGAAATGACATAAACCACCCCTGCGAATATTATTGAACATAAAAAACCGGTCTAAATCAGAGTCGTCCAAACCGATATCACGTTATTTCTATGTCGTCCTTCGCTTCCATCATTCCGCCTAGCACTGCTCATCGCAATTTTTGGGTGATAATTTTCGCGGCTTTTTCTCAATATCCGTGAAGAACGTCTTTTGTTTCTCAAAATCCGTGATGAACGTCTTTTGCCGATTTAGATACATCCCGTCGGCAACGTCTTTTGCCGATTTAGATACATCCCGTCGGCGAGTTTAGATACATCCCGTCGGCGAGTTTAGATACATCCCGTCGGCGGCGGCGTGTCACTGTAAAAGTCTCAACAGAATTTCGTAATTTCCCACAAATGCTGGAGAAGTACGCATACACAGATGTAATTTACTACATTATGTTGTATAACAGGATGGTTGAGATACCGCTACCACGTAAATCACAACATTCTATTGTAATCCTACGGTCGTGGGTATTTGTTCTACTTCACAGTGTAGTTAGGACTATTGTAGACACCCGCTTCTTCCATGGTCTTGATCATAACCTAAAACAGTTAGAACTGGGTTTGCATATGTCCACGGGACCACGTCGTTGCAATATATGCTTAATACTTAAACGATGATCATATCCATCGTGTAACATGGACATGTCAAATGGTAGTAAATATTTCCTTTTAGAGACGCTCACACTTTTTGGCACTTCGGGAGTTTAGTATTACACTTTTGTATAACAGGATAGTTGAGATACCGCTACCACGTAAATCACAACATTCTACTGTAATCCTACGGTCGTGGGTATTTGTTCTACTTCACAGTGTACTTCACAAGTCCTTGTGCCTACGTTTACGTGGATATAATATGATCATGTCCACAGTGATCAAAGGTGTCCATTGATCGTGACATATCCACGTTAGCTACTATAAAACGTAGGCACCCTTATTGTAACTCATAAATACCATAGCCATGTCCACAACGGGAGACATGTCCATAACTCATAAATATTTCCTTTTAGAGACGCTCACACTTTTTGGCACTTCGGGAGTTTAGAATTACACTTTTGTATAACAGGATAGTTGAGATACCGCTACCACGTAAATCACAACATTCTACTGTAATCCTACGGTCGTGGGTATTTGTTCTACTTCACAGTGTAGTTAGGACTATTTTAGACACCCGCTTCTTCCATGGTCTTGATCATAACCTAAAACAGTTAGAACTGGGTTTGCAAATATCCACGGGACCACGTCGTCGCAATATATGCTTAATACTTACACGATGATCATATCCATCGTGTAATGTGGACATGTCAAATGGAATGCCTTTGTGAATGGTGCAAAAGGCATGTGAAAGGATGGACGTGGACATGAACAGCTGTGACAGTGGACGTATATTGCTCCCATGTCCCCCAGGATGTCGCAGGGGACGTGAAAAGATGCCGGTGTAGTTATGTGTACATATCCACATGACTTTAACTATCCATATAACTATAACCATATAGAATGTAGACTTTATAGTTAAATGATTCGTGGACATGTACATGACAAACAAACTTTGATTCTAAGCGAATATATTCAAAATAACTAATACGACATGTATATGATAATATGTCCACACCAATTTAATTCAAGGCAACCATATTCAAGCATTCGTTGGTTAAAGAAACTACAACATGTACATGATATTACAGTCAAAGGATATATCCACTAAAAAATATCTATAGGGAAAGCAAATTTTGTGTAGGTATCCAGTAATTAGCTTTGTGTACTTGTCCATATAGCTTGTTTTATGTACTGTTTATTCTCTTCTCCATCTTCATACACAAACGACATAACTAAAAGCAATTCTAGTTGCGAAACGGCGGATTCGCGACCACGAGATACAAGTGTAAATCCAGATCCAAATTCTGCATCACCATCCACGGAAAAGCTTCATCACTATCTTTCGGATCCGTATGTTGGTTCGAATCTGTGATGAAGAGAGAGAGAGAGAAAGACAGAGAGAGACAGAGAGAGAGAGAGAGAGAGAGAGAGAGAGACAGAGAGATCGTAAGAGAGAGACAGAGAGAAAGAGATAAGAGAAAGAAAGTTGGAAAACTGCTTCGTGATTTGAATATTTTTTCTGTGTGGGTGGTGTTTTTAATGTATGTTAGAAAGAAAGAGTTAAAGAGATGTCTGTGTGTACAAAAGAGAAAAAGAAATATATGTGTGTGAAGGAGGTAGAAGATATCAATGTACGTAAGATAGAAAGAAAGAAAGAGAGGAGGAGATAAGAAGTAATTTTTTTAATTACTAAACCATCTTTAAATTCGATTAACCAGCTTTATCTAAACCGGTTGTTCTTCAAATTGGAAGGAGGGATTGAATTGGGTTTTCCAATCCACAAACTACAAAAAAGTGCCATCTTATTTGCAAGTGTCAAAATCTATAATATATAACTTAAGAAGTGTCATCACGTGTAAGCGACTCTTCTTTTAACCATCAAAAGGAATCATAAGGATTTGAAGATCAAAAGGAGGAGAAAATCAAAATTGAAGATTTTCATAAAATTAAGCATGGATCAAGGTTAGTGTTTCTTCTTCTATAAGACATTGTTGGTGGTTGGATTAACGTAAATCTAGATCATCTTGGAAATTAGATTTCAGAAATGAAATCATTAAAGTAATTTACAAATCAGCATATTCCTCCAAGATTTTGTCGATAGCCAAAGTTAGGTATTTAGATTCTGATTCGTCAGGCATCGTTGTTGTCTCCGACGGGCGAAAGAGAGAGACGAGGACAAGAGTTGTGAAATTGAAAGAGAGAGAGAGAGAGTTGTGAAGTTGAAAGAGAGAGAGAGAGAGAGAGAGATAGAGAGAGGGGGAGAATTTACTTTGGCTTCAATCCTATCTCTGAATCGACAATCATCCCATTCTTAAGTCTTTTAGAAGATATCTTTGCTCAACTTATGTTGTTTTGGAAAAGACCAATGCTATGGGAAATTAGTTCTCTAGATCCTCACAACTTTGACTCTAGAATTGTGGGGGAACTTAGGATTCAAAAATATTAAGCCATGTTTCATTTTAGACGTGCATCTAGTTGCTAAGCTGGTCTTGTCTTACTGTCTTAGATAAGTCTATTACTGATGCCAAATAATTGCAAAGATCATTCAAGAGGTATATTGTCCGCATCTGCCATTGATTTGGTTTTTGGATTTTTTTTAAGAAAGGGTTTGTTTGTTTTAAATGAAAAAAAGAAACGAGTTGATCAATACGGTTTTGGTTTAGTTCGGTTAAACTGAATTGGACACTTGCAAGCCAAAACACTGACAAGTCACAACCACAAGTTCTTGAAAACCATAATGAATTGTTTCAAGAACTCTCACTTTCAATCTCGAACTGCGATACCAGTGACATTCTTGTATCACATTTCATCTGGTTCCTTCTCTTGACGACATGTTCAATATATCAAGTAATGATCTTTGATGTTGTCGTTGAGAAAATCAGTTGGTATATCAACATGTCCCAAGAGACGAAGTCATCATTGGCCAAATCTGATAAAAGAATGTAGCTGGTCTCGCAGTTAGAGATTGAAAGTGAGATTTTATTATTGTAGCAGCCATTGTTATGAAGAAAAAAAAAAGAGAGAGAAAAGAAGTAAATGAGAGAGACATTGTGAGAATATCAGAAAATAAAGGTAAAGAAAGAAAAGGAAACGAGAGATAAGTTTGAGAATTGCAAAATGCAGATAATAGAGAAGAATCTATTTACTTATTTGTGTAGTGATTTGTTTACGGATCACGCTTGCAGCAAGTTTCACTGCTTTTCGCTTACGTATCAGTTCTAGAATGAGTTTCGGCCGCAAAAAGACTGTTTAGTCCTATTTTCCAATTACGTGTCATTTTTTTTATTGGTTCTCATCTGATGACGTGACAAAAAAAAACTTAAAACAAACCGGTCTAAATTATTATGGTTAAATGCTTAATTCCGTACTCAATCAAACCGTTTTTAAAATTAGATTAAACCAAAATTTAAGAAAAAAAAAACCAAAAACTTTTTTTTTTAAAACAAATTAGAAATTTAACATTTCTAATGTCTTCGAAATAAAAATAAAATCTAACTAAAATGTTAACTAAAATATTAACTAAAATCTAGACATCGATTTCTTATGGTTAAGTATAAATATAAGCCACTTCTCACTACTTCTTCCACAACTTTTATTGGTTCTTAATTGATGATGTGTAAAAAAAAATTAAAGCAAACCGGTCTAAATTTTTATGATTTAATGTTTAAATTTGTAGTCAACCAAACCGGTTTTAAAATTATATAATTTAGAAAAAAAAATTAAAAAAACGTTTTTAAAAAAAAAAGAATCTATATCTCTTAGTGTTTATCATTTCTTATGTTTCTGAAATTTAGAAAAAGTCTAACAAAAATATTAAAAGAAAAAAAAAATGAAATCTATTTAAAAATTTATAGAATATCATTTCAAAAAAAAAATAATACAATATCGCTAATTATTAGAGTGTTTATGATTTCTTATACTTATTTGTGTAGTGATTTGTTTATGTGTCACGCTCACAGCGATTTTTATAGCCTTTCGCTTACGTGTCAGCTCTAGAATGAATTTTGGCTGTAAAAGACCGTTTAGTCATATTTTGCAATTACGTGTCATTTTTATATTAGTTCTTATCTGATGATATATAAAAAACCTTAAAACAAACCGGTCTAAATTATTATGGTTTAATGTTTAATTTTATAGTCAATCAAACCATTTTTAAAATTATATATAACCAAATTTTTTTAAAAAAATAACAAAATCGTGTTTTATAAAAAAAATGAAATTTATATCTCTTAGTTATTATTATTTATTATGTTTTTAAAATTTAGAAAAAATTTAACAAAAATGTTAAAAGAAACAAAAAATGGAAATTTAGAAAGTAATAGAATGTCGTTTCAAAACAAAAAAAAAACTGAAATTAAAAAAAAACTATAACAAAAAAGTAAAAAAAAAAAGAAAAAATATATATATCTAAGTAATGGAATGACGGTATTTGTGATGTTTAAAACACATAAAACAGTGATCAAAATCGTATAAGTTCATACGGTACTTCAAAAAATTATATCTAAAATACATAGAACAGTGATCAAAAAATTTCAAAACTATTTAAACTAAATTATTTGGATACTACTATGTTTTTATTTACTCTCTTCTATACTATATTGTTTTCAGATTATGTCTTCTAACATTAAAATGCAAAAAAACTAACAAAAAAGTATACTCAAGAATAAAAAAACAAATGAATCTTAACTATTATTAGATTTTCAAACAATCAAGTATAAATTATATCAGCTTGCACAAGCGCGGGAAAATTAACTAGTAATAGTATGGATAGGAGATATACAAGACATTAAAATCAAATACTAATTCAAAAAAACTTATTGATATCTACTATCTAGAAAAAAAAAATAACTTCGATTGGAATCTACTACCCTGAACAGTATGAACTACCGGATAATAATTGATTTCATACTTCAGAAAAAAATAAAAGAAATCTCAATATCTCGACTTTAACGTCAAACTACTAGTGTCCAAGGGAAGTTCTAGAGAGAAAGAAGTCTGAACTGTATTTTCTCATCTATATAAATGCAATATGGGTGTTTATATAAAAGTGCTAATTATCTAAAGTAACACTAACAAACATATCTTACCACCTCACTCTAGCAAACTGCCACCAATGTAGGAAGAACCAATACATTTATTAAAGAAAAAAAAATCAAAAATAGCACACGCCTTCTTCAGTTCTCTTATATATATAGACACACTACACACATACAGCCTCGTAATGTATAGCACACTTACCTTCCTCTATGATTCTAAATACACAAATAACCACAAACATGACCAAGCTCATCCTTATCCTCGTCCTAGAAGTCCTACTCCTCGCTACCGTTACTTCAGCCGAAGATGCTGGAGAGTTCGCAAGAACCATGAACAAAAAACAACTCAGCCTGCAGAAAAAGGAGAAACTCACCTATCTCCGATTCTATTGGCACGATTCTGTAAAGGGCCGAAATCCTAGCGCCACCAGAATCAAAGAGCCGGTCTCGAACTCCACCATGTTTGGATCGATGACCATGATGGATGACGCATTAACAACGGATGTGTC
Source organism: Eutrema salsugineum (assembly GCF_000478725.1). Lineage (NCBI taxonomy): Eukaryota > Viridiplantae > Streptophyta > Magnoliopsida > Brassicales > Brassicaceae > Eutrema > Eutrema salsugineum. Next base: position 2,458,670 of record NW_006256612.1, read on the forward strand.
CAGGAATTCATCTGTAGTGGGCCAGGCTCAGGGGTTTTACGCTGGAGCGGCTCAAGGAGAGATTAGCTATTTGGTGGTGATGAACTTTGCTTTCAAGACTGGAAAGTACAATGGGAGTACGCTTGCGGTTTTTGGTCGGGACCCTGTGATCTCATCTAAGGTTAGAGAAATGCCAATTGTTGGAGGAAGTGGAATCTTTCGGTTAGCTAGAGGCTATGTAGAGGCTCGGACCAACTTGTCTGACGTCAAGGCCGGTAAGGCTATTGTTCAGTACAGCTGTTACGTCTTGCACTACTGATATAATTAATTATGTTTCTAATGTTTATGTTGTTTCATCACTTATGTAACCTTTGCATTTAACGAGACGAGTGTTGTTATTTGGTTTTATTTCAATTCCTTTTGTGTGCTTTGTTGTGATTGTTGTGGTGTGTAATCGTCTTTTCCGTTTTTATAAACTTAATATTTAGTAATGGTTTAATTCCAAGTATAGAAAACAAAATATTGGTTATGCATAAAACAGAGAATTTGCCTCAAAGAAAGATAAATAAGAGAAACGACCACATTTGAAAAAAATAAAAATAAATAAGGAACACTTACTTGAGAAGAATCAAGTTTATACTGTCAAAGTAATTTGTGATTTTATTCATTAGCAGTTATATATATATGTACAATAATTAGCTTTGAGTTTAAAACTAATAATGTGGGATAAAATAACTATTCTAATAACTTAACTATATAAAGCCTAATAAATCCATTACTATCTCTTAATACCTTCCCTCAAGTTGGAGCATGGAGATCTCGAATGCCCAACTTGCACAAAATTCCTTTGAACAGACGTCTTCCAAGTGCTTTAGTGAAGATATCCGCCAACTGATTAGTAGTAGAAACATGTTGTGTCTGAACAATTCCAGCATGTATATCGTCTTTAATGAAATGACAATCAATCTTCACATGTTTCTTTCTCTCATGAAACACAGGATTATCTGCAATATGAAGGGTAGACTGACTGTCACAATATAAAGCCATTAGACCAGAATGTTCAATACCCATTGTTAACAATACACTCTTTATCCACTTCAACTCCTTCAAAGCCAAAATCATAGCTCGATACTCTGCTTCAGTTGAAGAGCATGATACAACATCTTGTTTCTTTGACTTCCATGACACATAAGAATTTCCTAACTGTATCAACCATCAACTCAAAGATTTCCGTGTGATTGGACATCCAGCCCAATCTGAATCACACCAAGCTGTAAGATAAAAATTACAATCAGATTTCAATAAAATTCTCATTCTCGGGCATCCTTTCAAGTAACGAACAACTCTCAATGCAACCATCCAATGATCTTCTCTTGGCTCATTCATAAATTGAGACAATATATACACGAAGTAGGCAAGATCTGGTCTAGTTGCAGCTAGGTAAATGATAACACCGTATCTTGACCACTTTTATGGTTCGTTTTGAAATACTTTTTCTATGTTTTTAATTGCTTTTAAGTACTTTTATTACGTTTTTCTAGTATTTGTAGTTCCAAGACTCTTTTCAGGTAACTTAGGGAAAAGCTTAACAAAATGGATAGAAAACCAGATTTCAGCTCAGAGTCAAACCGTCAGAAGTTCACCCCTGATTGAAGGCCTTCTCACCGTCTGATCCAGCTCAAATTTGGAGACCTTAAAAATAGAAGTATCAGCTTTCCAGTGCACTTTACAGCTTAGCAATCCAACGGTTCAATCAAAAGATACGCGAAGAGCAAGATGTCTCGTAAACCAGCCGGCAAGCACTTCCACCCGCGGCCAAACACTCAATCCCCGCGGTCACACTTGTCCCGACCGCAGCCATCAACCTCCAAGCCCAAAAAGCCCATTTCTGAAGCCCACATTTGGAGAAACTCTAAGTGATGTCCAGAGAGGTCTTGAGCACTATAAATACATGTCTTAGGAACCCTAAACGAGGTGTAACCCATCACCACCGAAATATTTACTTCATACTTTTATTGTTTTTGCTTTAGCTTTTAGGGAGAGAGAGATTTGTTCTCTTGAACCCTTGTTCTTTATTTTTCAATTTTGGTTTCTATTCTACTTCTTAATACTATGCTTTTGATTTCGTTCATCATGTCTGAGTAGTTTTATTGTTGGATTAAGGGATTTTCGATGGGGATTTATATGTTCAATGAGGATTCCATGAGCTTTTGAGCCGAATCTTAGAACTTTTTCTTCTGAATTCGTTGTTACTGCATGAGAGTAGCGTCATGAACTACAATCTGATCCAGATGCTTGGTGACACGAAAGTGTTCATCCGGTGTCAGATCTAGTTTGGGAAAGCAAAACAAACATAGGAGTGGAAACCTACCTATGGGCGATTTGTGAATTAGGACGAGTCTTAAACATAATGCATCTCTTCTCTTCCAGGGCCAGAGTGGAAGCCTACTGGTCAGGGTTGAGAGAGATAGTTGTCTATGATCACGACAGTGGCGTATTCATACGTCCGTGACTCCAGTTCGAAAAGTTTAAGCTAAGATCTTACCAATTTACTCTCTAGCAATGTTTTGAATCGTTCGTACCCCTTATAAAACTTCCCTGAAGCCCAACGCCTTCTTTCCCATTGATTTACACCGACTTTATTTCAAGCTTTAGTTCAATATTGTCTTTCCTTTTTAGTAGATTTTCATTTAAGCAATTAGAATATCTGTTTTTCTCATTTTTAGTCATTTTCATTAAGTTTAGTTATTACGTAATTTAATTCCCATATTTTCTTTTAAGATTTCGTTTTTACATTTGAAATACACCACCAAACCCCCACAAAACCGTTTGGTTCTAGACTTCCTTACTTTATACTTATTTCAAAGGCTTTTTGCAGGAAAATATCATTCTTCCCTGTGGATTCGATCCCTAAGTACTACAATCGATCAGCTGTGCACTTGCGGCTATTGATTTCATTTAGGGTAAAACTTGACAACCCTCAACACCTCACACCACAACATCAAGTTTTTGGCGCCGTTACCGGGGAAGGCACGCGTTTTTTTTTTCTGCAAAACCCCGAGAAAGGTTAGTAAATCGACTCTAGAACCCCCTTTTCTGCAATTTTCCATTTTTCGGTTATTTTGTTTCCATTTCAGAAGATATGGATCCTATAAATCGAAATATACACTATGAAGAAGGTTTCTATAACACTCCTCAAGCCACGAGACGCAGAGAAGAACACCAAGTCCGAAATCTTAGCTACATGGATCGATACAGCCAGCAAAACCACCCTTACCACCGGCGCAGAGAGACTTTTCGACGCCGGGAAGATCCTTATGGTCCACCTCCAACCTACTTCAAGCCACACGCCTATAATCCTCCACTTCAGAAGCCTAGTCAGCAAGAGGACAACTTGAGGATCAGCAGACGTTTGGGACGCCTCGAAGGAATGATAAACCAGTTCCTTGATCAGCAGATTCTCACCGAGAATACCCTACTCAAGAAAATTGATTCAATCTCTGAAGAGTTCAACAAAAAACTCGATGATATGGCCAATCATGTTCGAGTTTTGGAAGAGCAAAACCACAAGGATTCACAAACACTAGCTGGGATGATCCACCAAGACGCAACAGAGCAGACAAAACAAGGGTATGACATCATACAAAACTCAAGTGATATTGTTGAATCAAAACAGGAGATTAAAGAAGTCAGAGAATCCACCTCCTGGTATAGAGAGAAGACAGACGAAGAGTTGCAAGAGATCGAGCACAGGCTGAACAAACTCGAGCTCAAAGCACGGGAGATTGATGCAAGAATGGAGCAGATGCCCAACATTGAGCAATTTGAGAGGTTTTCTAAGAAATCTCCCAAACATCCTGATGAAGATGCACATCAACGCCCTGGTATGAGTTCATATGATGCTAGTCTACCTAATAAAGATGTAGGAGAAGTTCGTGTCAAGTACAAGAAGGAAGAAACAGACTTTGAGCAAGTCATATCCGGAGCCGCGAGTCCAAGCGTCCTGACCGCAGCCAATAGCACTTTTCCCGCGGTCGCGACTCCTCTGACCGCGGGAGTTGGTCGTTCAGATGTTCCTCCGGGTTTTGAGAGGAAAATAATACATCTTCTGTCCCAATTTCAGCCTCCAGCACCTAAAAAAGCAATTCAGGAAGAAGAAAACCAAGTTTCAGATGAAGAACCAGATTGGCAGGAATCGTTACCTTGTATGATGGCAAAGGAATGTGTTGAAGATTCAGCTGATTCTTCAATCCAAGAAGACCAGACATGCAGCGAGATGAAGATGTCATACATCGATTCAATCATTGAATATGACGCTGCAGCTTTCTTTTGTGAATCATATTCTGCATTTGAGACACCAGCCAACACCTACAGAGAAAGGCAAGTTCGAATTCTCCATAAGGTCAAGACTGCAGGTCAGTTTCTTATCTCTTGTTCTATTAGAGGAGAAATGTTTAAAAACGTGCTATGTGATTCTGGTGCTTGTCTTAACATGATGTCCAAGGCAATTGCTTTGAGACTTGGTATTAAACACATGCGCAGGACTAGAGCAAAGATTAGCCTAGCTGATGATTCAAATGCAACACCTCAAGGAATAGCTCATGAAATTCCTTTGAGAATAGGAGATTGCATAGTGCTTGTCGACTTCTACATTGTCGAAACGAGAGATGCAACATATCCAGTGATTCTCGGATGGTCTTTTCTAGCAACTTCCAGAGCTATAATGGACTGGCCAAACCCGAGGATTTCATTTGCTAATATCGACAAAGATGTCTTCACAGAAGCTGTTCCATACAACAACAAAGCAGGAAACCGTTCTGCAGCAGAAGAATTTGAAGAAGAACTTTGGAGTGACGAAGAACCTGCTAAGCAAAGCAAGGAGATGTCGAAAAAGACTTGTCTGGAATAAGTCACGTCCAACACCAAAAGTCGAGCTAAACGACTTAAAACAGAAGCGCTTAATGGGAGGCAACCCATTTAGGTATTGTTTTCTTTAGAATTTTTCTTTCTTTTTCTTTTGATCTTTTTCTTTTTCTTAGTTTCAGGTGTTTATTATAAAACAAAAAAGCCAAAAAAATAAAAAAACCAGAAAAAACCAAAAAGAAGGATGGTACCTGACTGCTCGGCCCAGCAGGAACCAAGGAGAAGCAGGAAGAGGCCGCGATATAAGCCCCCGCGGTCGCAGACGTTCTAACCGCGGCCAAGCAATGGTTCGCTGCGGTCGTGCAGCCCCTGACCGCGGCACTTGGTCGTTGACATCAAACCCGACCCAAACCACCCCTTTCACCTCATTTCAGCTCACCAATCACCCTCCACCTCATTCATCACTTTCCACCACCTTCATCACCACATATCACCTTCCCAAACCCCTTCGAATGAATCCGGTTCATCTCCACCAGCATCCCGGATCCAGGTAAGTTCTCTTTGTCCTTACCAATTCGATTATCTATGCATTTTTCTCATCCAATCTCGACTTGTTTCACACTGAGGACAGTGTGATTTAAGTCTGGGGGAGGATTTCATCCCTTTCTAACCACTTTTCTTTCATGAGTCTTGCATTATCTACACTTTTTGCATTTTTCTTAAAGTTTTTCAAAATCGGTTTTCAAAACAAAATACATTTTAAAAGGGAATGGTGAACATGAATCAATGATAGTTGACTGTGTGCTTTTAGACTGTTCCTAGGGACATGCTCATTCATGATTTAGGACTAGACTAGGCGGTAGCTAAGCACATTTGAAACGAAGTACCCCAGAGGAATTTGAATGATTTCGATTTAGATGAAGGGATACACTACCTCTGTTTTATTTGGACTTAATTTGGACTTAATTTTCTCATTGAAGCATTAGATCAGGGAAACGAATCATACATTCAGGACTCCTTTATCCTTTTACCACTCTCTGTTGATCCTGAATGGCTAGTTCATCTTTAGCTAGTTCCCCACCTTAACCAATCCTCTTTCAAACCACATGCACTCTTGTTTTCTATTGTCTTATATGCAGATAAGTGCAAAAACGTTGGAGAGAAAGAGGAACGACGCAGTTTTCAGTCACCAAGGACAGAGACCTGCGATTTGCCGGAAGAGTGCCCAGAAGGATTCAACTCAAGAGGAAGCTCAGTTTGCCTTAGAAAAATCTCAAATTTTGGTACAATCTCGTCCTCTAGTCTCTCTCTCTTTAAAAGGCATTTCCTTTTCAAAAAAAAAAAAAATCCGAAAATAAGAAAAGAAAGGAAATAAAAGTCTTAGAGAGTCTAGAGAGGTCGAATTTTAAGTCCCAAGGCAACTGGAGTTTGATTTTATGGAGTTTTGGAGATTGTTTTCTGATTCCCGGAAAGAATCTAAGTCTGGGGGTACAGCTGTTTACAACAAAGGAGAAAAGATTATGCAACAACATTTGGCAAGAAGAAGTAACTAAAAACTGTGGTCATCAACAGGTCCTTATCTCTCTTGCGGTTTTGCATATTATCTTGCATCCTCCAGATCTTCAGGTAACCCGAAACACTTTAACTCAACCACTTAAATAGCCCTTTAATGCCAAACGCCGTCTACCCTGGATGATGTCTTTAATGAGAACTCACTATTGAACTTAATGAATGTAGAGAGCTAGTTGACTGGAATCAAGATTTAAATTGTTTAAGTTTTGCATGACGGAAAAAGTGGACTAGTATCTCTTGTGCATTAGTGAGAATTTTCTAGACTAAGTTGTAGATTGATGCACTATCTTTGGTCCTAGTTTAGGAGTTCATGTCTATGAGATTTGTGCATTCCCGATTTTTGTTTTCACTTAACCAGTTTAGGCTTTTGCTTTGTTTGAGGACAAACAAAGGTTTAAGTCTGGGGGAGTTGATAACACCGTATTTTGACCACTTTTATGGATCGTTTTGAAATACTTTTTCTATGTTTTTAATTGCTTTTAAGTACTTTTATTATGTTTTTCTAGTATTTGTAGTTCCAAGACTCTTTTCAGGTAACTTAGGGAAAAGCTTAACAAAATGGATAGAAAACCAGATTTCAGCTCAGAGTCAAACCGTCAGAAGTTCACCCCTGATTGAAGGCCTTCTCACCGTCTGATCCAGCTCAAATTTGGAGACCTTAAAGATGGAAGTATCAGATTTCCAGTGCACTTTACAGCTTGGCAATCCAACGGTTCAATCAAAAGATACGCGAAGAGCAAGATGTCTCGTAAACCAGCCGGCAAGCACTTCCACCCGCGGCCAAACATTCATTCCCCACGGTCAGGAGCATCCCGACCGCGGCCAAACACTCGTTCCCCGCGGTCACACTTGTTCCGACCGTGGCCATCAACCTCCGAGCCCAAAAAGCCCATTTCTGAAGCCCACATTTGGAGAAACCCTAAGTGATGTCCAGAGAGGTCTTGAGCACTATAAATACATGTCTTAGGAACCCTAAACGAGGTGTAACCCATCACCACCAAAATATTTACTTCATACTTTTATAGTTTTTGCTTTAGCTTTTAGGGAGAGAGAGATTTGTTCTCTTGAACCCTTGTTCTTTCTTTTTCAATTTTGATTTCTATTCTACTTCTTAATACTATGCTTTTGATTTCGTTCATCATGTCTGAGTAGTTTTATTGTTGGGATTAAGGGATTTTCGATGGAGATTTATATGTTTGATGAGGATTCCATGAGCTTTTGAGCCGAATCTTAGAACTTTTTCTTCTGAATTCGTTTTTACTGCATGAGAGTAGCGTCATGAACTACAATCTGATCCAGATGCTTGGTGACACGAAAGTGTTCATCCGGTGTCAGATCTAGTTTGGGAGAGCAAAACAAACATAGGAGTGGAAACCTACCTATGGGCGATTTGTGAATTAGGACGAGTCTTAAACATCATGCATCTCTTCTCTTCCAGGGCCAGAGTGGAAACCTACTGGTCAGGGTTGAGAGAGATAGTTTGATTACGACAGTGGCGTATTCATACGTCCGTGACTCCAGTTCGAAAATTTTAAGCTAAGATCTTACCAATTTACTCTCTAGCAATGTTTTGAATCGTTCGTACCCCTGAGAAAACTTCCCTGAAGCCCAACGCCTTCTTTCCCATTGATTTACACCGATTTTATTTCAAGTTTTAGTTCAATATTGTCTTTCCTTTTTAGTAGATTTTCATTTAAGCAATTAGAATATCTGTTTTTCTCATTTTTAGTCATTTTCGTTAAGTTTAGTTATTACGCAATTTAATTCCCGTATTTTCTTTTAAGATTTCGTTTTTACATTTGAAACACACCACCAAACCCCCACAAAATCGTTTGGTTCTAGACTTCCTTACTTTATACTTATTTCAATGGCTTTTTGCAGGAAAAGATCCTCCTTCCCTGTGGATTCGATCCCTAAGTACTACAATCGATCAGCTGTGCACTTGCGGCTGTTGATTTCATTTAGGGTAAAACTTGACAACCCTCAACACCACACACCACAACATCAGTAAATCAGCCTTCCAACCAGTCTCCGATATTTCTCAGGATCAGCAAGTATCTTTGTTGTCAACCTCCCCAACTGATGATTTGGCTCCATTGGAAACTCTACAGGTCTACCACCAAGCAAACCGACATCAGCAATAATATCCAAAGCATACTTTCTCTGTGATAAGTATATACCCTCTATATTTCTCGAAACTTCCAATCCAAGAAAATATTTCAATTTTTCTAAATCCTTCATATGAAAGCAATTGCTTAAATACGTTTTAAACTTTTGTATCACCTCAAGAGAGTTTCCTATCACCACAAGATCATCCACATACACTAGGACGTGCAAGTGAACTTTATCACAAACTAATGAGAAAAGAGAGTAATCAGCCTTACTTTGTGTAAAACCATACCCCAAGAATGCCTTTGAAAGTTTCACGAACCAACATCGTGGAGCTTGTTTCAAACCATACAGCGACTTGCGCAAACGACATACCATACCCTTCTTAGAAGCACCAAAACCCTGAGGTACCCTCATAAATACCTTTTCATCCAAATCCCCATGAAGAAACGCATTGTGCACATCCATTTGATGTAGCTCCCAATTTTACTCAGCGGCAACTTGAAGAACCAATCGAACTGTGCTCATCTTTGCTACAGGAGAAAATGTATCAGAATAATCTATCCCCTCTTTTTGACTATTGCCACATGCCACAAGTATCGCCTTATACCTTTCAATCGAGCCATCCACATTATACTTAATTGTGTAAACCCATTTACACTCAATTACATGCTTACCTGGTGGGAACTGTTCAATCAACCATGTTTGATTTCGTTCCTGAGCCTCAATCTCCAGTCTCCTAGCTTCTCTCCATCGTGGATCCTTCATAGCCTCAGAAAAAGTTTTTGGCACAACTCCTTCAGTTATACTACACAGAAATGCTTTGTGTGACATAGAGAACCTTTCATAATTCACATAATTCTTGGTACCGTAATCATTACTCATCTCCTGACTTACAGTGGATGTATTCATTGTAAATGTCGTATTGCACACATAATCACATAACCTGACAGAAGATTCTTTCTTTCTCATCACTCGTCCCAAAGTTTCTGTTGATCCAGACTGTTGCACAGTTTCAGCCTGTGTCACCGATGCAGGTTCTGTCACTAAAGTAGACTGCACATTCTCAGACTGTGTAACTGATGCAGGTTATGTCACTAAAGCAGGTTGCACATTCCAAGAATGTGTAACCGATGCAGGTTCAGTATGTGGCACTGTAATTCCTAAGATATCGCGTATTTCGTTTCCTATAGTCTGTCTTTCTTCTTTTGCAACCTTGTCTGACGTAACCTGAGTCTGTGTCATTTTATCTCTTGTGAAAGGTTGTATAATTTCCCTTGTCAAGGTAGGTACTATATCGTCAAATCCACCATTACCATCCACATATAACCTCGTTTGATCACAATTAGAAGGCTCATCCAGCTGTGTATTTTTTAGCTCCAAATATGGGAACCGTTCCTCAATAAAAGTGACAACCCGAGAAACAAAAATCTCATGGGTGTCCAAGTCAAATAATTTCTATCCCTTCTTTGCATAAGGGTATCCCAAAAATATGCATTTTCTGCTTCTACTCGCAAATTTATCTCCATGATGTTTCTGATTGTGAGCATACGCTAAACATCCAAAAACTCGTATCTCACTATAAGCAAGAGTTTTTCCAAATATGATTTCATAAGGACTCTTACCATTGTGTAACACAGAAGGCGTACGATTGATTAGATATGCAGCACTTAAGCACAATAACTCCAAATTTCTATTGGTAAATTTGCCTGAAATCTCAACGCTCGTGCGACATTTATATGTTGATGTTTACGCTCCACTCTGCCATTTTGGTGAGGAGTTCCCACACACGAAGTTTGATGAATTATCCCTGATGTACGAAAATACTCCTTCATACCCATATATTCACTACCATTATCACTTTGCACGATTTTTACATGTTTCTCAAACTGACGCTGAATGAGAGCAAAGAAATCTATCATTGTTTTCTGAACTTGTGTTTTTTCAGCAAGAAGAAAAACCCACATAGCTCTAGAATAATCGTCCATAATAGTTAAAAAATAAGAGGATCCACACACGCTCTATGTTCGATATGGCCCCCACAAATCACAGTGAATCATCTTAAAGTATTCTTTGCTTTTCTCTGTACTCACAGGAAATACATTCCGACACTGCTTTGCTCGGAAACAGACATCACAATCAGAAACACCAACACTCTTTTGATCCACTTCTGGCAATCTTCTATTAATCTTTTCAGAAGCATGTCTCATCCTTTTGTGCCAAAGTTCCAAAGACCCCAACTTATTGATCTTCACCATATTCACGATCTTCTGAATACCTTGAAGAAAATACAATCCATCTTTTCTTTCACCCACTGTAATCAGAATCTGCAAAGCAGGATCCAGTACCCGACACAATTGCTTGGAGAACAACACAATGCAATTCAATGCATCAATAATCTGTGACACGGAGATGAGATTGCACTTAAGTTCCTTGACAAAAAGCACATGTGTCAAAGTTAACTTCTCCGTTAATGCCACACTTCCTTCTCTATCAGCAACCACTACATTTCCATTAGGCAGATCCACTAAACTTGGTGAGACTTTATGCATATCAAACATACCACTTAACGTACCCGTCATATGGTGCGACGCACCACTATCAATAATCCACTCATCTGCATAGGTGTTATCACTCACACGATTTGCCATCCCTAATCTCGAATCAAGCCATCGAACAAGCTTATGCCATTGATTTTTCTTGAGCCCTGTCACAGCTTGTGGATTAACCTGTGACGCTTCAGTGTGTGACACACGTTTTGTAGGTTTTCCATACTTCTCCAGCCACCAATCTGGATATCCATATAGCTGATAACATGATCTCACATCATGACCATACTTCGAACAATGAGAACACATAATTCCTCGATTCTGAAATCTCATATTTTCTAAAAAAAAAGAGAAATTTCCAAAGTTTCTCCACCGAATAAAGAAATCTCAAGCCTTTATGGCTCTTTAGAAATCTTGAACCTCGTCGGTCCGAGTTCACCACCAAAAACAGAAGAGCAAAATTGCTCTATAGAAATCACTAACCTTGTCGGTCCAAATTGACCACCAAAAATAGAAGAGCAAAACCTCATCGGTTAGTTTTCCAATACACCACAACTTATAACAAGAATTTGAATCAAGAGGTAGACCAAAACTTTATGTAGCTTTAGACTCTGATTCAAGAGCTAGACCAAAATTTTATGTAGTCTTAGGCTCTAATACCATATCAAAGTAATTTGCGAAAGTAATTTTATTCATCAGCCTAAAGACAAATATATATACATGTACAATAATTAGTTTTGAGTTTAGAACTAACAATGTGAGACAAAATAACTATTCTAATAATTTAACTATACAAGGCCTAATAAGCGCATTACTATCTCTTAATATATACACATAGACAAAATCGAAATGATATGATCAAAACATCCTTCTCTCGTTTTTATCGAAGGAAAAAGCACGCGGGAATGAGAAAATTGATTTATGTTAGCGATCATTTAAACTTTTTTATATTCTTTATTTATTCTAGCTTTCCCCTTTGATTTTCATTTGATTAAAGTATTAAACCTTAACATATAAATCAGTTTAATCTGGCGATCATATAAAAGTATAGATTTTTTTTTTCAGGTGCCATATTTGGCTTTATAAAACTGACCAAATATTAATTACTAGATGAACAAATAATGAACTTGATGGGTTATTGTTCCGAGTTCTTTTTGCTGTCTTATGATAAAAATTCTTTAGAAATGGTAAAAGGTTTCTTATATTTCATATCAATATCAATAGAAAAGCTATGCCTTATATACAAAATACAATTAACATAATACTTGATATATTTCCGAAGTAGGACAAATATAATAAAGACAAATACAATAAAACCTTAATATGGCTTAATACCCCTCCTCCCCCCCCTTTTCAAGGTGGAGGCTGGAGATTACAAACATCCAGCTTGCCAAGAAAATCTTCAAACTCCTTACAGCCTAGCGTCTTTGTCATTATATCGGCGAGTTGAGACTTAGTGGAAACATGTTTAGTAACAATGGTACCGCGAATGATCTCATCCCGGATGAAATAACAGTCCAACTCAACATATTTAATACGAGCATGGTAAATCGGATTAGCTGTTAGTATAATATTATTCGATGATCTCTTTATTGTATTCCCCCAAAATTATATACACCAGCTATACGTTACAAGGCAACTAAGAGACTAAAATACAAAGGAGAATATAAGGTTACCTTATTCTAATATAAGGCAGGCATTGATGGGTTTAGTGCAACAAAGTTTGACCAACACTGAGATTTCAAAGGTCAATGTGTTATCATAGCTTATACAGGATTGGTGATTTGAGAATGGCCAAATCAAGATTGGGTTTGTCATATGCTAAGAAATATATGGAAACAATCTACCTTTGGAGATGATGTTTTTTTTTTTTTTTTGCCTTTAAATTGCTTTCTTTCGGTTTTATGCTCAGATTTTATACCAAAAACGAAGAGGTTATCGTAACAAAGAATAACAAAAAAAACACCTATACAACTTACCCTTATATACTTACCCAAAAAATGGAACGAAGCAAGATGAAATAGTTTCATAAAGGATGAGAGATATATACAACCAAAATATAATTCTAGGAGAGAAGGAGTGTTGGTATCCTCCGGAAGGAAAAATTGCTTCTTTGTATTAAATTACAAACAAATCATCAATAGAATGATCCAATAAGTCATCTTTACTTATGTAATTAGTAGGCATACAACATTGATTATCCATACTTTTAACACCTAAACAGTCTTTGAAAAGTTTTTTATAACTACTAGTTCATAGTGAGGAGAATCTTATAGTTTTGAATTTTATAATATGCAACTATATATACTACGTGTACACACAGAAAAGCATCAATATATTCAATAGATGAGATCTTAGTTAGATCTTGATTCTTGATACATCTAGTGAATTCTATTGTTTTTTTACCAAAGAACATGATAGTTTATGACTTCATTGTTCATAGGATGAGCTTCTTCATAATTATCGAATGCAAATGGATTCTCCATCTCACAGTCATTCAAATCTGCTAATAACTATGGTGGATATTCGAATTCGGTAGTTCAAATACTTGGGAACCGTAATTGTGAATTTCCCTGCCAAAAAAAGTGTAATGAAGTTTGAGACACAGTTGCTTTGATATTTGATTGCCCTTAAGTATTTCTACAAGGATGATATCAGGACAATAGTATGTGCTTGCGTCACAAGAACCCTATGCATTGTAACTTCTCACTTGCGTCACAAGAAACCTCAATATTGTTTCTTTCTATATCTGAAATCCTCTGTTGAGCTAGTTTCACGATTCTTACGCATAATAAGTAATAACATTGAATACCAAAAGAAAATTCAATCGGTAAACTAATAAATCAAATTTCTCTTTTGGAAATATTTTTGAGATTTCTTTGTAATTCAATACAAAGAAGCAATATAAGGGCTACAAAAAACCAAGACATCATCAAGACTAACCTTACTTTCATCTCCAAAGATGGATTCTTTTCCATCTTTCCTCTTAGCATATGACAAACCCAATCTTGATTTAGCCATCCTCAAATCACCAATCCCAGAGTTTGTATCCGGACCCGCAAACCCGCCCATCACAGGAGCTAAAGGCGGTCCAATAAGAAGCCCATCAGCTCCAAATTGAGGCCCTCCTCGTGCATAATCAAATAGAGCCGCTCCACTTCCTCCAACTTTTGGAAGGATGATTGGGTCATCGCAATCGTCGAGCCAATAGAAAAGGAAAGCGTCGAATGTGTCGTAATAATCATCAGTACTTCTATAGCCTTCGGGGCTAAATGCACCAAACTTGAAAGACTTGTTTTGTGTGTAAGCTATGATAACACATGGACCTTTGAAATCACAATGTTCATGGAACTTTGTTGCACTAAACCCATCAACACTTGCCTTGTAGCAACATTTTAACTCTCTTCCTAATAATAATAAAAAAATGATATATAATTAGAAGAATTTCAGATAAAACATATACTTCTTCAGTCTTCACCAAACCCAAATCTTAATTATTACGAGTCTAGTAGTCGAAAGCGAAGGTATAATAACTTGCTTTTTAAAATCGAAGTAAACGAAATGAATTGTTTTCAAAGTGATAGAACTTAAAATCACAAAACCCAAATCTTTTTGAAAAAAAAAAAAAGGCAACTTAAAATGAGATGAAGAATGCATTATATTAGATTTATATACCCTTTAGAAAGGTTTTGTTTACCAACGAAAGAGAGAAAGGAATTGGGACATCCTCGCGGTAGAGCGGTTGCTGCGGCGGCCGGAGATTGTCTATTTTCTCGCCGGAGTTCCAACCAAATAGACCGTTGTACGGACTTCTTCTCTTCGAGTTCTTGACGGTCTGAATTGTGTTTGAGATGGCACACGAAGCCATTTCCTGCAAATAACGGCCACACAACAAAACCCACAAGAAGATAACTAGACAAAGGATTATTATTTATTAATGCTTGTGGTCTTCAAGAACTTTTGGTTGTCATTGTTTTACTTACAAGTGTACAATACGGTTCAACCGAACCAAACCAAACCGTAGTTAATAACCATTCATTTCTTTTTCTTTTTTATTCCATTTCTAGATGAAGTAACCTCGGGAAAAAATCTGGATCCCAATACCCAAACCAGAACCAAACTGAAATGGAAGTACTGAACTCAAAACGTAACCTATAAAAATATTTGATGGTTTCTCTTCATTAATACGTAGGTATCAGACAATATCCGAAGCAAACCGATATCAAGATCGGGTACCCAAATTATCTGAAATATAATTATATATATCTAACAAATATTAAATATATTACAGGATTTGAAGTATATTTTTGATATTATATATATATATATATTCTTATAATTTTTGGGTTTTTGGATATAATTTTGAATTTTTATTTATATTTTCAGATTTTCAAATATACTTTTTTAGATTTTTGGGTATATTTTCGAGTTTTTGGATTTAGTTTAGGGTTTTCAAATCTTCGGATTTTCGGTTTCAGTTCGGGTATTCGGGTCCTAAAAAGATCCGGCTCATTTAAGATCAAAAAATTTTTTGATATAAATATTTATCGGTTCTTAAAACTTGGAAACCAAACCGACCTAAAATTGATTGGTACCGAACCAAAACCAAACTTATATAGTACAAAATCTGTATACCAGAAAACCCGAACCCGATCGGTGACTCAGAACCGAACTGAATACCTGAATGGCCAGTCCTTACTGACCATAACCAACGCTAAAACCTAAAAGAAATAAACCAAATAACTAAACCTCAAAATATAGTAGAACCTCTATAAATTAATACTTGATAAATTAATAATCACTATAAATTAATAAATTTATCTGGTCCCGAGTCGGGCCGGTATAAAAATCCATACAATTTGATAAGATAATAAGATAATAATTTTTTTGAAACTCCTATGTAAATATATAGTCCCAACATAAACATAAATTAATAATTATAAAAATTTATGTATATATAGGTAAGATATAATATACTAAAATATGATTAATGTGTTGTTTGTTTTTATTTAAGTTCAATTTTTTTTTGAAAATTATCTCTTTAATTATTTACATCAATAACTATAATTGTTGTTTTTTTTAACTCTATTCAAAATTTGTAAAGAAAAAATAGATGTGATAATTGATTTTCTTACGTGTAACTGTTTCAAAATATATTATGGTACCTTCAATTTCAGCACCAATATTAAAGATAGTAGCCATATTTTTTTCTAAATTTTGTACTAATGAACATTTATAATTTTACATAGATAATTTAGTCCACAATTAACAAATATAAATAATTATTTTTTGTAATTGCTATGATTACTAATCATAATTTTAAGTTTGTGCATACCATTTTATAAGTATATAAGTTTAGGTTCTTAAATATAACATTATTTGAAAAATTTTTAAAGAAGAAGATGAGCGAGAAACAATTTTTCTCTATAAATTAATAATTATTAATTTATAGATAAATTAATATCACGATAAATTAATAAAATATTATAATCCCAACATTATTAATTTATAGATGTTCTACTGTATAATCTATCCTTCACTATTCAATAACATAATATTGATGATTTCAGTATTTTCGAATATATATTTGAACTTTTAATTAATGTTATAAGTGATGTTTCAATTATCAGGAGACGCCAAGAGTGTGTTTCTTGCGTCACAAGAACCACTCTATGGTCACAAGAACCAATCTATGGTCACAAGAACCACACTATGGTCACAAGAAGCCTCAACAATGTTTCTTAATGGTTCATCGGGAACATCTGTTGATCTAGTTTCACGTTTCTTACGCGTAATATCATTGAATACCAAAAGAACATTCAATCGGTAACTTAGAAATCAAGTTTCATCTTTTTGGGTAGATGAAATCCAGTGATCCTTGTGACAATCGAAACTTATGCATTTTCCAGACAGTAGTTAATTCATACAGAAGATAATAGTATATATTAGTTTTATGAAACTAGGAAACAAAATGTATTAAAAAAGCGAAAATGTTGTTGAAGCAAAAGTCAATAGTCTTATTGATAATGATGATAATCATCATCATACTGAGAGCAGTCAAAAACAATGATGGTGAATTCTCATTTTTAATATACAAAAACATCCCAAGGAAAGGAGCATAGATTAAAGTCAGATACAAAAGTATCACACAATATTAAAGAGCTCGTTTAGAAAGATTTACAGAGCCAAAACAAACTTAATAATTCCTTAAAAGCAGCAGAGACAGATTTTTGGCCACCCTTTATTAAACATGGATTTAGAGAGCATTTTTTTCCTGCATCCTCTAGCGTTCCCTTCTTCCCAAAGACAGGGTTATGAGTTCTCATGTACCCACATTGTAATGTGCAAGTGACCTGTTGTCGTCCTTAATTAACTAAACCGGTTCTTCCACTTATCTTCTGTTTGCTTTGCTGGAACTGACATCAGCACTGTCATTTTCTCTTTTAAACTTGCCACGGTTTTCAATAACGACGACCCAATGATCTCAAAGTATCCAGTATCCATGAGTTTGGGAATAGAAACATTGATTGTAGCAGTACCCTGAAAATGTATATAACTGATTGCTTAGATACAACTCCACTCAACTCTCACTCAGAAGAAAGAAAGAAAAGAAAACATTACCGGATGCTGCGCAAGAAACTCTTTTTCTGGAACAAGTTCTGACTCATCAATCTTTTGTCTTTTGTTGGCTCTAGTTGTGGTGGACGAGGACCCATATTTTCCCGCCAGTTTGAACGGTGTCTAGGTATACGCTAGTCTGTCTCTTCCCTTGCTTTTTTCTCCCAAAGCTCCCTCTTGAAACGATTCCAGTGAAGCATTTAATATAAACTCCATTCATTTTTAAATTACTCTTGGTTTTAATAAAAAAAAGAATCTTCTTAATTTGCAGATGCACAGTACGATTGCCCATTTGTTCAAGCATTTGCCAATCTACTTTGATTTCAAACCTGTCTCTGAATTGGCAATCATCCAATTCTCATGTCTTTTAGATCGATAGCGTTGCTCAACTTATGTCCTTGTGGAAAAGGCCAATGCTATGAGAAATGACGCGCTGTCCTGATGATCAAAATGAGTTTACGTTATTTTGGAAAGCTTGTTATTAAAATGTTTGCTACAAGTCAAGTGTTGATGGGTTTAGTGCAACAAAATTGTGATATCAAAGGTCCATGTGTTATCATAGCTTCCACCAAAAACAAGTTTTCCAAATTTGGTGGATTTAGCCCTAGGAGTTATATAAATACTGATGATTGTTACGACACATTCAACGCTTTCCTTTTCTATTGGCTCCTCGAGTATTGCAATGACCCAATTTGGTGGATTTAGCCTTAGGATGGCATGGGTTAGGCATATGCTTAGAGGAAATATGGAAAATAATCTATCTTTGGAGATGAAAGTTAGGTCAGTGAGTGTTGATGGTGTCTTGGTTTTTTTTTGTTGCCGTTATATTGCTTCTTCTTTGAATTAAATTACAAGCAATTCTCAAAAGATTCCAATAAAAATATCCAATAATTCATCTTTTTATATGTAATTAGTAGATATACAACATTAATTATAGATACTTTTGAGACCTAAAAAAGTATTTTAAAAGAGTATTTATAACTACTACTTGATGGTGAAGAGAATCTTGTCGTATTCAAAATTATAATAGTATATCTGTAGAGTGAACTATAATGTTTTTTTTACCGACGAACATGATTAGTTCATGACTTCATTGTTCATATGAGATTCTTCATAATTATCGAACATGACTGGATTCTCCATTTCCCAGACAAAATTCAAATCTGCGAAAGACTCTGGTGGATATTCGAATTCGGGTAGTGCAAATACTTGGAAACCGGAATCTTCTTCTGTTTGTGATTGTAAATTTCCCTGCAAAACATTTTAATGAAGTAATTTGAGAACACAGTGACTACGATTAATTAATAGGACTTTCTATGAGTTTGGATTTGATTAATTAAACCTTAAACGATGATTCAAAGATGAGATCAGGAGAAGTCCAGAGTGTGTTACTTGCATCACAAGAACCCTTTCCTACGTCATCATTTGCTTGACAAGAAATCTCAACATTGTTTCTCAATGGCTCATCTGAAACCTCTTGTGAGATGGTTTCACATTTCTTAAGCGTAAGCTCATCTCTCTTTATCACACGACACAGCGCGAAATCTCCCTATAGAGCAAGCAGAGAAGAATACCAAAAGAAAATTATCAATCAATCTTTTCTCTTTCTGGTTAGATTTATGATGTTGACATGTTGTTACCTTGAAATTTAGTGATCCTTGTGATGTATCATTGTCACAGAGACGATACTCATGCATTACCCACTCGGTTCTACCACCAAAAGGAGCTCGACCCATGTAAAAAACTAGAGTTTTTCGACACCCAATGATTGAAGAAGACGAGGAAGAAGAAGAAGACTGACAAACTATTTTTCGATCTTTCCCCGTGGCTTTCCAATAACCAGACTTAGTTGCTCTGTTTATTCGAGATCCGTTTTGGTATTTTCTGTCTCGGCGACAGAAGAAAAACCATTCCATATCTCGATTAGGCAAGAAGGATTTCTCTGCAGTGAAACAAAAGTTTGTTATTTTATTGTTTTGAAGATTGCAACAAAATTTGATTTACTTCAGTCAAAAGTTTGAAAGAAAGAACATACCTGGAAGTTCCCAAGGATCAAATTTGTATAAATCCATTAATGGAATTATCTCGAGCTCGATCTCAAGCCCTTCGTTTCTTCTGTGCAGGTAATAACCCACAAGTTCTTCATCTGTTGGGTGAAATCTGAAACCAGGTGGTAAAGATGATGATCCCACCATTGTAGTCTTATCTATTATTTCTTCAAATGATTCTTTTAGCTGTCTTATTGATAGAAAATCCTTAAAACCCCAGAAGTATAAGCTCTTGGATTCACTCACTCTTGTCGAAAACAGAGCAAGACTTCCACAGGACGAAACCCTAATTCCTATTATTGTGTTTCTTAAAGCTCAAGATTCACGAAAAACAGAGTACATGATATCGGAAATAGAGAAAAAAAAAAAAAACAAGAAGACCAAATTCACTTTTGAATAAGATTTTACTTCAGAATTTAGAACTTTTCTCTTGGAAAAGTTTATGAAAAAGATTGAAGTTTGGAAGTTGATGATGCTGGAAACTTAGAGGAAGTGGGAAAAATGTAAGTTTAGACCATTTGGTAGGGATCATACATATACATATAGTCATATAGAGGTTGAATTAAAGTAATAACACAAACCTAAATAAAATATTAAAATAGTAATAATATTTATTTTTACATAGGTTATGATAAAATAATTCAGACCGAAAGTTTTAAAGATTACTTGTCTGAAACGTCCCACAAATTCCACTAAGTGGCCCACCTGAATCAAAAAGCTTCAGTAGTTCACACTCAGAGACTTGAAAACTTATTGCCGTCTGTAATTTATACATATAGACATCTTGCCGTCTCTGATCTATGCCTACAGACATCTTGACGTTATTTTACCCATAACAATAGCTCATGGTTTATGAGGCTTCATGTAGTTGCCTTGATGCCAATCACAAACAGAACCTGCCGGTTTTATTCTATTATCAAAATGCATTATCAATTTGTGCTCAACTCTAAACAATCATTTCCGGAAATAAATATGATTTTCAAAATGAATTGTTTAGTGTTTAAGGGTTGTAGAATTCTTTTTTCTATTAACATGTACGTAGTATTCATTGGGTAGATGTGTTATAAACAGAATAAGTTTCTATTATGAAGTATTATGTCAGTTGACTGAAACACTCGATATTTTGTTTTTAATAAAAATTGTCTGATAAATTATAATGTGAACACGAGTCAGAACCGGGTCAATTGAGCTTTACTTCCACCTCATGGTGAGTTGGAATATATATATATTTTTAAGTAACTTTGTATTTGATTAAGCAAATTGCCTATGGCATCAAATAAACCCCCATCGGTGAAACCTTAAACTGTTAGTTATTATTTCTTCTTATATCCGCGTTGTTTACTTTTAGGAGTTTACTTTGTTGTTGAATTCACATTATTTTTTTCTTAGATGTAAAGTTAGTTTCTTCACTTCATGGACATCTACGAAGACAAAAAAGGTGAAACTGAAACCCATCATCCAATTTGAGCGAATTATTGTGTTCAAAACACGGAAACACTTCTTTTTAAAAAAAATCATCAATACTTATTATATTTGGAGAAAAAGCTAATTTTTCCGAAAATTGGCTAGGACTTAGGAGTGACGAAGCTAAGTTAAACTAATGGCTTCTCATTAGGCTAATTATTCTCATATGCTTTTGCTAGTTGACAGGCTTTTTACTTATATATTTTAGATAGATTATTTTAACTAACATCGCTTTTAAATTTTATTGGATAGATCATTATATATTCTTTCAATTTTTTTTTTGTTTTGCTAATAATCTATATATTTAAATTAAATTTGGCTGGTAAAGCAGTTGTCCGGTGAGACCCTCTCTGCAGGCTTTAAGTTAGGAAAAATAAAATATATTGTAATCTACCAATAGATTCTAGTGAATTTTTTTTTGTTTATCGAAATTTGTAATAGAATTTATGTTTTTTAGTTTATATCAATTTTGTTTATAGATATATTTTTTTAATAATTAAAAAATATTTATTTTTGTGTTTAGATATTATTTTTTGTAGATATATTTTTTAGGGAGGATTACTACACTAACCTTAGAAAGTATCTATATTACTCGTTCGACGCACTTTTATTTTTTTTACAAAACTAACCTAGCATACCTAAAATACCCTTTTCGCTTTGTTGAAAAAAACCTAATTACGAAAATGCCATTATTTTTTTAATGCCACGTAGGCAGATTATGGCGCTCAAAATTTAATAAGTCTACCAAGCTATGACGGTAGACTTATGAAATTTTGGTCAACGCAGAAATTTTGTTGGTAGATTTATTAGGTCGATGGTAGATTTATTCGAGAGTTGGTAGAGTTTTTAAATGTTGGTAGACTTATCTTGGTAGAGTTTTGACGATGAGAGGTAGATTTATTATGTTTTGGTAGATTTGTTGTTATGAATGGTAGACTTGTCAAAAGTTTTGGTAGACTTGTTAAAAAAAGCGTTGACTTGCTCGCGTAGTTGACTTTTTCGGTAGATTTATTGACAATGAAGTAGATTTATTTTCTGCGTTGGTAGACTTATTTCCTTTAGTGGTAGATTTATGTGAAAAAGTTGTTAATACGTGCGGTAGATATATCTGTTTTATGGTAGAGTTATATATAGTTGGTAGAGTTTTCGCTTTTGTGGTAAATATGTTTGACTTGTGGTAGATTTAATTCAGTTAAAATTCATTCCGGTGAGTGGTAGATTATATGTTACATGAGGTAGACTTAAAAACTTTTGGTAGATTTATTTGTTTTGTGGTAGATATGTTTGTTTTGTGGTAGACTTAAATTTAAAATAAATTTCATTCTGGTTGTGGTAGATTAATAATTACATGAAGTAGACTTACGAAATGTTGGTAGATTTGTTTGTATGTTTGGTAGAGTTTATGTAATATGGTAGAGTTATCGAACGTATGGTAGACTTCTTAAAATAATAATGTGGTAGATTAATTAAGTTTGGTATTTACAAAGATAACCTTGATCTGGTAGACATATGACATGCTTATGGTAGACTTGTTTATATGGTAGAGTTATTTTTCATGCTTGAGGTAGACTTAGTAGTTAATGTTTGGCAGACATTTGACTTTATGGAGTGAAATTACTTTTTTGTCATGAAAGAATTGTTCTATCTACGAAAAAACCTACCGTTTGGTAGACTTGTTTTGAAGTGTCGTATGTTAAACAAGTTTCGTACATATGGTAGACTTGTTCCATGGTTATATTTGAGTTGGTTTTGTTACCATTGACGTTTTTTTTGCATGAGTTTGCTAAGATTATGTCGGTTAACTGTGATTCGATCACAGATGATTATTGGTATTTACGATATAGATGCCATAATCAATGGTCAAAAATTTCTAACATGAATATTTTTTCTATGATATATATTTTTTCTAAGATAACTTTGCTTTTCATATTAACTTTGAACATATATGTCATATCTGTAATAACCATCTCTTAACTTATGATTTTTTTTATTACATTTAACTCTATTTACATAAACTCTTACAACATCACAATGTCAAATGATTTTAGTCATGTGTTTTGAATTAAATTTTTATTCAGTTATGATATACATCATAGTGAAAGTAAAGAAATAAATTAAATTGAATAATAACATTACTAGCAAATGTGGTAAAAATGTGAAAATGTCTGGGTCAATGTTTTACGACAAATATAATTTGAAAACAACAATATTATCATTTAAAATCTAATTATCATTTTTACAAATTCAAAATACAGATATACCATCAATTTAATAATAAATCTACCATTATTTCAAAACAAATCTACCAAATGCAAATCTACAGTTCATAGTAAAACATGTCGGATCGATGCTGGATATCCCATCAAAGATTTGTTTACCATGGCAAAGCCCATAATCTGTCAGAAAAAAATAAACAAATACTGTCATTCATATATAAAATTCAAATATATACGACTGATAAATCTACCATAAATAACTAATAAATCTACCAAACACAAATCATTTTTCAAATAAATTACCATTAAATGACTAGTAAATCTACCAAACCACGTCGTTTTACAAATAAGTCTATCATTAGATGACTAATAAATCTACCAAATGACATCGTTTTTACTCTAAAATAATTTTACCATCAAATAACTAATAAATCTACCAAACCATATTTCGTTTTCTAAATATCTACCATCAAATAACTAATAATCTACCAAACTACATATCGTTTTTCAAAAAAATCTACCATCACATATTATGAACTTTACAACAAAAAAATACAATAAATCTACCAAACTACTTATCGTTTTCCAAATATATCTACCAAACTTACCTGAAACAAAAAAATTAGGGTTGCGGGTTTTACAGAAAAAAACTTACGCCGCCGTCAACCTCCGGGACACCACTATTTCTTCGAAACAACATTTGTCCAGTGCGGTTATGCGCGATGCGGCGAGAACGCCGCTTAAGAGTCGTGCCAATATTTCCGAGATCTCTAACACCAACAGTAAAACTCCTCCTCCGCCAAACAGAAAGTAGAAGACGAAGGGAAAGAAGAAGACGAAGAAGAAAGAAGAAAAAAATAAGAAAATGAGAAAAAAACAAACCTGAACAAGTTTCTGAACGGCGATTGAGGCAAGATCTATGTGGATCTGTGAAACAAAAGGAAAGCTGTGAAGAGAAAGCTGTGAAAAAAGGGAGGCTGCCAAGTTATGAAGAAGAGCAGCTCCATGGGAGAAAAAAAAACGGCGCAGGAGAAAAAGGGAGAGAAGAAGATGAATTAGGGTTTTTTTTTTTAGTTTTTGGTTTTGTGTTTTTTTTTTTGCTTTTTTCATTTTAAAAAAATGTTTTTTTTTCGTCAAAAAAATTTTCGATTTTTTAAAAAGTTTTTTTCCAAATTAAATTTTTTTCGAAAAAAAAAAATTTATAAAAAGAAAAAATCATAATGGCATTTTCGTAATAATATTCAACATCTGGATAAAATGAACTTAAACCAACTTTATAAGGTTAGTCTAGTAAGCCCTTCAATATGTTAGATTAGGTTTGTCATTTCATTAACCTTAAAGGTTAGTCTGAGAAATTTTCACTATTTTTTATAATATTAGAAATGATCGGAATTATAAAAATATAATTTTAATCCGCCTATTTATATTACCCTTGTGTGATTTCTGTTGAATCATATACTGTAGGACGTAGAGTGGACGAGTTCAAAGTGGACTCCCCTTCCCCTCCCCATTCATTAGATAGAGAGAAAAATAGTTATAACTTATCCATTTATATTAATGTATAATATAAAAATATTTATTAAAAATTTGAGATGTATTAACGTATTTTATTTGGCATAAAATATATTATATAATTTTTTAAAATTTAATTAAAAACGACAATATGTGATAATATTAAATTTTTTATGGTTAACAATTTGTATGAAAAAATATATTTTTGGTATGCATATATGACTAAAAGTTAATGAATTTAGCCACCAAAAAGTTTTTAATCCGTTTTTTAATATATTTTTTTCAATTTATATTTTATTATAAAAAATTTTAATATTAAAATTATACAATTGACTCTTACTCACTATTTTTCTAAATTAAGTTGCGAATAAAACATAATCATAAATATTTATATAATCAACATAAATATATATCATTTAAATCATCATAAATATTTTATATGTCAAATATGATTCATCCGTTAAACAAAAATATTAGTGAGAGAACGATAAATTGGGCCAGTCAAAATGGGTCATCAAATAAGCCCGTGTAGCCCAAACTAAACAAGATTATGATACAAAATACGAAAAAAAAGAAAAAAAAACTCCATTTGAGAAGAACTTGTCTGATCGCTGCAAAAGAGAGACAGAGAGAGAAAGAGAGGGAGAGCCGAGTCGGAATCCATTAATGGCGGCTACCACAGTTCTCGGCCGCTTGTCGTCGATACCGAATCTATCTCCTAAACCAAAACCGAAACCTTACAGAAGAACAACTCCTACGAGTGTTTCTGTTCGAGCACAAGCTTCTTTCTCCGACCCATTCGTACTTCAATTAGCGGAATCTCTCGAAGACTCTCTCTCAGCTTCTCCTTCTTCTTCTTCCTCGTCTTTACCTCTCCAGAGAATCCGAGAATCTTCCGCCGAGACTCTCTTATCTATTCCATGGCCGTCGCGAAAAGACGAGCCTTTTCGATTCACCGATACATCCTTCATCCGCTACTCCCAAATCGAACCCGTCTCGACCCATCACTGGAATTCGCAAATTCTAGACAATTTGACGGAAACCCATCTCCCAAACGCCGTGATAATCGACGGGTTCGTGTCGAATTTGACGATTGGTCCATCGGATTTGCCCGACGGGGTTTACTTCGGGAGCTTCTCGGGTCTACCGGATGAGCTCACTAACCGGGTTTCCGAATTCATCGGGAACTTCGATTCCGGTGATCTCTTCTGGTCGATCAACGGCATGGGAGCACCGGATTTGACTGTGATTTACGTTCCCGCGGGATGTAAGGTGGAGAATTCGATTCATCTGAGGTATTTCGCCGGAGAAACTGGTGACCGGGGATCGAAAAAGTTGCCGGTTTCGAATCCTAGGGTTTTTGTGTTAGTGGAAGAAGGAGGAGAGATTGGTATAGTTGAGGAGTTTGTTGGGAAAGACGAGGATGGTTATTACTGGACCAATCCGGTTTTAGAAGTTGTTGTACAGAAGAATGCCAAAGTTAAGCATTCCTACTTGCAGAGAGAATCCATGGCTGCTGCTCATATCAAGTGGACTTTCGTCCGTCAGGTCCCACCTTTTGCTGATTCTCTTCTTTGTCTTTCAAGTAAAAACATTTGATTAGTTGGTAATTTTGAGAAATTTGGTATCTTTTTTCCTGAATTGTTGAAGAGAATCAGTGGTTTTAGTTTACTTGAGGTTAGTGTTGTAAGATGAGAGTAATATTGGAAGTTTTGGTATCATTCGAATACGAAAAGTAGGCATCTTTGTGCTGAATTATTCAGAAAAATGTCTTCCTTTAGTTTTGTTGCTGCTGGATTGGGAAAGTTGTAGACTTTATGATTGAATTGTTGGATCGTGTACTCTTAAGGTTTTTGTCAAGTTTATAGCTTTTGTATGTGTTGATATGGCTCGAGTACGATGTTCAAGAGAGTGAATTGGTCTTGTGATTGATCTGTGTAGGAGGCAGAGAGTGAATATGAGCTAGTAGAAGTGAGTACTGGTGGGAGATTAGGGAGGCACAATGTTCATGTGCAGCAGCTCGGGCCCGATACACTCACCGAGTTAACCACGTTTCACATGTGTGTTAACGAGCAAACTCTTGATCTCCATAGCAGAATTGTTCTAGACCATCCTCGAGGCTGTTCGCGGCAGCTCCACAAGTGCATTGTTGCTCATTCCTCTGGTCAAGCTGTTTTCGATGGCAACGTCCGAGTCAACAAGTAAGCTTGGCCTTGATATTCCGGTTTCTTGACTTTTCGATTGGTTGTCTTTCGGTTCGAATCGGTTTGTGATATATATGCAGATATGCTCAGCAGACAGACGCGGGACAACTAACACGGAGCCTGCTTCTGAAACCACGAGCCACCGTGAACATTAAACCGAACCTTCAGATCATTGCAGACGATGTCAAGTGCTCACACGGAGCTGCAATCAGCGATCTTGAAGAAGACCAGCTCTTTTATTTCCAAGCTCGTGGGATAGACTTGGGGACTGCAAGAAGAGCTCTCATATCGTCTTTTGGATCGGAGGTGATCGAGAAGTTTCCGAATCGGGTAATTCGCGACCAAGCTAGGAATCACGTCAAGTGCTTGCTCTGATCTCATTTAAACGCCGGAGAAATTTCTGTTCTTTACATAGACGACGATACTACTGCACCATTTGATTCGTTTCATTAGTATGCGAGGCCCAACTATTTCAATTTTGGCCCATTTTAAGTAAAGAAACAACAAACAGTTGGCTTCTATGTGAATTAAACAGAACGTTATGTCTACTGTGTATTCATAAGCAAAACGGCGTGAATGTTTGGGATTTAGTGAAAACGGAAAACAGTAAAGATTCGACTTCTAGATGAGTAAAACAACACGCTTTTTATTTGAAATCTGATAAACAACAAACACTTACATTTTTATTCTGCCTTCCCCTTTCCTCCATTTTTGGCCTCCATCGACGTCGGAGACTCTCACCGCCTTATTCTTTCTACCGCCGTCTCCGGTGAAATCACTTTGATAGATTCCGCTTTTTATACACTCGGGCTTATCAGTCATCAGTAGCTTCGAATACAGACGTCGTCACCATTGAAATCTTCTTACTCTATAAGCTTCTTGAAACCTGGAACTTAGTTACCGAATTCTAGGGTTTGTAACGCTCGATGATTAACGATATTTCTGTGTGCTGATTACTTTTTGAAGTCGAGGCTCTTGTGGTTAGATAGTTGATTTTGGTTATCTCAATGCAGTGAGAATGGCGAGCAATGATTTAAAGACCTGGGTTTCCGATAAGCTGATGGTGCTACTTGGCTATTCTCAAACAGCTGTTGTTAACTATCTCATTGCAATGGGTAAATGTTGATAGTTTCAATTTTGGATCATGGAGAATATGAAGGAATTTATTTGCTACTGTGCTAAGAATTTTCAAATGGGGTTGTTATAATCTTCGTGCAGCTAAAAAATCAAAATCACCAGCTGAACTTGTGGGAGAGTTGGTGGATTACGGGTTTTCTTCTTCTGGTGATACTCGTTCGTTTGCTGAAGAAATTTTCGCCAGAGTCCCTCGTAAAGCTGCTGGTGTGAATGTGAGTTTCTCAATGAGATTCTGTAAACATTATTGCTCTTATGTCTTCTCTTTGAAGCCTTTGGAAGTAGCTGCATCTTAGTTTAAGCATAGTTGTATAGTTTTGGTTAGTTTTAATTAATTTCTTCTGCTCCTCTATCAGCTTTACCAACAACGGGAAGAAGAGGCAGCAATGCTAGTGAGGAAGCAAAAAACATATGCTCTTTTAGATGCTGATGATGATGAAGACGAAGTCGTTGTGGAGAAAAAACCTTCAGCTTCTGAATCTAGAAAGTCAGATAAGGGCAAGAAAAGGTTTAGAAAGAAAAGTGGGCAGTCAGATGACAGTGAGGACGAGGCATAGTTTCTTTTCCTTATTGACAGATTGCAATTTCTTTCTTTCTCTATGGTAAGATATAGCTTGGAATCTCTTCTGATAAAACTGTGAACAACATTGTAGGTGAGTGTTAGAGAGGATAATAGACACGTTAAAAGAAAGGTTTCTGAAGACGAGGATGATGGTTCTGAGGTATATCTTGAGATCCATTTCAACTATTTTCTGGGTTTTGGCCTCGTGTTGTAGAAATCCAGTAACTAGGAAATTTTCTATAGATATGTGTGGCTAACAGCTGTGCTTTTATAATTTGCTTGATCTTGTACCCTCGGCACAGTCAGAAGAGGAAATGTTGCGTGACCAAAAGGAGAGAGAAGAACTGGAGCAGCATTTAAGAGATCGTGATACTGCTCGAACAAGAAAGGTATGCCTCAATCTGATTCTTGGTATGTTTTTCCCGTTTTGATTCGAATAGCCCTTTTGTTATAGCCAACCAGGGGCTAAGTATTTTCGGAAATTATGTACGAATTTTTAATGAATGAGTTTTTCCATATTTCAGAACAAGCAAATCTAGTTTAGTATGAGTAAGGAAAATGAATTAAGCAAAAGATACACTTTCATATGTCATCCAATCCTGTATGCTAAGACAGTTTCTCTAACCGAATGAGAAGTTTGTAGTTAGCATGGTTTACTATTGATGTATTGTACATGTGAAAGTCAGTGATATGTTCTTTTCGTTTGTTTAATGATCAGCTAACAGAGCAAAAGTTGTCAAAGAAAGAGCAAGGTACAATCCGTTATAATTCGTTTGTGAACATATATTAACATTTTTATGTACATTGTGTTCTCAAACGTAAGTCTTTTTTGCCTGATAGTCTCATTTTGGATATTTTTTTATTGAAAACAGAGGAGGCTGTTCGAAGGGCAAACGCTTTGGAGAAGGATGATTTACACTCCTTAAGGTAACAAACTTTTTTCTTTATTGTTTGACAGAGATAGAACTGTTAGAAGACAATGAAGTATAGTTGCCTAGAAGTGACAAGAGCAATAGTCAACAATGTACCTGTGTGTCGTATGTTTAATCCCGCCATTGAAATACTATATGACGTTGCAAACTCGATTTCTAATTACCAATTCTTGACTCTGTCAATCATTACCGTGTGAAACTATTAACGGTGTTTCCACTGATAGAAATGATCTCTTTGGAGGCTATTTTCTGCTGTCCATAGTATTGATTAATATTTGTTGGTTCTAATGCAGGAAAGTCTCAAGACAAGAATATTTAAAGAAGAGAGAACAGAAGAAATTGGAAGAACTAAGGTACATAACATGTAAATTTTTTGCATTTTTCTGTTCTTATTTTGGCATTGTCTCTTCTCTTTAACTTATTTTCTCCTGTTTCCTCCTTCTCCATAGGGATGAGATAGAAGATGAACAATATCTTTTCGGAGGTGAAAAGCTCACAGAAACAGAGCTTCGTGAGTTTAGGTAACTGCTACATCATTCTTGCATCAAGATAATTGTTGCCATTGCCATAATCTATCTGATGAAACAAGCTTGTTTTGATTAGTAAACAATTCCGTAGTAATTTTTTTTTTCTTTTTTTTTTTTTGCAATATAATCTATATGGTGTGTTCATATTTTAGAAGTTATGCTTAGTTATGGTTAACTGAGCTTGGGTTGATATGTTATTTTTGATAGATACAAGAAAGAGCTATATGATCTAGTGAAGAAAAGAACACAAGATGAAGATAATGTTGAGGAGGTAATGTTTGCATCTTATCTCCCTCCATATTCTTTAGGTTCGATATATATCTAACATATCTCCCGCTTACTCCTACCTCTCGGAGTTCAGTATAGAATTCCTGATGCGTATGATGATCAAGAGGGGGGTGTTGATCAGGAAAAGAGATTTGCTGTTGCGGTACAACGATACAGGTGAGTTGATATTTGACAAACATTCTAATCTACTTTCGGTTGCCATATCTACCTTTAGTATTTTTCATAACCATTTTGGGCGTTCTAAATCAGCTCTCTTTTTTTTTTTTTTAGGGACCTGGATTCAACAGAGAAAATGAATCCATTTGCAGAGCAAGAAGCTTGGGAGGACCATCAGATTGGTAATTTCTGTTTTAACTCTACTTCCGTTGACCAGTCTTGTTTTTACTGCACTGGTTTAAGTTTCATTTGTTTCTCTTAAGCTGTTCTAAATGACATTGTTTTGCAGGAAAAGCAACATTAAAATTTGGCGCAAAGAATAAGCAAGCCTCAGACGATTATCAGTGAGATCTGTTACATATTTGTCTTTAGAATTTGTTTATCTCGTCTGAAAGATAGTCCTCGTTAGCTTCTGAAACATAGATTAGGCCTATGGTCTGAGGATTCTAACTGTTTTTTTTTTTTTTTTTTCCCGCAGGTTTGTGTTTGAGGACCAAATAAATTTCATAAAGGAATCTGTGATGGCTGGTGAAAATGTATTGCCTACTGTAGATTAAACCTGATGATACCTTCTGTCATAAGCTGTCTTGTAGCTGACTTCTTACTTTTGCGATGCAGTATGAACATGATATGGATGCTAAAGAATCTCAAGATGCGGCAGAGAGAACAGCTTTAGAAGAACTTCAGGTGCTATCTTCTTCTGCGTTTCTTTCCATTAACTCTGTTTGTGTAAACGCAACTACCAAATCTTCATTTTAGGATATAGTTCGGAATAAGTTGAGAATGTATGTTTCTATAATATCCACAGCAAAAAATTTAAAAAGTTATCCTAACATGTTCTTGCATCTGCTTGTTTGTGATTCAGGAGGTCAGAAAAAGCCTGCCAATTTACGCGTATCGTGAGCAACTGCTTCAGGCTGTGGAAGAGCATCAGGTGATTCTAGCTCTCATGCCATTAACTTTAGTTTACTAAATGCGACTCTCAGATTTTAAAATAAAAGGTTTACATTTCTTAAGTCATCTAATAACAGACGAGAAGCTTACTGTACCAATCCCTACTGTAAACAGTGTATTTCGAATATAACATTTGAACATGTGTAAGTGATACAAGATCAACAGAGAAGAAAACACTTCTAAATTAAAGCAAGTATCATATTTCAGTGTCATGTACATAATATAGATGTGGATTGAAGTTTTTGATTATGAAATTGTGCATAATTTGTTTTAAATATATTTTTTGTTATGGTTTTCCTCTGCTATATGTAATTAAAATTTGAAACCTTCTTTCAACTTTTAGGTTCTTGTCATTGTGGGAGACACTGGTTCAGGAAAGACAACACAAATACCACAATATCTCCATGAAGCTGGTTACACAAAGCGCGGAAAGGTACGACCTAGAACGCAGCATATAGTTAAAGACGCAAATTTCCTTCAAAAAGGAACTGGTAGTGTAGAAGTCATCAAAAAATTGGTGTGTTATTCCTTAGTTGAGAGCATATAGTTGAGGACGAACTTAGGGTTCCTTATTTTCAAGTTAACAAAATGTGTAGTTTTATATAGGATTAAGAAGAAAGCCTTTGTGCAGACCTTGTTGTTAGATGGGTTCAAAAATATAAAGCGGCTGGTAAAGTAATTCCTTTATCAAATTAAGTACCATAATGCTTTTCTATTATATTTCAGGTTGGTTGTACGCAGCCTCGAAGAGTTGCAGCTATGAGTGTTGCTGCCCGTGTGGCTCAAGAAATGGGTGTCAAACTCGGACATGAGGTAAGTTTGGCTTCTTTTCGTCTTTTGCTACTGGTAGTTGATTATTGCACAATTGTTTCCCTCTCAAAATCTGAAATGTGGTTGGTTGGTGAAACAGGTTGGCTACTCCATTAGATTTGAGGATTGTACTTCAGACAAAACAGTTCTGAAGTATATGACTGATGGAATGCTTTTGCGTGAGCTGCTTGGCGAACCAGATCTGGCCAGCTACAGGTAATGAACATTCTTTCACAATTTTATGATTACTATTAAACAGCTAAACGTTTTATCTTATTGATTGCAAAATTCCAGTGTCGTTATTGTGGATGAGGCTCATGAAAGAACATTGTCAACCGATATACTGTTTGGATTAGTTAAGGCAAGTGGATTTTCCTGTACAATGAATCTTAGTACTTGTGTAATGATGGTTAGATTCGTGGGTAAATCTGATTGGCTTTGGCTCTTCTTTTATTCGACAGGATATAGCGCGGTTTCGACCTGATTTGAAGTTGTTGATATCTAGTGCTACAATGGATGCAGAAAAGTTTTCTGATTATTTTGATACAGCCCCAATTTTTAGTTTCCCGGGAAGAAGGTATCCAGTTGAAATTAACTTCACAAGTGCACCTGAAGCTGATTACATGGACGCAGCAATAGTTACTGTCCTTACTATCCATGTGAGAGAGCCACTTGGAGATATATTGGTCTTCTTCACAGGTCAAGAGGAAATTGAAACTGCAGAAGAGATCTTGAAGCACAGGATAAGAGGTTTGGGTACAAAAATTCGTGAACTGATTATATGCCCGATCTACGCAAACCTTCCAAGCGAACTCCAAGCAAAGATATTTGAGCCAACTCCAGAAGGGGCACGAAAAGTAGTCCTGGCAACAAATATTGCTGAAACATCATTGACGATTGATGGTATAAAGTATGTTGTTGATCCAGGCTTTAGCAAGATGAAATCATATAATCCTAGAACAGGGATGGAATCTTTGCTTATTACTCCTATCTCTAAGGCTTCAGCAACTCAACGAGCTGGTAGAGCTGGAAGAACAAGCGCAGGAAAATGTTACCGTCTGTACACAGCGTTTAATTACAACAACGACTTAGAGGAAAACACGGTGCCAGAAGTCCAGAGGACGAATCTTGCAAGTGTTGTACTTGCGTTGAAGAGTCTTGGGATTCACGATCTGATAAACTTTGATTTCATGGACCCTCCACCAGCTGAAGCACTTGTGAAGGCTTTAGAACTGCTGTTTGCTCTGGGTGCTTTAAATAAGCTAGGTGAATTGACTAAAGCTGGTAGAAGGATGGCAGAGTTTCCCCTTGATCCAATGTTGTCGAAGATGATTGTTGTTTCTGACAAGTACAAGTGCTCAGATGAGATAATATCAATTGCTGCTATGTTGTCAGTTGGAGGCTCTATCTTCTATCGTCCCAAGGACAAGCAGGTTCACGCCGACAACGCAAGAATGAATTTCCACACTGGAAATGTTGGTGACCACATTGCTTTGCTAAAGGTTTTGACCTTCTGTTTCCCTCTTTTCTTTTCCGTTCTCTTCCATAAGTTTATAGTGCTAATGTGCTATCTTTGTATGTTTATCGTCTTTGTTGTTCTGTGAAGGTTTATAGTTCATGGAAAGAAACAAACTATTCTACTCAGTGGTGCTACGAGAACTACATTCAGGTACCGAGTTGTCTTTATATGCCTATCATTGCATGAATTGGATGTGAATCCATATGACATCTGTTTTGGGTTGAATATTTGTTCAGGTCCGGAGCATGAAAAGAGCCAGAGATATCCGTGACCAATTGGAAGGACTTCTCGAGAGAGTGGAAATAGAAATCAGCTCAAACCTGAATGATTTGGACTCGGTTAGGAAATCCATCGTAGCTGGTAAGTTCCTCCTCATTTGTGCTGTTTAAAAAATAATCAAGTCCTTACAACTAAATGCCTGACTAATGATCTTCTCCGTTTACTCAGGTTTTTTTCCGCACACTGCGAAGCTGCAGAAGAATGGATCATATCGAACTGTAAAGCATCCTCAAACAGTGCACATACATCCCAACTCAGGCTTATCTCAGGTTAGTTTCTGCCTCAGTGCCTTTACATAACCCACAAAAGTCTGATTATTGATAGAATCTTAAAGAACATTGATGATTTCTTGTCAAATGCTTTATTCTAGGTATTGCCGAGATGGGTTGTATATCATGAACTAGTGCTTACCTCCAAGGAATATATGCGACAGGTAATTAAAATTGGATCTCTGTTTTGAATTATTTCGGTTTTACTTCTTTGGTTTCATTCATCGGTTTGTATACTTACAACCTGCAAATTCAGGTCACGGAGTTGAAACCAGAGTGGTTGATTGAGTTAGCTCCTCACTACTACCAGCTCAAGGACGTTGAAGATGGTATGGACCTTTTTTTTTGCTCTGTCCAATTATGCTTTTTTGTAATTTGTAGAATCTAAATTTTCGATCTCTAAAGACAAAACCCATCTAAAATAAATTTCAGGTGCATCAAAGAAAATGCCCAAAGGAGCTGGAAAAGCTGCAATGTAAGAAAAAACTCAGGTTGGATCGGCAAAAGAATAGTGGAAACAGATGTGAGTATAGATAACTTTGACAGATTGTTAGGGAACTCTCTTTGCTACATTAACTCATTTTTGTTCAGAGCTTCTTGAGTATTTTGTTAGAAAATAATCTAAAATGTTATCTTCAGTCTACATCAATGACAACTTGTTCGCATTATATACAATGGACAGAAAACAATGGACAGTTTGTTTCTAAGCAAAGCATTTTAGCTTGAGCCGCGAAGTGCACGCACCCTATAAAGACAAACATTGAAAAATCACACATTGAATGCTATATGCGAGTCAAACTACATGCTCTCTGAAGTCTAAAAGATCAGCTAGCTGTGTTTGGCTCGACTTGAATCATATCAATCATAACATTTTTGAAGTCAATCCAAATTTGCAATTACAGCATCAACAACCTCCTGAGCAGTAGTATTACTGTTTCCACACTTTCCTTCAGAGATAAAACGCTTCAAGGCGGTTTCAAGCCGGTCAGCAGATAAAGGAAGCTGAAGATATCTCAGCATCATAGCCGAAGAGAACAGCAACGCCACTGGATTTTCATTGTTTCTTACACATCCAACTTGCTCAAACACTGCATACTCACCACCAAAACTTCCTCCAGGCATAATGTTGTCTCCATTGCCTCCAGCAGGACCAGCAGCAATGTTTGCAATTAGATTCCCATAAAGACTTGGAGTCACAATAACGTCGAATCGCTCTAGTTTCTCCACAAGTTGCAAACAGCAGCTATCAACAGAGATTTCGTCGTAACTCGTAAGTGATGATTGGATACATCTTAGCAATTTCGTGCTCACGCCAAGCATATTCAGCATCCGTGTTCTCTCGGATCACCACGATGTTAACGTTCTTTTGGCGACTCCGTTGACCGTTCAGATTGAAACAGTTGACCATAAATGCAAAGAGGCCAAGCTCTTTCCTTGCACCACCACACAAAGAGGTTTCGAGTCTGCCGTTCAAGCACACTTTGTTCTTCCGTATCGATCTCACCACTTCTTGCGGCAAATGATTCATATTTCCCTTAATGTCATAAGTCTCGAAGTAGACCGGTGCGTGCATTGCATCCATCACCTGGTGCACCGAATTCGTCACATTGCTGTTGATAACCGTCACGGTTCTACGCGTAGAAGTGGTTCTACTGAGATTCTTCAAGAGGGATATCGATTTGTGAGACATATCTTCTGTCTGCAAATTTGGTTTGAAGATAACCACTTGATCAGTTATGATTGTAAAATAAATAAAAAATCATATGGAATAGATGTCAAAGAGTTGACTATTTGCCAGAGTAAGAACATAATGGAACACATGTCTCAACCTTTCTCTTTACCAACTTTACATTCCAATCAGATTATATTATGACCAAACTGTGTTACTAATCGATTTTGTCAGTGTTGTTGAGTTATTCAGTGTTGTTGAGTTAACTGCTAAAACCCAATCGATTGGTAGTTGATGTACTGATGCATGAAGAAGATCTCAAATTTCTCATCAATCCTTAACTTTGTAATGTATATATCGATCTTTACTTATGTTTTGAGTTATTTTAACATTTCAAAGATTCCCTGAAATAAAGCTAATTCAAATTCCCTAATTAACTAGATCATAATATTCGTATGAGTTCAAACACCTTCCCCTCAATGAAATCATAAATTAGACAAAAAATAAAAAAGAAAAAAAAAATAAAATAAAAAGGAGAAAGTATTTAACTTTTAGGTTTACTTATCACGTGCCTTGCACGACACATTATGGCAAGCTAGGTCTTAAAAACAGAAACAAAAACCCTATAGAAAATAGGAAATTCGCAAGAAATACGGAAAGAGCCTATATATATATATATTAGAGTCTCTCTGAGTTCTTATTTGTATTCATATATATCTCTCCAAATACGAACGATCATGAAGAGGGAAAAAAACTCAGATTCCTTACCTATGGATCTCGTTCTCGAGATACTCTCAAGATTGCCTCTAAAGTCAGTCGATAAGTTTTGTTGCGTGTCGAAGCTATGGGGTTCATGCTTCACGGTCCATATTTCACCGAGTTGTTTCTGACAAGGTCCTCGGCTCGTCCACGTCTCTTATTTGCGGTCGAAAAAGACGATATGTAGAGCTTTTACTCGTCGCCTCAACCTCAATATCCATATTACAAGACGAAGTCATCTCTTGTAGTCGCGTTCGATTTTCATAGTGAGTTCCGTGGATATAAGGAGTATGAAGACACTTGTAGCTATGTCTCTGGCTTGATCTATTTCTCTCATATGGGGTCTAAGGATTCAGGGTATGTGGATGTGATACTTAACCCTATCACGGGTAAGTATGCAAGCTTAACTAAACCGAGACAGAACATATATTCATGTAGCTATTTAGGGTTTGATCCGATTGACAAGCAATTCAAGGTATTGTCCAAAGCTTATCCGCTTTGTTCTAATTGGGATCCTCATAGAATTCTGACATTGGGAGCTGGAAAACTTAGGTGGAGGAGTAAGATAAATTTTCCCGGATACAAGTTCGGTTTTTCTAAAAGGATTTGCATCAATGGGGTTTTATTTCACTTGGCTAAAACTGATTATGAAATTCATATAGTTTGCTTTGATGTGAGGTCTGAGAAATTCAAGTTTATTGACACAGGATCCCATCATGCTTTGTCAGGAAAATTTGTAAACTACAAAGGTAAGTTAGGTGTGATTAGTCTGAATTTTGATAAGGCTGATAATACCGCTGAGTTGCGTATGTGGGTTCTAGAGGATGTGGAGAATCCAAAATGGTCGAAACATGTCTATACTTGGCCTAAGCATGCACCGGTTAACCCTTATTATGTTTCCATCGCTGGAGTGACAGCTACAGGTGATATTATTTTGACTATGGACAATTTTTATCCAAATAGTCCTTTCTATGTTTTGTACTTCAATCCCGAAAGGAGCACTCTCCAAAGTGTTGAAATCCAAGGTTTGGGGAATAGTGGAGCAGTTTACGCATTTGTAGACCACGTAGAGGATCTCAATGCTAACGAACCTCTGAAATTCTGCTCCATATCTGAAGAAGGAGCAAGTGATAATTAATCCTCCTCCCTAATAACTACGAATTATCAGCTAACCTAGAGTGTGGACAGGTGTTGATAGTGTTGATCTTCTAGGCCAAGCAAAATTTTCATGTAAAAAACAAGAGTCTTTGCTATTTTGGCTGTGAGTGTGACTTCTCATTCACAGATTTTGTGTGAAATTTATTACTCTATTGGCTTTTCATATTATGTTCCTACATTAATCAACTCTTCTTTTCGTAATGACAAGGTTTAAAGTCTCTTTTAAGACCTCTTATGGTATTCTTGTTTTTTTTTCTCTGCTTTGAATTCTTTTTCCTGCTGTGGTTTACATAAAGTAAAATCTTCCAGAGTTCTATCTCGGCGTTTTGGACAGTTATTCAAGGATTCAGAATCATATCTCATAAGGTTTCAATGTTACAAGATCATCTACCACTCATCATTTCTTGTAGAGACTTTCTTCAGAATCTAATAAATCTAATGGCTGAAATGTATTGTTATTGGTGAAGAGCAGAGAGACTCCATACTTCTTGTTGCAGCAATAAAAGTTTTCTCACCGCATCTCAATTTAGCTGATTCCATTAGGAAAAACCATCAAAATCCATTATGAGGAGAAGAACTACGGTTTTGAATACCAAATTGGGAAGAATGCATCACTGGCCAGTGAAGCTACTTTAGCTACTCGGCTTTCCTAAAAGCTAATTCTCAAAAGCTCTCTACTAGATTCGGTGGCGCGCTTCCCATTCCCAACATGCAATTGTTCAGTACCCTTAACACTCAAATCTCCCTCACAAGAACCTACAAAACAGATGGAGGAGGATAGAGTTATGTTATGGGTCAAAGACAAATTCTGTTTGTTACTGATTTAATAGTAAATATTGTTTTCAAGTTACCTCGTACATGGAAGGCTACGCTACCAGCAAAAGCATTAGCAGCGTCTGCTTTTATAGTAAGACGGTAAGTCTCGAGAATATCACTGCCAGAGGCTATATACCACTTGGGATTTGTGTGCTTCACAACTACAAAAGTTGAAACAAACAAAAAACACAGCCAACGGAAAATGTAAGAAATAAAAAAGGGAGAATTACTATACCAATCTTAAAAAAGTATCTATATTACTCGTTCGATGCACTTTTATTTTTTTTACAAAACTAACTTAGTATATCCAAAACACATTTTTCGCCTTTGTCGAAAAAAACCTAATTACAAAAATGCCATTATTTTTTTAATGCCACGTAGGCAGATTATTACGCTCAAAATTTAATAAGTCTACCAAGCTATGACGGTAGACTTATGAAATTTTGGTCAACGCAAAAATTTTGTCGGTAGAGTTATTAGATCGATGGTAGATTTATTCGAGAGTTGGTAGAGTTTTTAAATGTTGGTAGACTTATCATGGTAGAGTTTTGACGATGAGAGGTAGATTTATTATGTTTCGGTAGATTATGTTTCGGTAGACTTGTCAAAAGTTTTGGTAGATTTGTTAAAAAAGCGTTGACTTTCTCGCATAGTTGACTTTTTTGGTAGATTTATTGACAATGAAGTAGATTTATTTTCTGAGTTGGTAGACTTATGTCCTTTAGCGGTAGATTTATGTGAAAAAAGTTGTCAATACGTGCGGTAGATATCTCTGGGTAGTTATTTTTCATGCTTGAGGTAGACTTAATTGTTAATGTTTGGCAGACATTTGACTTTATGGATTGAAATTATTTTTTTGTCCTAAAAGAATTGTTCTATCTACGAAAAAACCTACCGTTTGGTAGACTTATGGTTGCAGTGTTGTACATCTTTCTATTTTTGTCCCTCTGGTAGACTTTTGGTAACGGTTATGTGAAACCGTTACCAAAGAACCGTTGCATCGATTTAAAGAACTGTAAGTTCTCTATAAATACTACAACCGAGAAGATTCATTTCCCATCCCGATTTTCCTATGGCGAATCTCAACTCGCTCCCTTCTGATCTTTTGTACGAGATATTGTTAAAAATATCTTCAAATTCGTATGCGGATCTTTGTCTTGCAAAAGTTTCGTCGAAAACACTTAACAACATCTCTAACGAAGCGGGTTTCCTAGCGCCGTGGAAGTGGGATCAACATGGAAGGGTGGGTGCATTCTTCACACGGTGCTTGGAGGCAGGAAATCCATCCGCACAATTGCGAAGAGGTTTATCGCTGATTTTTTTCGAAAATAGCCTCCAAGCAGGGTTGGATTTCATTAAAATGGCATCAAACAATGGATTTCTCATGGGTAAGTACTGCCACACTATGTTACATCTAACCATCGATGGCACATCAGAGGTATTCAACTCCGTTAAAGCTCTCTCCCGGGAAGATGCAACGAAAATGAGATTGACTATGGAAAAGATCTTCATGCCTCCGTTCAATTTCCAGAAGCCCGAGGAACTGGTGGAAATGGTTTTCTAGGCTTATAAAAAATCTTTAAGTACAAGGATTTGTAGTTGTCTCAAAGTACCAGACATGCGTTGGATGGGAGATGAATACCTGCTCGATACGTATGGGGATCAACTTTGCGAATCCTGCTTCTGGAAATTGGAGTGTGCCACTTTCTGGTGGATAGTACCGTCATTTGCTATGGAATGGCCTCGTTGATTGCATCAATAGTTGTACTTTCATGTTTGATGAAAGACTTATGTTTACTTAAGTAGATTTGTTTTTATTGTGAAGTAGACTTATATGAAAGTTATTACTATTTATGTTGTGTTAAGTATATTTATGTGTCTACCATTCGTTCGATTGTAATTGAAATAAGGGAACATGACAAGTCTTTTACAAAGAAGTCTACTACTCGAAAGCTATTAATTATAACAAATCTACCAACAATATAATAGAAGTCTACCATTCGACTTAAGGGAACATTACGTTGTACTCCAAGATTCCTTAGTACTAAACATAAGGAAACTGACTTGTACTTAACATATACGCAATGGCTGCAAACACGAACAGCAACGCCAGCATCAAGTAGTGGTCACCTCTGGCGCTTTGCTCCGTCATCCAAACAAAGTCTCCTTGAAGCCAGATTATCTCATCTTTCATTTCCCGAATGTCTCCGACCAAGTCATTGCATTCCATAGACCTCTCCAATGACTGGAAACGATTCTCCAAACGCATGAAACGAGGATCAAAAGCTTGATCCCTGCCAAGCACTTGCAATTTCTCCTTATGGTTCTCAAGGTCAATCTTCAACCGTTCCAATTCCTCTGTAACAGCCTCATCCCACCATTTCCAGATATGTTCTCGACTCCCCTACATACATCAGGCTAATCTCATACATTAAGTATCACAACAGTTAACTAAAGATTAACAAATGGATATTTTAAGAAAACTTAAGACAAATATTCAACCTATTTCCAGCTTGTCATTGGGATCAATTGGGTCACAGTTTAGCCCCGTGATTGCAGCATACTCGAAGAGTGAAAATCTAA
The DNA here is from genome assembly GCF_000478725.1 of Eutrema salsugineum. NCBI lineage: Eukaryota > Viridiplantae > Streptophyta > Magnoliopsida > Brassicales > Brassicaceae > Eutrema > Eutrema salsugineum. Next base: position 2,500,219 of record NW_006256612.1, read on the forward strand.
CCGGGCGACCTCCAATAAGAGTCCAGAACTCATGATTCCTATCCACCTTCAGTTGGTTGCTCACGAAATACTGAACCGTCTTAGCACTCCATATGAACGAATTCAATGCAAGCTTCAGTAGCACGCCAACTTGAGAATTATTCATGATGTCGTTGTAAATTTCTTCCCCAAGGTGATCCCTGATCATTAAGATGAACTCATGAAGCTTGCAGTTATGATGACAGCTCTTCTTCAGCAAAGGAGATTTGCCTTCCGGGTACAATCTTTGATAATCCTTCGAGCCGCTAGCTGAAGCCATGTCTAAAAACAAATAAAACTAAAATATTAAAAATCTACCACACATCAAAACAAATCTACCATGAACATACACATGTCTACCAAACTCGAAAGCAACTATAGAATACCTAGCACAAAACAATTACAAATCTAACAAAACGAACACAAATCTACTACAAATGAAAGTAAATATAGAACACAAAACAACCAAATAAATCCACAAGTCTACCACACACAAAGAGAGAACGCAAATATAGAATATATAAATCTACCAAACCCAATTTTCACACAACCATAACAAACACAAATTACTCACCACTGATAACACCGTATTTTTACCACTTTTATGGATCGTTTTGAAATACTTTTTCTATGTTTTTAATTGCTTTTAAGTACTTTTATCACATTTTTCTAGTATTTGCAGTTTCAAAACTCTTTTCAGGAAACTTAGGGAAAAGCTTAACAAAATTGATAGAAAACCAGATTTCAGCTCAGAGTCAAACCGTCAGAAGTTCACCCCTGATTGAAGGCCTTCTCACCGTCTGATCCAGCTCAAATTTGGAGACCTTAAAGATGGAAGTATCAGCTTTCCAGTGCACTTTACAGCTTGGAAATCCAACGGTTTAATCAAAAGATACGCGAAGAGCAAGATGTCCCCTAAACCAGCCGGCAAGCACTTCCACCCGCGGCCAACAAGCAATTTTCCGCGGTCAGGAGCATCCCGACCGCGGCAAACCACTCATTCCCCGTGGTCAGAGCCCTCCCGACCGCGGCCATCAACCTCCGAGCCCAAAAAGCCCATTTCTGAAGCCCACAATGATTCCTTCATTTGGAGAAACCCTAAGAGACGTCCAGAGAGGTCTTGAGCACTATAAATACATGTCTTAAGAACCCTAATCGATCATATTCTATCTTTCTTATTGTTTTAGAATACTTTTAAGTTTTAGGTTTTAGGGAGAGAGAGATTTGTTCTCTTGAACCCTTGTTCTTTCTTTTTCAATTTCGGTTTCTATTCTACTTATTAATACTATGTCTTTAATTTCGTTCATTATGTCTGAGTAGTTTTATTGTTTGGATTAAGGGATTTTCAATGGGGATTAATATGTTCGATGAGGATTCCATGAGCTTTTGAGCCGAATCTTAGAACTTTTTCTTCTGAATTCGTTTTTACTGCATGAGAGTAGCGTCATGAACTACAATCTGATCCAGATGCTTGGTGACACGAAAGTGTTCATCCGGTATCAGGTCTAGTTTGGGAGAGCAAAACAAACATAGGAGTGGAAACCTACCTATGGGCGATTTGTGAATTAGGACGAGTCTTAAACATAATGCATCTCTTCTCTTCCAGAGCCAGAGTGGAAACCTACTGGTCAGGGTTGAGAGAGATAGTTGTCTATGATCACGACAGTGGCGTATTCATACGTCCGTGACTCCAGTTCGAAAAGTTTAAGCTAAGATCTTATCAAATTTTCTCTCTAGCAATGTTTTGAATCGTTCTTACCCCTGAGAAAACTTCCTTAAAGCCCAACGCTTTCTTCTCCACTGATTTACACCGATTTTCTTTCAAGCTTTAGTTCAATATTGTCTTTCCTTTTTAGTTCATTTTCATTTAAGCATTAGAATATCCGTTTTTATCATTTTTAGTTATTTTCGTTAAGTTTAGTTATTACGCCATTTAATTCCTGTATTCTCTTTTAATATTTCGTTTTACATTTTAAACACACTACCAAACCCCCACTAAACCGTTTTTGTTCTAGACTTCCTTACTTAATACTTATTTCAAAGGCTTTTTGCAGGAAAAGATCCTCCTTCCCTGTGGATTCGATCCCTAAGTACTACAATCGATCAGCTGTGCACTTGCGGCTATTGATTTCAATTAGGGTAAAACTTGACACCCTCACCTCACACCACCATCAAGTTTTTGGCGCCGTTACCGGGGAAGGCACGCGTTTTCTTTTCTGCAAAACCTCGAGAAAGGTTAGTAAATCGACTCTAGAACCCCCTTTTCTGTAACTTTCCATTTTTCGGTTATTTTGTTTTCATTTCAGAAGATATGGATCCTATAAATCGAAATATACAAAATGAGGAAGGTTTCTATAACATTCCTCAAGCCACCAGACGCAGAGAGAAGCATCTAAGCGATCTCTACGAAAAAACTCAAAGTGAAGACTACAGAACGTCCCAGAAGGAACCCTACGCACCTCAAATGGCCAACCCTGCTCGTCGTTTGCCTCACAAGAATGAAAACGTCCAACCCATTCACCAATTGGAACTACTAGAATTGGCGGTCTCGCACTTACTCGACGTTCAAGAAAGATCCACAATCGACGAGAAAATTGACGACTTGTCAATACGCTTTAACAGAAAGTTTGAAGATCTTTCAGCTCAAGTCAAAACCGTCGAAAGCCAGCTAAACGAAGGTGCTGAAACCGTCCAGGATAGGATGAAAGCAATCGAAGAACGAGTTGGAGCACACGAAGTTCGCATTCGCAAAGCCGGTTGGAGCATCCGCACCTTAGAGATCAAACTTGGTGAAGCAGAAGAAACTATTAACTACCATAACAACCAAACCTATTCCTACGTGGAAGAGATATGGGATGGAGTACACAAGGTTCAAGAGAAAGCAGAGGCAATAGACTCAACTGTGGACAAAGTAGTCTATACCCTCGATGAAATCAAAAAGAAGGTCGAAAAGCTTATGCAAGGGCGTGAAACGAATGGTTCGACGCTTCTCATCGAAGATCTTAGCCTAAAAGAGGAGGAGACGGAGTTAGAAGGTGCAGAAATCAGTTCAGATGGCAAAGGAGCAGACGAAACTGAGGAAACAACTCGGAGCCTCATTCCCGCGGTCGGAACTCACGTGACCGCGGCCAACAAGCTTCCAGCCGCGGTCGTGAGCATCCTGACCGCGGCAAAGCCCTTTTCACCCGCGGTCGTGAAGCTTCTACCCGCGGCCAGCACTCCTTCAGATGCCTTCCAGCCCTTTTCCACTCCTACAGGTCAATGCTTATTTGATACATCTACTGGGATGGTCAAAGCCCCTCTTCATGAGCAAACGGTGTATGCTATCAGCTCCAAAACATCTCAAGAAGAAATTGAGGTACTCCCTTGCAACATAGTTTTGGCATATGAGGATGAATATGAAGGGCACTACCTCGAAGATGAAGACTATCGTCTGTTCATAGAAGGAGGGAATCCAGACAAAATGGTGGAATTAAAAGCACCAATCTCCAGAGAAAGGCTCATTGAATTCAACAAGTTTGTGAAATCGATCCCTCTTTACACAGGTTTCGATGATATATGGCATCTGGGTTGTTTGCAAGTTTTCTTTAGGTACAGCAAGGAGACAAAGGAGGATATCAGAACCTATTTTGGGAGGGCCAGACGTCTGACTTTTCCCAGGGCATCACCTGATGCTGCTGTTTATTCAATCCACCTCCAAAGACCGGAAGACTGCAGCCACTACACCAACAAAATCAGCAAGGAAAAGCTCGACGAATTCAATGACGTGGTTCGAAATTTGCCTGAAGGAATCACGTTTGCCAAAGCTTGCAAGGACTTCATGATAGGCCACTACTTCTGTGAGAGCAAGGAATCAATCCCTGAGATAGAGGACTTGTTCAATCATGCCAGAAAAGGTAAACCTGTTCGAACACTTCATAAAATAGAAGGTGTAGGTCAGTTTCTTATCTCTTGTTCTATTAGAGGAGAAATGTTTATAAACGTGCTATGTGATTCTGGAGCTTGTCTTAACATGATGTCCAAGGAAATTGCTTTGAGACTTGGTATCAAACACCTGCGCAGGACTAGAGCAAAGATTAGCCTAGTTGATGATTCTAATGCAACACCTCAAGGAATAGCTCATGAAATTCCTTTGAGAATAGGAGATTGCATAGTGCCTGTCGACTTCTACATTGTCGAGACAAGAGAAGCAACATATCCAGTGATTCTCGGATGGTCTTTTCTAGCAACTTCTGGAGCTATAATGGACTGGCCAAACCGGAGGATTTCATTTGCTAATATCGACAAAGATGTCTTCACAGAAGCTGTCCCATACAACAGCAAAGCAGGAAAACGTTCTGCAGCAGAAGAGTTTGAAGAAGAACTTTGGAGTGACGAAGAACCTGCTAAGCAAAGCAAGGAGATGTCGAAAAAGACTTGTCTCAGGACAAGGTCTTCTTCATTGGAATAAATCACGTCCAACACCAAAAATCGAGCTAAACAACTTAAAACAGAAGCGCTTAATGAGAGGCAACCCATTTAGGTATTGTTTTCTTTAGGATTTTCTTTCTTTTCCTTTTGATCTTTTTTTTTTCTCTTAGTTTCAGGTGTTTCTTATAAAACAAAAAAGGCCAAAAAAATCAAAAAACCAGAAAAAACCAAAAAGAAGGATGGTACCTGACTGCTCGGCCCAGCAGGAACCAACGAGAAGCAGGATGAGGCCGCGATATAAGCCCCCGCGGTCGCAGGTGTTCGGACCGCGGGAAACACATGTTCGACCGCGGTCGCGTGAATATGACCGCGGCCAAGCACTTGGTTGACGCGGTCGTATAGCCCCTGACCGCGGCACTTGGTCGTTGACATCAAACCCGACCCAAACCACCCCTTTCACCTTATTCCACCACACCAATCACCCTCCACCTCATTCATCACCTTCCACCACCTTCATCACCACCTAATCACCTTCCCAAACCCCTTCGAATGAATCCATTTCATCTCCACCAGCATCCCGGATCCAGGTAAGTTCTCTTTGTCCTTACCAATTCGATTATTTATGCATTTTTCTCATCCAATCTTGACTTGTTTCACACTGAGGACAGTGTGATTTAAGTCTGGGGGAGGATCTCATCCCTTTCTAACCACCTTTCTTTCATGAGTCTTGCATTATCTACACTTTTTGCATTTTCCTTAAAGTTTTTCAAAATCGGTTGTCAAAACAAAATACGTTTTAAAGGGAATGGTGAACATGAATCAATGATAGTTGACTGTGTGCTTTTAGACTGTTCCTAGTGACATGCTCATTCATGATTTAGGACTAGACTAGGTGGTAGCTAAGCACATTTGAAACGAAGTACCCCAGAGGAATTTGAATGATTTCGATTTAGATGAAGGGATACACTAGCTCTGTTTTATTTGGACTTAATTTGGACTTAATTTTCTCATTGAAGCATTAGACCAGGGAAACGAATCATACATTCAGGACTCCTTTATCCTTTTACCACTCTCAGTTGATCCTGAATGGCTAGTTCATCTTTAGCTAGTTCCCCACCTTAACCAATCCTCTTTCAAACCATATGCACTCTTGTTTTCTATTGTCTTATATGCAGATAAGTGCAAAAAACGTTGGAGAGAAAGAGGAACGACGCAGTTTTCAGTCACCAAGGACAGAGACCTGCGATTTGCCGGAAAACTTCCCGGAAAGATTCAACACAAGAGGAAGCTCAGTTTGCCTTAGAAAAATCTCAAATTTTGGTACAATCTCGTCCTCTAGTCTCTCTCAATTTAAAAGTCATTTCCAAAAAAAAAAAAAAATCCAAAAATAAGGAAATAAAGGAAATAAAATCCTTATAGAGTCTAGAGAGGTCGAATTTTAAGTCCCAAGGCAACTGGAGTTTGATTTTATGGAGTTTTGGAGATTGTTTTCTGATTCCCGGAAAGAATCTAAGTCTGGGGGAACAGCTGTTTACAACAAAGGAGGAAGGATTATGCAACAACATTGGGCAAGAAGAAGTGACTGAAAACTGTGGTCATCAACATGTCCTTATCTCTCTTGCGGTTTTGCATATTATCTTGCATCCTCCAGATATTCAGGTAACTCGAAACACTTTAACTCCACCACTTAAATAGCCCTTTAATGCCAAACGCCGTCTACCCTGGATGATGTCTTTAATGAGAACTCACTATTGAACTTAATGAATGTAGAGAGCTAGTTGACTGAAATCAAGATTGAAATTGTTTAAGTTTTGCATGACAGAAAAAGTGGACTAGTATCTCTTGTGCTTTGGTGAGAATTTTCTAGACTAAGTTGTGGATTGATGCACTATCTTTGGTCCTAGTTTAGGAGTTCATGTCTATGAGATTTGTGCATTCCTTATTTTTGTTTTCACTTAACCAGTTTAGGCTTTTGCTTTGTTTGAGGACAAACAAAGGTTTAAGTCTGGGGGAGTTGATAACACCGTATTTTGATCACTTTTATGGATTGTTTTGAAATACTTTTTCTATGGGGTCTAAGGATTCAGGGTATGTGGATGTGATACTTAACCCTATCACGGGTAAGTATGCAAGCTTAACTAAACCGAGACAGAACATATATTCATGTAGCTATTTAGGGTTTGATCCGATTGATAAGAAATTCAAGGTATTGTCCAAAGCTTATCCGCTTTGTTTTAATTGGGATCCTCATAGAATTCTGACATTGGGAGCTGGAAAACATAGGTGGAGGAGTAAGATAAATTTTCCCGGATACAAGTTCGGTTTTTTTAAAAGGATTTGCATCAATGGGGTTTTATTTCACTTGGCTAAAACTGATTATGAAATTCATATAGTTTGCTTTGATGTGAGGTCTGAGAAATTCAAGTTTATTGACACAGGATCCCATCATGCTTTGTCAGGAAAATTTGTAAACTACAAAGGTAAGTTAGGTGTGATTAGTCTGAATTTTGATAAGGCTGATAATACCGCTGAGTTGCGTATGTGGGTTCTAGAGGATGTGGAGAATCCAAAATGGTCGAAACATGTCTATACTTGGCCTAAGCATGCACCGGTTAACCCTTATTATGTTTCCATCGCTGGAGTGACAGCTACAGGTGATATTATTTTGACTATGGACAATTTTTATCCAAATAGTCCTTTCTATGTTTTGTACTTCAATCCCGAAAGGAGCACTCTCCAAAGTGTTGAAATCCAAGGTTTGGGGAATAGTGGAGCAGTTTACGCATTTATAGACCACGTAGAGGATCTCAATGCTAACGAACCTCTGAAATTCTGCTCCATATCTGAAGAAGGAGCAAGTGATAATTAATCCTCCTCCCTAATAACTACGAATTATCAGCTAACCTAGAGTGTGGACAGGTGTTGATAGTGTTGATCTTCTAGGCCAAGCAAAATTTTCATGTAAAAAACATGAGTCTTTGCTATTTTGGCTGTGAGTGTGACTTCTCATTCACAGGTTTTGTGTGAAATTTATTACTCTATTGGCTTTTCATATTATGTTCCTACATTAATCAACTCTTCTTTTCGTAATGACAAGGTTTAAAGTCTCTTTTAAGACCTCTTATGGTATTCTTGTTTTTTTTTCTCTGATTTGAATTCTTTTTCCTGCTGTGGTTTACATAAAGTAAAATCTTCCAGAGTTCTATCTCGGCGTTTTGGACAGTTATTCAAGGATTCAGAATCATATCTCATAAGGTTTCAATGTTACAAGATCATCTACCACTCATCATTTCTTGTAGAGACTTTCTTCAGAATCTAATAAATCTAATGGCTGAAATGTATTGTTATTGGTGAAGAGCAGAGAGACTCCATACTTCTTGTTGCAGCAATAAAAGTTTTCTCACCGCATCTCAATTTAGCTGATTCCATTAGGAAAAACCATCAAAATCCATTATGAGGAGAAGAACTACGGTTTTGAATACCAAATTGGGAAGAATGCATCACTGGCCAGTGAAGCTACTTTAGCTACTCGGCTTTCCTAAAAGCTAATTCTCAAAAGCTCTCTACTAGATTCGGTGGCGCGCTTCCCATTCCCAACATGCAATTGTTCAGTACCCTTAACACTCAAATCTCCCTCACAAGAACCTACAAAACAGATGGAGGAGGATTGAGTTATGTTATGGGTCAAAGACAAGTTCTGTTAGTTACTGATTTAATAGTAAATATTGTTTTCAAGTTACCTCGTACATGGAAGGCTACGCTACCAGCAAAAGCATTAGCAGCGTCTGCTTTTATAGTAAGACGGTAAGTCTCGAGAATATCACTGCCAGAGACTATATTCCACTTGGGATTTGTGTGCTTCACAACTACAAAAGTTGAAACAAACAGAAAACACAGCCAACGGAAAATGTAAGAAATAAAAAAAGGGAGGATTACTACACTAATCTTAAAAAAAGTATCTATATTACTCGTTCGACGCACTTTTATTTTTTTACAAAACTAACTTAGCATATCCAAAACACACTTTTCGCCTTTGTCGAAAAAAACCTAATTACAAAAATGCCATTACTTTTTTAATGCCACGTAGGCAGATTATTGCGCTCAAAATTTAATAAGTCTACCAAGTTATGACGGTAGACTTATGAAATTTTGGTCAACGCAAAAATTTTGTCGGTAGAGTTATTAGGTCGATGGTAGATTTATTCGAGAGTTGGTAGAGTTTTTAAATGTTGGTAGACTTATCATGGTAGAGTTTTGACGATGAGAAGTAGATTTATTATGTTTCGGTAGATTTGTTGTTATGAATGGCAGACTTGTCAAAAGTTTTGGTAGACTTGTTAAAAAAGCGTTGACTTTCTCGCATAGTTGACTTTTTTTGTAGATTTATTGACAATGAAGTAGATTTATTTTCTGAGTTGGTAGACTTATGTCCTTTAGCGGTAGATTTATGTGAAAAAAGTTGTCAATACGTGCGGTAGATATCTCTGGGTAGTTATTTTTCATGCTTGAGGTAGACTTAGTTGTTAATGTTTGGCAGACATTTGACTTTATGGATTAAAATTACTTTTTTGTCCTAAAAGAATTGTTCTATCTACGAAAAAACCTACCGTTTGGTAGACTTATGGTTGCAGTGTTGTACGTCTTTCTATTTTTGTCCCTCTGGTAGACTTTTGGTAACGGTTATGTGAAACCGTTACCAAAGAACCGTTGCATCGATTTAAAGAACTGTAAGTTCTCTATAAATACCACAACCGAGAAGATTCATTTCCCATCCCGATTTTCTATGGCGAATCTCAACTCGCTCCCTTCTGATCTTTTGAATGAGATATTGTTAAAAATATCTTCAAACTCATATGCGAATCTTTGTCTTGCAAAAGTTTCGTCGAAAACACTTAACAACATCTCTAACGAAGCGGGTTTCCTAGCGCCGTGGAAGTGGGATCAACATGGAAGGGTGGGTGCATTCTTCACACGGTGCTTGGAGGCAGGAAATCCATCCGCACAATTGCGAAGAGGTTTATCGCAGATTTTTTTTCGAAAATAGCCTCCAAGCAGGGTTGGATTTCATTAAAATGGCATCAAACAATGGATTTCTCATGGGTAAGTACTGCCACACTATGTTACATCTAACCATCGATGGCACATCAGAGGTATTCAACTCCGTTAAAGCTCTCTCCCGGGAAGATGCAACGAAAATGAGATTGACTATGGAAAAGATCTTCATGCCTCCGTTCAATTTCCAGAAGCCCGAGGAACTGGTGGAAATGGTTTTCTAGGCTTATAAAAAATCTTTAAGTATAAGGATTTGTGGTTGTCTCAAAGTACCAGACATGTGTTGGATGGGAGATGAATACCTGCTCGATACGTATGGGGATCAACTTTGCGAATCCTGCTTCTGGAAATTGGAGTGTGCCACTTTCTGGTGGATAGTACCGTCATTTGCTATGGAATGGCCTCGTTGATTGCATCAATAGTTGTACTTTCATGTTTGATGAAAGACTTATGTTTACTTAAGTAGATTTGTTTTTATTGTGAAGTAGACTTATATGAAAATTATTACTATTTATGTTGTGTTAAGTAGATTTATGTGTCTACCATTCGTTCGATTGTAACTGAAATAAGGGAACATGACAAGTCTTTTACAAAGAAGTCTACTACTCGAAAGCTATTAATTATAACAAATCTACCAACAATATAATAGAAGTCTACCATTCGACTTAAGGGAACATTACGTTGTACTCCAAGATTCCTTAGTACTAAACATAAGGAAACTGACTTGTACTTAACATATACGCAATGGCTGCAAACACGAACAGCAACACCAGCATCAAGTAGTGGTCACCTCTGGCGCTTTGCTCCGTCATCCAAACAAAGTCTCCTTGAAGCCGGATTATCTCCTCTTTCATTTCCCGAATGTCTCCGACCAAGTCATTGCATTCCATAGACCTCTCCAATGACTGGAAACGATTCTCCAAACGCATGAAACGAGGATCAAAAGCTTGATCCCTGCCAAGCACTTGCAATTTCTCCTTATGGTTCTCAAGGTCAATCTTCAACCGTTCCAATTCCTCTGTAACAGCCTCATCCCACCATTTCCAGATATGTTCTCGACTCCCCTACATACATCAGGCTAATCTCATACATTAAGTATCACAACAGTTAACTAAAGATTAACAAATGGATATTTTAAGAAAACTTAAGACAAATATTCAACCTATTTCCAGCTTGTCATTGGGATCAATTGGGTCACAGTTTAGCCCCGTGATTGCAGCAAACTCGAAGAGTGCAAATCTAACCGGGCGACCTCCAATAAGAGTCCAGAAATCATGATTCCTATCCACCTTCAGTTGGTTGCTCACGAAATACTGAACCGTCTTAGCACTCCATATGAACGAATTCAATGCAAGCTTCAGTAGCACGCCAACTTGAGAATTATTCATGATGTCGTTGTAAATTGCTTCCCCAAGGTGATCCCTGATCATTAAGATGAACTCATGAAGCTTGCAGTTATGATGACAGCTCTTCTTCAGCAAAGGAGATTTGCCTTCCGGGTACAATCTTTGGGGATAATCCTTCGAGCCGCTAGCTGAAGCCATGTCTGAAAACAAATAAAACTAAAATATTAAAAATCTACCACACATCAAAACAAATCTACCATGAACATACACATGTCTACCAAACTCGAAAGCAACTATAGAATACCTAGCACAAAACAATTACAAATCTAACAAAACGAACACAAATCTACCACAATGAAAGTAAATATAGAACACAAAACAACCAAATAAATCCACAAGTCTACCACACACAAAGAGAGAACGCAAATATAGAATATATAAGTCTACCAAACCCAATTTTCACACAACCATAACAAACACAAATTACTCACCACTGATAACACCGTATTTTGACCACTTTTATGGATCGTTTTGAAATACCTTTTCTATGTTTTTAATTGCTTTTAAGTACTTTTATCACATTTTTCTAGTATTTGTAGTTTCAAGACTCTTTTCAGGAAACTTTGGGAAAAGCTTAACAAAATGGATAGAAAACCAGATATCAGCTCAGAGTCAAACCGTCAGAAGTTCACCCCTGATTGAAGGCCTTCTCACCGTCTGATCCAGCTCAAATTTGGAGACCTTAAAAATGGAAGTATCAGCTTTCCAGTGCACTTTACAGCTTGGAAATCCAACGGTTCAATCAAAAGATACGCGAAGAGCAAGATGTCCCCTAAACCAGCCGGCAAGCACTTCCACCCGCGGCCAACAAGCAATTTCCCGCGGTCAGGAGCATCCCGACCGCGGCAAACCACTCATTCCCCGTGGTCAGAGCCCTCCCGACCGCGGCCATCAACCTCCGAGCCCAAAAAGCCCATTTCTGAAGCCCACAATTGGAGAAACCCTAAGAGACGTCCAGAGAGGTCTTGAGCACTATAAATACATGTCTTAGGAACCCTAATCGATCAAATTCTATCTTTCTTATTGTTTTAGAATACTTTTAAGTTTTAGGTTTTAGGGAGAGAGAGATTTGTTCTCTTGAACACTTGTTCTTTCTTTTTCAATTTCGGTTTCTATTCTACTTATTAATACTATGTCTTTAATTTCGTTCATTATGTCTGAGTAGTTTTATTGTTGGGATTAAGGGATTTTCGATGGGGATTAATATGTTCGATGAGGATTCCATGAGCTTTTGAGCCGAATCTTAGAACTTTTTCTTCTGAATTCGTTTTTACTGCATGAGAGTAGCTTCATGAACTACAATCTGATCCAGATGTTTGGTGACACGAAAGTGTTCATCCGGTATCAGATCTCGTTTGGGAGAGCAAAACAAACATAGGAGTGGAAACCTACCTATGGGCGATTTGTGAATTAGGACGAGTCTTAAACATAATGCATCTCTTCTCTTCCAGGGCCAGAGTGGAAACCTACTGGTCAGGGTTGAGAGAGATAGTTGTCTATGATCACGACAGTGGCGTATTCATACGTCCGTGACTCCAGTTTGAAAAGTTTAAGCTAAGATCTTATCAAATTTACTCTTTAGCAATGTTTTGAATCGTTCGTACCCGTGAGAAAACTTCCCTGAAGCCCAACGCTTTCTTCTCCATTGATTTACACCGATTTTCTTTCAAGCTTTAGTTCAATATTGTCTTTCCTTTTTAGTTCATTTTCATTAAAGCATTAGAATATCCGTTTTTTATCATTTTTAGTTATTTTCGTTAAGTTTAGTTACTACGCCATTTAATTCCCGTATCCTCTTTTAATATTTCGTTTTTACATTTTAAACACACTACCAAACCCCCACTAAACCATTTTTGTTCTAGACTTCCTTACTTAATACTTATTTCAAAGGCTTTTTGCAGGAAAAGATCCTCCTTCCCTGTGGATTCGATCCCTAAGTACTACAATCGATCAGCTGTGCACTTGCGGCTATTGATTTCAATTAGGGTAAAACTTGACACCCTCACCTCACACCACCATCAAGTTTTTGGCGCCGTTGCCGGGGAAGGCACGCGTTTTCTTTTCTGCAAAACCTCGAGAAAGGTTAGTAAATCGACTCTAGAACCCCCTTTTCTGCAACTTTCCATTTTTCGGTTATTTTGTTTCCATTTCAGAAGATATGGATCCTATAAATCGAAATATACAAAATGAGGAAGGTTTCTATAACATTCCTCAAGCCACCAGACGCAGAGAGAAGCATCTAAGCGATCTCTACGAAAAAACTCAAAGTGAAGACTACAGAACGTCCCAGAAGGAACCCTACGCACCTCAAATGGCCAACCCTGCTCGTCGTTTGCCTCACAAGAATGAAAACGTCCAACCCATTCACCGATTGGAACTACTAGAATTGGCGGTCTCGCACTTACTCGACGTTCAAGCAAGATCCACAATCGACGAGAAAATTGACGACTTGTCAATACGCTTTAACAGAAAGCTTGAAGATCTTTCAGCTCAAGTCAAAACCGTCGAAAGCCAGCTAAACGAAGGTGCTGAAACCGTCCAGGATAGGATGAAAGCAATCGAAGAACGAGTTGGAGCACACGAAGTTCGCATTCGCAAAGCCGGTTGGAGCATCCGCACCTTAGAGATCAAACTTGGTGAAGCAGAAGAGACTATTAACTACCATAACAACCAAACCTATTCCTACGTGGAAGAGATATGGGATGGAGTACACAAGGTTCAAGAGAAAGCAGAGGCAATAGACTCAACTGTGGACAAAGTAGTCTATACCCTCGATGAAATCAAAAAGAAGGTCGAAAAGCTTATGCAAGGACGTGAAACAAATGGTTCGACGCTTCTCATCGAAGATCTTAGCCTAAAAGAGGAGGAGACGGAGTTAGAAGGTGCAGAAATCAGTTCAGATGGCAAAGGAGCAGACGAAACTGAGGAAACAACTCAGAGCCTCATTCCCGCGGTCGGAACTCACGTGACCGCGGCCAACAAGCTTCCAGCCGCGGTCGTGAGCATTCTGACCGCGGCAAAGCCCTTTTCACCCGCGGTCGTGAAGCTTCTACCCGCGGCCAGCACTCCTTCAGATGCCTTTCAGCCCTTTTCCACTCCTACAGGTCAATGCTTATTTGATACATCTACTGGGATGGTCAAAGCCCCTCTTCATGAGCAAACGGTGTATGCTATCAGCTCCAAAACATCTCAAGAAGAAATTGAGGTACTCCCTTGCAACATAGTTTTGGCATATGAGGATGAATATGAAGGGCACTACCTCGAAGATGAAGACTATCGTCTGTTCATAGAAGGAGAGAATCCAGACAAAATGGTGGAATTAAAAGCACCAATCTCCAGAGAAAGGCTCATTGAATTCAACAAGTTTGTGAAATCGATCCCTCTTTACACAGGTTTCGATGATATATGGCATCTGGGTTGTTTGCAAGTTTTCTTTAGGTACAGCAAGGAGACAAAGGAGGATATCAGAACCTATTTTGGGAGGGCCAGACGTCTGACTTTTCCCAGGGCATCACCTGATGCTGCTGTTTATTCAATCCACCTCCAAAGACCGGAAGACTGCAGCCACTACACCAACAAAATCAGCAAGGAAAAGCTCGACGAATTCAATGACGTGGTTCGAAATTTGCCTGAAGGAATCACGTTTGCCAAAGCTTGCAAGGACTTCATGATAGGCCACTACTTCTGTGAGAGCAAGGAATCAATCCCTGAGATAGAGGACTTGTTCAATCATGCCAGAAAAGGTAAACCTGTTCGAACACTTCATAAAATAGAAGGTGTAGGTCAGTTTCTTATCTCTTGTTCTATTAGAGGAGAAATGTTTATAAACGTGCTATGTGATTCTGGAGCTTGTCTTAACATGATGTCCAAGGCAATTGCTTTGAGACTTGGTATCAAACACCTGCGCAGGACTAGAGCAAAGATTAGCCTAGTTGATGATTCTAATGCAACACCTCAAGGAATAGCTCATGAAATTCCTTTGAGAATATGAGATTGCATAGTGCCTGTCGACTTCTACATTGTCGAGACAAGAGAAGCAACATATCCAGTGATTCTCGGATGGTCTTTTCTAGCAACTTCCGGAGCTATAATGGACTGGCCAAACCGGAGGATTTCATTTGCTAATATCGACAAAGATGTCTTCACAGAAGCTGTCCCATACAACAGTAAAGCAGGAAAACGTTTTGCAGCAGAAGAGTTTGAAGAAGAACTTTGGAGTGACGAAGAACCTGCTAAGCAAAGCAAGGAGATGTCGAAAAAGACTTGTCTCAGGACAAGGTCTTCTTCATTGGAATAAGTCACGTCCAACACCAAAAGTCGAGCTAAACGACTTAAAACAGAAGCGCTTAATGAGAGGCAACCCATTTAGGTATTGTTTTCTTTAGGATTTTCTTTCTTTTCCTTTTGATCTTTTTTTTTTCTCTTAGTTTCAGGTGTTTCTTATAAAACAAAAAAGGCCAAAAAAAATCAAAAAACCAGAAAAAACCAAAAAGAAGGATGGTACCTGACTGCTCGGCCCAGCAGGAACCAAGGAGAAGCAGGAAGAGGCCGCGATATAAGCCCCCACGGTCGCAGGTGTTCGGACCGCGGGAAACACATGTTCGACCGCGGTCGCGTGAATATTACTGCGGCCAAGCACTTGGTTGACGCGGTCGTATAGCCCCTGACCGCGGCAATTGGTCGTTGACATCAAACCCGACCCAAACCACCCCTTTCACCTCATTCCACCTCACCAATCACCCTCCACCTCATTCATCACCTTCCACTACCTTCATCACCACCTAATCACCTTCCCAAACCCCTTCGAATGAATCCGTTTCATCTCCACCAGCATCCCGGATCCAGGTAAGTTCTCTTTGTCCTTACCAATTCGATTATTTATGCATTTTTCTCATCCAATCTCGACTTGTTTCACACTGAGGACAGTGTGATTTAAGTCTGGGGGAGGATTTCATCCCTTTCTAACCACCTTTCTTTCATGAGTCTTGCATTATCTACACTTTTTGCATTTTCCTTAAAGTTTTTCAAAATCGGTTTTCAAAACAAAATACGTTTTAAAGGGAATGGTGAACATGAATCAATGATAGTTGACTGTGTGCTTTTAGACTGTTCCTAGTGACATGCTCATTCATGATTTAGGACTAGACTAGGTGGTAGCTAAGCACATTTGAAACGAAGTACCCCAGAGGAATTTGAATGATTTCGATTTAGATGAAGGGATACACTAGCTCTGTTTTATTTGGACTTAATTTGGACTTAATTTTCTCATTGAAGCATTAGACCAGGGAAACGAATCATACATTCAGGACTCCTTTATCCTTTTACCACTCTCAGTTGATCCTGAATGGCTAGTTCATCTTTAGCTAGTTCCCCACCTTAACCAATCCTCTTTCAAACCACATGCACTCTTGTTTTCTATTGTCTTATATGCAGATAAGTGCAAAAACGTTGGAGAGAAAGAGGAACGACGCAGTTTTCAGTCACCAAGGACAGAGACCTGCGATTTGCCGGAAAACTTCCCGGAATGATTCAACACAAGAGGAAGCTCAGTTTGCCTTAGAAAAATCTCAAATTTTGGTACAATCTCGTCCTCTAGTCTCTCTCTCTTTAAAAGGCATATCCAAAAAAAAAAAAAAAAAAAAAAAAAAAAAAAAATCCGAAAATAAGAAAAGAAAGGAAATAAAAGCCTTATAGAGTCTAGAGAGGTCGAATTTTAAGTCCCAAGGCAACTGGAGTTTGATTTTATGGAGTTTTGTAGATTGTTTTCTGATTCCCAGAAAGAATCTAAGTCTGGGGGAACAGTTGTTTACAACAAAGGAGGAAGGATTATGCAACAACATTGGGCAAGAAGAAGTGACTGAAAACTGTGGTCATCAACAGGTCTTTATCTCTCTTGCGGTTTTGCATATTATCTTGCATCCTCCAGATCTTCAGGTAACTCGAAACACTTTAACTCCACCACTTAAATAGCCCTTTAATGCCAAATGCCGTCTACCCTGGATGATGTCTTTAATGAGAACTCACTATTGAACTTAATGAATGTAGAGAGCTAGTTGACTGAAATCAAGATTTAAATTGTTTAAGTTTTGCATGACGGAAAAAGTGGACTAGTATCTCTTGTGCTTTGGTGAGAATTTTCTAGACTAAGTTGTGGATTGATGCACTATCTTTGGTCATAGTTTAGGAGTTCATGTCTATGATATTTGTGCATTCCCTATTTTTGTTTTCACTTAACCAGTTTAGGCTTTTGCTTTGTTTGAGGACAAACAAAGGTTTAAGTCTGGGGGAGTTGATAACACCGTATTTTGACCACTTTTATGGATCGTTTTGAAATACTTTTTCTATGTTTTTAATTGCTTTTAAGTACTTTTATCACGTTTTTCTAGTATTTGTAGTTTCAAGACTCTTTTCAGGAAACTTAGGGAAAAGCTTAACAAAATAGATAGAAAACCAGATTTCAGATCATAGTCAAACCGTCAGAAGTTCACCCCTGATTGAATGCCTTCTCACCGTCTGATCCAGCTCAAATTTGGAGACCTTAAAGATGGAAGTATCAGCTTTCCAGTGCACTTTACAGCTTGGCAATCAAACGGTCCAATCAAAAGATACGCGAAGAGCAAGATGTCCCCTAAACCAGCCCGCAAGCACTTCCACCCGCGGCCAACAAGCAATTTCCCGCGGTCAGGAGCATCCCGACCGCGGCAAACCACTCATTCCCCGCGGTCAGAGCCCTTCCGACCGTGGCCATCAACCTCTGAGCCCAAAAAGCCCATTTCTGAAGCCCACAATTGGAGAAACCCTAAGAGACGTCCAGAGAGGTCTTGAGCACTATAAATACATGTCTTAGGAACCCTAATCGATCATATTCTATCTTTCTTATTGTTTTATAATACTTTTAAGTTTTAGGTTTTAGGGAGAGAGAGATTTGTTCTCTTGAACCCTTGTTCTTTCTTTTTCAATTTCGGTTTCTATTCTACTTATTAATACTATGTCTTTGATTTCGTTCATTATGTCTGAGTAGTTTTATTGTTGGGATTAAGGGATTTTCGATGGGGATTAATATGTTCGATGAGGATTCCATGAGCTTTTGAGCTGAATCTTAGAACTTTTTCTTCTGAATTCGTTTTTACTGCATGAGAGTAGCTTCATGAACTACAATCTGATCCAGATGCTTGGTGACACGAAAGTGTTCATCCGGTATCAGATCTCGTTTGGGAGAGCAAAACAAACATAGGAGTGGAAACCTACCTATGGGCGATTTGTGAATTAGGACGAGTCTTAAACATAATGCATCTCTTCTCTTCCAGGGCCAGAGTGGAAACCTACTGGTCAGGGTTGAGAGAGATAGTTGTCTATGATCATGACAGTGGCGTATTCATACGTCCGTGACTCCAGTTCGAAAAGTTTAAGCTAAGATCTTATCAAATTTACTCTCTAGCAATGTTTTGAATCGTTTGTACCCGTGAGAAAACTTCCCTGAAGCCCAATGCTTTCTTCTCCATTGATTTACACCGATTTTCTTTCAAGCTTTAGTTCAATATTGTCTTTCCTTTTTAGTTCATTTTCATTTAAGCATTAGAATATCCGTTTTTTATCATTTTTAGTTATTTTCGTTAAGTTTAGTTACTACGCCATTTAATTCCCGTATCCTCTTTTAATATTTCGTTTTTACATTTTAAACACACTACCAAACCCCCACTAAACCATTTTTGTTCTAGACTTCCTTACTTAATACTTATTTCAAAGGCTTTTTGCAGGAAAAGATCCTCCTTCCCTGTGGATTCGATCTCTAAGTACTACAATCGATCAGCTGTGCACTTGCAGCTATTGATTTCAATTAGGGTAAAACTTGACACCCTCACCTCACACCACCATCAACCACATATGAAAACAAATCTACAATGAATATGTCTACCAAACTCGAAAGCAACTATAATATAAAATCTACCAAATACGACCACAAGTCTACCACACATGGTATAAATCAACCAACAATACATAAATCTACCAATACAATCTCAACAATAACTCTACCAACAATAACTCTACCAACAATACTACCAGACAATGAAACGAAAAAAAATCTACCTCACATAGAAAAGAACTCTGTTAAACACGAAAAAATCTACCGTTTAGCATATACAAATCGAACAAATGCAACCAACTGCTGAAAAGTCTACCAAAAACAAATTAGAACCGAACCACTACAAACAGAAATTGGTCGCCGGAAATCGTGTGAGCTCTCTAGAAACCGTTCTCGAAAGACAGAACCCGCCGATAATAATACTTCCCTGAAAAAAATAAGCAAAGGGTTACGATTTCTGAGTAAAGGCCAAAACAGTTTTCGACTACGAACAGATGGAGTTCTCTTCCGCCATTAGCGCGAAACCACCATTGAAACCCAAACACAATCGTCGCGAGTAAAACCCAAACACAACTGTCGCGAAAACCGAAGACAAAAACTTGTTCGAGACGAGAAACTAACCCAGACGTGAACACTTACCAGATGAGTGGCCGAAAAAACTTTCGTCGCCGCCGAAATCGCCTTCTTCGTCTCCCAGAACCCTGAATCGCCTCTGAAGTCGCCGAATCGCCTCTGAAGTCGCCGCCAGAATTAGGGTTTCTATTTTTCTATTTTTGTAATTTCTGTTTTAAGAAATTCATATGTATATGATTTCTTTTTTTTGTATATACGTATGTATATGAGTTGTATTGAAAATGTTATTATGTATATAGATGTATTAAAATGTTTAATTTGAAGTTTTTTTTAAAATAGAATGGCAATCTGGTAATAATATTGATTATTTGGACAAAATGGTATAACACCAACTTTCTAAGGTTAGTCTAGTAAACTGATGAATATATTATGCTAAGTTTGTCAATACATTAACCTTAAAGGCTAGTCTGAGAAATTTTCACAATAAAAAACTACTTTAAACTTCCTAAATAACTCGAAGGTATTATTCGTATACATGAATCCAATCCATTTTCCCCTCAATATATATGAAATCAAAACCTAGACCAAATACTAAAACAAAACAAAAAAAAACTAAGGAGAAACTATTTGTGAATCAAAACAACTATTCTTTTAACTTTTTTACTTATCATGTGCCTTGCACTCAGAGCCGTGCTTAATGAACAAAAAATAAGGCATTTGCCTTAGGCCCCCTTAATATTAAGCAAGTTTTAGGGCCTTTAATTTTGTATTTTTATTTAGTATATTGGTTGGTGTCTAAA
The DNA here is from genome assembly GCF_000478725.1 of Eutrema salsugineum. NCBI lineage: Eukaryota > Viridiplantae > Streptophyta > Magnoliopsida > Brassicales > Brassicaceae > Eutrema > Eutrema salsugineum. The sequence goes on from NW_006256612.1 coordinate 2,520,342, forward strand.
AAAAAAGAAAATTAGTATATTAGTTAATATATATTTTTGTGTTATTTTTTGTGGTTGAAAATTTATTATAAATTAATAAAAAGCATTAATACTTTATAATATCTTATAAAATAATATTTAAATCTGATTTACAATTTATATTTTTTTAGAAATAATTAGAGCAAAATAGAAATTTTTTTTTGTCATTTGCCTTAGGCCCCTAATACTCTAAGCACGGCACTGCTTGCACTATAAGCTAGTTCTTGAAAACAAATGCCCTAAGCGAAGATATGTTAGAGTCTCTGTGATTTATGATTTGTATTCATATATCTCTCTATCCGATCAGCAAAGTACGAAAGATTATGATGAGAGGAGAAAATTCAGATTCCATCCCGATTGATCTCATTCACGATATACTGTCAAGATTGCCTTGCAAAGTCAGTGGGAAGGTTTCGTTGCATGTCGAAGCTATGGGGTCCATGCTTCACCTTCCATATTTCACCAGTCGTTTCTAACTAGCTCCTTGACTCGTCCACGTCTCTTATTTGCGACCGAAACAGCAGGAACGTGGAGCTTTTACTCGTTGCCTCAATGATAAGAGGGCGGAAGCGACAGACTAAATCGCAATGAAGAACGCGGTCGATCTCAAAGGTGGAGCGACAGACGATGAGCAAAAAGTGTTCGCAACGACGAACGCGGTCGATCTCAAAAGCAGAGCGAAAGACGAATATCGCAACGACGAATGCTGTCGATCTCAAAGACGAAGCGATGGACAAGGACCAAACGTAGTCGCAACGACGAACACGAATGACCTCAGGACGGACCGATCGACAAAGACCAAACGTATTCGCAATGAAGAACACGAATCGATCTCAAGGGTTTGTTTTAGACGATGGGAATTCGACTAAAACAGAAGAGCAAGAGTACTTTTCGTAGTGCTATAAAAGCTCTTTGATTTTAATTGAGTCAATAATATCCTCCTTTTACAAATGCCATAAGTTCCTTATAAACTAATCCTAGAGAATCTAAATTCAAAATCCTAATCCTAACTAACAACTTGCTATTTTGGCTATTTTGATGATCTTCTAGACCAAGCAAAATTTTCATGTAAAAAACAAGAGTCTTTGCTATTTTGGCTGTGAGTGTGAATTTATTACTCAATTGGCTTTTCATATTATTTTCCTAGTTCCTACATTAATCAACTCTTCATTTCATAATGACAAGGTTTAAAGTCTCTTTTAAGACCTCTTATGGTATTCTTGTTTTTTTTTTTTTCTGCTTTGAATTTTTTTTCCTGCTGTGGTTTACATAAAGTAAAATCTTCCACAGAGAGATCTCGGCGTTTTGGACAGTTGTTCAAGGATTCAGAATCATATCTCATAAGGTTTCAATGTTACAAGATCTACCACTCATCATTTCTTGTAGAGACTTTCTTCAGAATCTAATAAATCTAATGGCTGAAATGTATTGTTATTGGTGAAGAGCAGAGAGACTCCATACTTCTTGTTGCAGCAATAAAAGTTTTCTCACCGCATCTCAATTTAGCTGATTCCATTAAGAAAAACCATCAAAATCCATTATGAGGAGAAGAACTACGGTTTTGAATACCAAATTGGGAAGAATGCATCACTGGCCAGTGAAGCTACTCGACTTTCCTAAAAGCTAATTCTCAAAAGCTCTCTACTCGATTCGGTGGCGCGCTTCCCATTCCCAACATGCAATTGTTCATTACCCTTAACACTCAAATCTCCCTCGCAAGAACCTAAAAAACAGATGGAGGAGGATTGAATTATGTTATGGGTCAAAGACAAGTTCTGTTTGTTACTGATTTAATACTCCCTCCGTTTCATAATAAGTGTCTGACACATTTCACACAGATTAAGAAATTAAGAAAATATATAAATATATCCCTAATTAATATACTTTTTATAACATTTAATTACAAAGACTATTATCTTTAAATAAGGGATAGTATAGGAAATAAAAGTAAAAAAATTACATTAAAAATGCAGAATGACATTATTTTTGAAACAAATAATAAAATCTAAAACGACACTTATCATGAAACGGAGGGAGTAGTAAATATTGTTTTCAAATTACCTCGTACACTACGCTACCACCAAAAGCATTAACAGCCTCTGCTTTTATGGCAAGACTGTAAGCCTCGAGAATATCACATGCGAGAGGCTACACCACTGGGGATTTGTGTGCTTTACAACCTCACAAGTTGAAACAAACAAAAAATAGAGCCTTGCATTTATGTAAACCAAAAAAAAAAAAAAACTAAAACTAGACCAGTGTGAAACTGTAACATTATGATGAGAAACGTATTGTGCAAGAAAGGGAAATTCAAAATTTGGAAAAAGGCTAACGTTAACCAACCAGACACTCTGGTTTAAGGTATAGTTTATCAACCAGATTTGGACACTCTACAAGTCCCAATTCTGTCTCTGAGTGAGGTGAGGAAGATGAAGGTGATGGGTTTGGTTCCGTACTCTGTTTCCTACTTGATTGTAGTAACAAAGGGGGTTTGGAGACAGCTTTTGCTGACAGAGATAAGATGGTGAAAGAAGGTTATACATATACTTACAACACATTAGTTGATTCATGGAGAAGAAGATAGAAGCCGCCTGTTATATTGTTAACAGAGAAGAGGAAATCAATTAGTTACACAACATTCTAATAAGATACAAAGATAGAGCAATCCAATGCAATCCAATAGACAAAAGAAATCACGTTTTAGATTCATCCAAGGCTCCATCGGTTTATGCCTTTAAACCGAAATCGAAACATATTAACCAAACCTTGATTTGGTTCCGTTTGTAAATGCCCTAGGGCACCAAACTCTCTTCTCTGCGATCGATATTGTTCTCGAGATATGCTCGAGATTGCCTACAAAGTCAATCGCGACACTTCGTGTCGAAGCTATGGGAGTCCATATTTTGCCATCCAGATTTCACCGAGTTGTTCATGACCATGTCTTCGGCTCGTCCACGTCTCTTATTCGCTATCCAAGGAATTTATCACCCTCATTATGTTCACTTCTTCTCGTTGCCTCAACCTCATAATTTGTCGTTTGAGAATAAGGCGTCTCATGTAGTTGCAGCCGATGCTCGTTTGAAGTGTCCTAAAGAGATGTGGCAGGACTTTTGGTGGCTATGCCTCTGGTTTAATCTGTTGCCGCCGTCATAGGTGGATCTCAGGAAAGAATGGTTATGAAACAGTGCATGTGATCTGTAACCCTAGCACAGGACAGCGTGCTAGATTACCTAAACTGAGAACTGATAGAGGGTCGAAAAGCTTTTTAGGGTTTGATCCGGTGGACAAGCAATTCAAGGTATTGTACGTGGCTTATAATAATGATCATCGAATTGTAACATTAGGAAATGGAAAAATGGGCTGGAGGAAGACCCAGTGTCCCTCAAACCATCATCCTTCCACCAAAAAGGGGATATGCATCGATGGAGTTTTATATTACATGGCTGCTCCAATTGATAGAACATATGTGTTAGTAATAGTTTGCTTTGATGTTAAGTCTGAGATATACAAATTCATTAGGGCGCCGGATTCTTTTGATAGGGCTACTATGATAGGTTATAAGGGTAAATTAGGTTGGATTCGTTGGGATACTTCTAATGTTTACGATGGTATTAGAACGCCTGAGCTGCATATGTGGGTTCTAGAGGATGCTGATAAACAGGAATGGTCAAGATATTTCTTCACTTTTCCGAATGATAAATTCGTTGATGGTGTTTACGTGGCTGGAATGACGGCTACAGGTGACATTGTGTTATCGATGAGTTTTACACGTTACCCGTTTTATGTTTTCTACTTCAATCCCGAAAGGAACACTCTCCAAAATATTGAAATCCAAGGTTTTACGAATCATGGTATGGTTCACGCTTTTGTAGACCACGTAGAGGATCTCAACGCATGCTAACGAACCTCTGCAATTCTTCTCCATCTGTGAAGAAGAAGTAGACGAGAATCCTCTTGCCTAAGAAGTACGAGTTATTAGCTAACCTAGAGCGAGGACAGGTGTTGAATCATTGTTGGCTGATCATATCCTCTAGGCCAAGCAAAATTCATGTATAAGAAGATCAAGTCTTAGCTATTTTAGCTGTGAGTGTGACTTGTCAATTACAAGTTTAGTGTGAGCTTCATCACTCTCTTGGCTTTTCATATTTTTTTTTTCTGGTTATACTACATTTAATTAACTCCTCTTTTCGTAATGATATAGTTTTAAGGCTCTTTGAAGACCTCATATGGTATTCTTGTTTATTTTCTTTTTATTTTTCTTTGCCATGATTCTTGCTTTGATTTTACTTTTCCGTATGTGATGATGACAAACTTTTGCTATTACAATGGCATTGCTCTTAGACATGTTTAACACAAAGCCCAGCAAACTTGGCATCTTCCAAAACCACCCACCACAGCAAACGCTCATAGAAAATTTTAATATAAAGTGGTTTCAAACTGTACAAAACGATATGAAATCCTTAGCTACTACGTACTACTAAGCAAAAGAATTTCCAAGTTTGAGTTTGTTAGTTTCACTGCTTTTTTAGTCAATTTTATTTTCGGAAATAAAAAAATATTTATTAATTTTTAATTAAACCCCCTATAGTTTCCAATACTATAATACAATACACCAGAACTTTGCTCCTAAAAGTTTTCCCATCCAAAAGGACTAAACTAAAAACCCTCCGACTCATAGAGAAGGTTTGGGTCACACTTTTTTCGACGACACCTTTAAGATGAGGCCTTCGTTTTCTGCCATACATCTAAAGATAGAACGCAAAAGTAAAGAAAAGCCATTAAGAAGCTCACATTACCATTTTCCCACTTTCCTTTGAGAAAACAGAACAAACGAAAAAGAAAGAAACCAGAAAAGAATGGCACTGAGAATGTGGGCTTCCTCTACAGCAAACGCTCTCAAGCTCTCTTCTTCTGCCTCCAAATCTCATCTCCTTCCAGCTTTCTCCATCTCCAGATGCTTCTCCTCAGGTAAAATAAACAACAACATCCTTTTACACAACTTGTGTCTTGCATTGCTCTGGTTATAGGACTCTGTATGAAAACTCTTAGTGGCTGTTTTGGGTTTTAAGTGTTGGAAGGACTTAAGTATGCAAATTCACATGAGTGGGTGAAACATGAAGGCTCTGTGGCTACCATTGGCATTACTGACCATGCCCAGGTAACAAAAACATAGCTCTTCAGAACTGGTTTGGATCAGATTTATTGATTAGTGTCTGAAAGAGAGAGAGAGATTATCTATTTGTTGATGTTGTGCAGGGCCATTTAGGAGAAGTTGTGTTTGTGGAGCTGCCAGAAGAAAAAAGTGCAGTGAGCAAAGAAAAAAACTTTGGAGCTGTGGAGAGTGTGAAGGCCACAAGTGAGATTCTATCTCCAATCTCTGGGGAAGTCATTGAGGTTAACACAAAGCTCACCGATTCACCTGGTTTGGTAAGTTTTTTCGTCTGAACGATAATAACTCAGTGTCTGGCGTGGCGCGTATCAAAACTGATTCGTCGGTCTTTTCATTTGTGTAGATCAACTCAAGCCCTTATGAAGATGGTTGGATGATAAAGGTGAAACCAAGCAACCCCGCAGAGTTGGAATCCTTGATGGGTCCAAAGGAGTACACCAAGTTCTGCGAAGAGGAAGACGCTGCTCACTAGAGAGTTGAATGTCCTGAACAAAAGAGCAAAACAAGAGAATCCATGCTAAAGTTTCAATCTTTCACTTCTGATGTTTCTTACTTCTATCAGCTTGTATCTCTGTGATACTAATTTGGTTTAAAGATCATTCAATGAGACTCAAGAGAGCTTTAAATAATAAGACATGTCTTAAGTCTAGAACACAAAGAAGAGAACTTTCATTTGATATTCCATCATATAGTTAAAAGGAGAAACGGTTTACATATCACAAATGGTCTACTTTTAGACCAAAACCAAAGTCGCAAGCATAGAAAGAAAAGACTTTGATGATCTGTACATAAACTCCTATCAGATACCGTTGGAGATAGCCGGTGAAACAGATACATCCGGTGAAGGTGAAGGTGACGGTGACTCGTCGTAGGAGATTGAAATCAGCTGAGATCTGAGCTTTTCTGCATCCTCTGAGTTTCTTTTGGTGAATCCGTTTGTGGTAATGATGACAGGTTTCACATCTGAGGACTCTTCCTCAGGTGAAGTGTAAGAGATGGCTATGAGAGACTCACGAGCTTGTTCTTGAGAGATGTTGTCACTAGGTTGTTCCATCAAATGCCTTTAAGCTTCTGCATTTTTTTTATAGCAAGAGGAACAAACCCATCTTACATTGTTTCTATATGAAAACACCTTTCTCAAAGTTATATAAAAAACACAAATTTACATTTTCACAAGACTTCAAAAACCCAATTCAAATCTCAAATCCTTTCACGTTGAATTAGATGTTATGACAAAACCCAGTTCAAATCTCAAATCTTTCACATTGAGATACATGTTATGGCAAAACCCAATTACTATGAACAATCAAAATTCTCCGACCAATTAAAATGAAGAAATTACATAGATTCTATAAAAGTAAAAACAGAACAGAAGTAAACATGTAAAAGCTTTACAATTTATGTAGAATACAGAAACGAATCAATCGCTAACATACAAACTCTGTAAACTACACAGAGAAACCAAACCCTAAAGTCCGTGACAGATTCAAACATGAAGTCAACACAATTTTTAGTTTTTTTTTTTGCCTCTTTTTTTTCCTTGCGATTTTCTCGCAAATCAGGATAAAAAAATATAAACCTCAATAATTATCCAATTAATTGAGTCACAAAATCCCCATCAAATCGCGATTTTTTTGTTCTTTTTTTTCGTTCTCTATTTGTTTCCGACCAAATTTCTCTTTCCCAGAAACAACAATTTCGATTCATTGTGCACAATTACGAAAGGAAAAACAGAAAACGAAATCGGTAAATCCAAGGAAGAAATGGGAGGGACGGAGCAGCGAGGAAGAGAAGAAAACGCACCTCGTTGATTCGTACGGCAATGGAAAACGTAAAGTTCGAGAGAAATTGGATAATTTTGGTTTGATTTTTATTGGCCATTTTTTAATGTTTTTCCACGTTTTTTTGTTGACCAAAAAGATTATAATATTCTTTGCCAGCTAATTCACACGTCGACAATTGTGTATGCAATTAGCAAGTGGATTTTAATTGAATACTAGTCCTTCTATTTTCTCTCATATTATATCTCTTATATCAATCCATCTTTATTATATTACCTTTTGGGTACCATCAAAAATGATTTTTTTGTCACTAATTGCTACTAAAAATCATTATAGTTCACAAGAAAGTGATTCTTAAAACTGTTATAAATTTTGTTAGATTTTGATACGTGTAGAAAATGTTTAGATAAGTGAGAGAAATTGAAAATGGAAATAAAAGATGGTTATTATTGGGAAATAAAATTGTACTTAATAGCAAGCAAATAAGTTTGAAAGTCTGGAATATGTGAGATATATGAATTATAGATCAATTTTAGTAGATCTGAAAAACTAAATTTTTATACAAGAAGTACAAGTAAATCTAGATCTTTGAAAAGTATTAAGGGAAATACGGAAAGAAGTCATACATGTTGAACATTATGGCAAAAGAGGATGATCGAATCAACACATTATCATGGCATTTAACATCGTGTTCCAACTTTTCCTTTGTAACGATGTGAACTTGACCACTTGTGATATGTATGTATCTTTCTGAGAAACAACTTCGATAATGTTATAGAAAAGGAAAAGTAAATTAAATAAAGGAAACGGTCATCTATTTATTTATTTAATATTAAATACATCAAATCTTCTTCCATTCCCCATCAACTAGGCAACTATAGCAATTTTAATCGAGAAAAAGTCATCTATATTTCGATATTATAGTTTAAACGACATTATTACCAGTCGTCCTTAACTACACACGATCATTTAGGTTAGGAAAGGATATGATGGGTCTGTTCGGTTAGAAACAAAAATATTGCCAAATTGACAAAAATTTAGTTTCGGTTCGATTCTAAAGACGGTTTATTTAGTTTGATTGTCGAATTGAACTAAAGTTTTTGTTACCCGATTTATTCGGTTTGATTTTTTTGTACAATAAATTAGTTTTATCTAAATGGACCAAATCTCATCGAAAAACAAAATCTAAAGGGACCAAATCTAAGTTGTAACGTTTACAAACAATTAGGGTGTGGATATAGGTGTATCCCATGCAATAAAACCCTTGCTCCATGCAAATTTATTAATTTCCCTCTTCTTGTATGCATGTTGCTCTGACCTACCTCCAGATTTCTCTCCCAAAATCTCTTTTTCAACCGTGAAACACCACCATGTCCCATTTCGCTATTTCTTTCCCTTTTTTTTTTGCGAAGAATGTAAATATCATTGAAAAATGAACAATTTTGGTCTTACAAAAAGTTTTAAGTTATGAATTGATTCAATGGCAAAAAAAAAGGATAAACACATGGAAGCAAATATTAAAACAGATTTGGTCCATCGACAAAGCGATAAGCTTAATAGCTCACAGTGTCAAGATGAAGCGATAACGATCTTGAAAAATCTGAGTAACAAAAGAAGTTGAGACTTTATAAAGCTTTTTTAGACCTTAGACCACTTCCATCAATGATCTTCAAAAGGAGGTTCTCAAAAATAAAATATTATTATTTTAATATAATTTAATTATTTAATTTAATTTTGTTATTGTTAAACAATCAAACTAATAAAATATAGACAAGTGTTAGATCCCCTTTTTTCATAGGACTCTAATATAAGAATTTTAAAAGCCTTTTTTATAATCTTTCTCATACTTTTTTTTTATTTATTTAACTTATTGATTAAAAACCCCTTCTAAACTTCTTGTTGGAGGTGCTCTTAGGTAGTTAGGCTTCTTCTTATCCAAAATACTTTTCGTCTGACTGTCTGAGATTAAATATCATCATCTAAAGTCATTAATTAAATCATCAAAGAGACCAGGGGGAAGCACAAAAGTACAAGAAGCGGACCAATTTCCATTTTTTGCACCCATAAGCCTTTAAAAACGTGTTATGATCGTTTTGCTCAGTGATTTTTTCGAGATGAAGGATAACTCAAATGCATGTGACAGGAGGATGCTAAGATGAGAAGCAGATTCTTTTAATAACTGTTGGAGAGGCAGAATTTTTTTTATTAGGGGCATAAATAAATAAATAAGAGTATATATAATTTTATGAGTGAGGGTATTAAGCTTTGATAAATTACACCAATTTTCAAAAGTTCATTGGGTCATTCGCCCCCCCACCCACTTGATTAGTCAAAATCATAAGCCGATTTCTATCCATTTTTCTGAGTTTTAGGACTTGCACAGTCTTTTTTTTGTTTAACCTCAAATTATTTGGTTAGTTGTTTTTAATTTTGATCCAGGAAACGACCTGGTGAAAAAGAATATTTTAAAAAGATTTTATGATTTTTTTTCCTTTCAAAGTTGTTTTAAGAACTACAATATTATGTGTTTGATCTCTAAAAACATTATTTTAGTGTTGAAACTATAATAAAAAAAATGAGTTTTCAACTTGTATCCAAGCTATTACCACCAATACAAACACGCGTAAACCAAGGTGAGTTCTTATTTATTTTAACGAGTATTAATATTTAAAGTAAAAATTTCTCAGACTAGTCTTTAAAGTTGATGTATTGACAAACTTAGCATAACATATTGATCACCTTACTAAACTAACCTTATAAAGTTGGTCTTATACCATTTTGTCCAAATAGTCAATATTATTACGAGAATACCATTTTGATTTATTATTTTTTTTTAAAAAATCGATTTTTTATTTTTTAAAATTGTTTTATTTTTTATTTTTTGAAAAAAATTATTAAAAAAATAATTTTTTAGTGCAAAAAAAAAAAAAATATTTAATATGAAAAAAAAACATTATCTCTCTTATCTTTTCTCTCATCTTCTCTCTCGCTTCTCTCTAACCCAGATTTGAATTTTTTTTTTGCCGCATTTCTTGATTCCGGCGGTGGATCACTCCTTTCTCGCCTCCGTCGATCACAAGAATCGTCCGATGGCACGAGTGCACCTCTCACATCCCTTTAGACAGCGATTTTGTCCCTATCATCGATCATTGTGCTTCCCTCGAGTCTAGATCCTTCCGCCTTCTACCACTTGACCGAAGACCTTCCTCTGGTTCTCCTCCATTACTATGAAGTCGCAGCAAGGCTCAATCGCTTGGATCTCTTGACGGCGGTGTAAGTTTTTTGGCGGCGGCGTAAGTTTTTTGTAAAAACCGTAACCCTAATTTTTTTTTCAGATAAGTTTGGTAGATATATTGGAGATCGATATTATATTTTTTTTGGTTGTAAAGTTCATAATGTGTGATGGTAGATTTATTTGAAAACCGGTATGTAGTTTGGTAGATTATTAGTTATTTGATGGTAGATATACTTAGAAAACGTAATGTGGTTTGGTAGATTTATTAGTTATTTGATGGTAAAATTATTTTAAAAAACGATGTCGTTTGGTAGATTTATTAGTCATCTAATGATAGACTTATTTGTAAAACGATGTGGTTTGGTAGATTTATTAGTCATTTAATGGTAACTTATTTGAAAAATGATATGTGTTTGGTAGATTTATTAGTTACTTATGGTAGATTTATCAGTCGTATATATTTGAATTTTATATACGAATGACAGTATTTGTTTATTTTTTTCTGACAGATTATGGGCTTTGCCATGGTGAACAAATCTTTGATGGGATATCCAGCATCGATCCGACATGTTTTACTATGAATTGTAGATTTGTATTTGGTAGATTTGTTTTGAAATAATGGTAGATTTATTATTAAATTGATGGTATATCTATATTTGAATTTGTAAAAATGATAACTAGATTTTAAATGATAATATTTTTGTTTTCAAATTATATTTGTCGTAAAACATTGACCCAGACATTTCACATTTTTACCACATTTGCAAGTAATGTTATTATTCAATTCAATTTATTTCTTTACTTTCACTATGATGTATATCATAACTGAATAAAATTTTAATCAAAACACATAACTAAAATCATTGGACATTGTGATGTTGTAAGAGTTTATGTAAATAGAGTTAAATGTAACAAATATTCAAAAATCAAAATCAAAAGATCATAAGTAAAGAGATGGTTATTACAGATAACATATATGAAAAGCAAAGTTATCTTAGGGAAAAGATATATCATAGAAATATTCATGTTAGAAATTTTTGACCATTGATTATGACATCTATATCGTAAAGACCAATAATCATCTGTGATCGAATCACAGTTAACCGACATAATCTTAGCAAACTCATGCAAAGAAAACGTCAATGGTAACAAAACCAAGTCAAATATAACCATGGAACAAGTCTAACATACGACACTCCAAAACAAGTCTACCACACATCTGGTTTTTTCGTAGATTGCAGAATACATTTAGGACAAAAAAGTAATTTCAATCCAAAAAGTCAAATGTCTGCCAAACATTAACAACTAAGTCTACCTCAAGCATGGAAAATAACTCTACCAAAGAAACAAGTCTACCATAAACACCTCATATGTCTACCAGATCGAGGTTATCTTTGTAAATACCAAACTTAGTTAATCTACCACATGATTATTATAAGAAGTCTACCATACGTACAATAACTCTATCAGATTACATAAACTCTACCAAACTAACAAACAAATCTACCAACATTCTGTAAGTCTACTTCATATAACAATTAATCTACCACTTACCGGAAGGAATTTTATTTGAATTTAAATCTACCACAAAACAAATATATCTACCACAAAACAAATAAATCTACCAACATTCTGTAAGTCTACCTCATGTAACAAATAATCTACCACTCACCGAAAGGAATTTTACTTGAATTTAAATCTACCACAAAACAAACATATCTACCACAAAAGCGAAAAATCTACCAATTAGATATAACTCTACCATAAAACAGATATATCTACCGTCACGTATTGACAACTTTTTTCACATAAATCTACTGCCAAATGACATAAGTCTACCAACTCAGAAATTAAATCTACCTCATTGTCAATAAATCTACCGACAAAGTCAACTATGCGAGAAAGTCAATGCTTTGTTTAACAAGTCTACCAACACGTTTGACAAGTCTGCCATTCATAACAACAAATCTACCGAAACATAATAAATCTACCTCTCATCGTCAAAACTCTACCAAGATAAGTCTACCAACATTTGTAAAATCTACCAACTCTCGAATAAATCTACCATCGTCCTAATAACTCTACCGACAAAATTTTTGCGTTGACCAAAATTTGATAAGTCTACCGTTAAAGCCTGGTAGACTTATCAAATTTTCAGCGCTATTTTCTGCTTACGTGGCATTAAAAAAGTAATGGCATTTTTGTAATTAATTTTTTTTTCAACAAATGCGAAAAGAGTGTTTTGGGTATGCTAGGTTAGTTTTGTAAAAAAAATAAAAGTGCGCCAAACAAATAATATAGATACTTTCTAAGGTTAGTGTAGTAATCCTCCCATATTTAAATTTGACTGATGATTGATTTATATGATACGTTTGATTAGTGGCGGACCCATAATTGTTTTTAAAGGATGTCAATTTATAAACTAAAAAACTTAAACAAATATCAAAATAGTATATTTAATGTTTGAACCTGATTAAAGGGATCACTAGACAATATTTACCAAATATGCTATCAACTTTTCTCATATTTTAAGTACAAAAAAAATTATATTGTATTAAGATTTAAGGATGTCAGATGATACACTATCTTCTTTAGTGAGTAGGCCACTGCATGTGATGATTATGTTTGATTAGAGTATCATGAACACAGTATTTTAAAGGGTTTCTTAGTGAAATGTAATAATAAAAATAGTCAAATTGTTTCTTTAGCTTAAGAAACGTTTCTTAATTTGACAATAAGAGACGTATCTTCAGTCACGTGTCTGTGCGGGATTGGTCTTCTTTCTTTTCCCCAAGTCTTTTGTTATTTGGATTTCTCCTTGTTTTTTCCGTCGAGAGAGAAATGCAGAAATCCTCCTCGTTGATCCAAACGGTGGCAATCTCCGGCAGCGTATTCTCCACCGTCTCTTGCTGGTGAGTGATCTTTGTTCACATCTATCTCAGCTTGTCTTCTCGATTTCTCGTTTCTCCTCTTCCTATTTGTTTAAGCTCCCTCGAGTGTGTTCACATTAGAACTTTGGCACCGCTTTCTCGTCTTCGTCTTCTTCCTCTGCTTGTTGAAAAAAAAAAGAGATTCCTTTACTTTCAAACTCTTTTAGTCTTCATACTTCATGCTACCATGGACGCTATTCTTCAACTATCCGTCGATGATTTCAGATTTGAGAACGGATCTGGATCTGGGTCTTGCAGCAAACCCAGAAACAATCTTGATTCTGATAACATCTTTTCCCCAATTTCAACGAACCAGAGCCTCAGAACCAGTCTCCACCGACCGATTCTCCTCCTCCTATATTTTTGAATAACTCTCCTGTTCTTAAGTATCAATGACATGTTGAGAACGGACAGAGAAACAAACAACCTGCAATTTTTATCTCGCAGATGGAAGAGCATGTGTTGTTGGTATGCAAAGCAAACCAAGAAGAAGAAAAATCAGTAGCAACGAAACAGAGTCAACCAAACAAAGCCGGACGAGCAAAAGGCTCATCAATTTTTTTTTAAGAAACCCATATCGGGTTCTACCAATGAACCGAATGAACTGAAATAAACTAAAAGTTTCTTATCATAGTTTCTTAACAAAAAATAATAATAAAAAATTGCATAAGAAATCCATATGCAATAATAATGCTCTTAAGACCCACACAAGAAGATCTTCAACGCTTACTTTATGTTGGAGAGTAACACGGATTTCCCGGAATGATAGGAAACATCGACTGTATGTATTGAGAGTGGAAGAATTGCCCTAACGCTTGGAAAGGGCAATATTCACAAGGGGCAGGAAAACCCACATCGTTTAAAGGCGGTTGCATCATATGATCTATGGATATGGCATGGTTTTTTTTGGCCCTCCAGGTATCTTAAACGATATAAATGTTATTTGATCGCTCACCGGTTTTTGATGATATCATACAAAGTTGAGCTCCGCAAGTGAATTTTTCTATCAACGGAAAGGACTAGAATTTGGCATACTATCTGACAGATAGTATCTATCCAAAATGGGCAACTTTTGTCCAATCAATTTCACTTCCACAAGGACCAAAAGCACATTTATTTGCTCAACGTCAAGAATCTGTCCGAAAAGATGTGAAACATGTTTTTGGAGTTTTGCAAGCTCGATTTGCCATTGTTAAAAATCCAGCTCTTTTTTGGGATAAGGAAAAAATATGAAAGATTATGAGAGCTTGTATCATACTACACAATATAATAGTACAAGACAAAAGGGATGGATACAATCTACTTGATGTTTCAGAATTCCAACAAGGAGAAGGAAACAGAAGTGGAAACGTAGATGACACGTTTTCAACGGATATGCCCTCAAACATTGCTAATATGATGGCTGCTCGAACAAGATTACGGGATAGACAACTGCATCAACAATTGAAATTGGATTTGGTTGAGCATATATGACAAAACTCTGGGAGTAATCAAGACGACAACTGAACTTTTATTTCTATATTTTCTTTAGAAAACAAGTTTATGTGTGAGTTGTGTTTAAGTTATGAATGTTATAATCAAATAATTATCTTTATTTTAAATAAAACATCTTTATTAAAAAAAAATTAAGAAACCCATTAAGGGTTCTACCAATGTACCATTAAAAACAATAGATTAAGCAGGTTTCTTAATCCATGTTTAATAATAAAAAAACATTTAAAAAACTCATTAGGAGGTTTAGGGATAATGATGCTCTTAAGTACTCATCGCCAAACAAATTCATTATTCCGTCGACAAAATGTTCCAGACATTTACGACTAGTGGTCTCACCAAGCCGTAGATATTCGTCAACCGTGTCAGCTGCACTGCTGTATGCCAAAAGAAGAATGAATGCTGTACACTTTTGAAGTGCCGAAAGACCAGACCTTCCGAGACCATCTTTCTTCTGATGAAAGTATGGAATTTCATTGGAAAGTTTTCCAACAATATGCATGAACAAAGCCTTGTTCATCCTGAAATGGCGTCGGAAATAATTTGCAGGATATGTTGCATTTTCACTAAAATAATCGTTCCGTATTCGATTATGGCCTTCTTCACTCTCTCGTTCGATATAAGCTCGCTTTTTTCTTGATCTGGTTGTCTCCTGATGATCTTCATAATCATTGCAAAGATTTTGGAAAGTTTGATCAAAAACATGATCAAAATGTTGATTAAAAGAATCATCAAGTGATCCATCAAAATTGTAATTGGAAGAAGAAGCCATTACAACTTTTTAGGATAGATTATTTTGGTAAAGTAAATAAGGGAAAGAGTTTAGAGAAGATGATTTTTTTGATAAAGGAAGATGATGGTTTGCAGAAGTTTAGATAAGATAAATTTTCGACAAGGGAAGATGATGGTTTTCTATAAGAGAAGATGATGAAAATATGAATACAACAATAGAAGAAGGAGAATGGGAGATGGTTGTCTTGATAAAACGTTTATTCACTATATATAGAAGAGAGGTGATATTAATTCTTCAAAGTTGTAGTGACAAAATACTTATACAACTAGTGGTGTCAAATGACACACAAGAAAATTACAAAACCCTCACTTATTATAGAAACAACATGACAATTTCTTGTGACCACTCCATGTTTTTTTTGTGCCCACCACCCTTGTTATTTTGTGCCGACCCAAACTCCTTTTTCTTGTTACCACTCCCTGAAACACAAAGACAATACACCGCACATAAATGATTCACAACCACAACCAAACCGATCACGATACAACATAAGTTTCTTGCAGATATTAAAAAAAACAGAACTTGCTTAGACATAAAATTGTAAACATAAACATAAACTTCCTAAGAACCAATCAAATTTGATATTGAATCACTTTTTGTTATCAAACCATCTAACACATTTTAAGGAAAAAACAATAAAACTTCACATGGCGATGGAGATACAGAAGATCTAACATTATCTTCGATCATAGAGGATATATGTGGTCAATCGGGGTTGATTTAGCGGTATCTCTAGTAATCACAACATTGGATCGAGATATCTTAAATCTATTGAGGGAATCTGAGGGATTTTTTACGGTAAAAACAAGACGTCTCCGAATCAGAGGAGACAGAAGTTTAGGAAAGGGGATCTGGGCAAATCGATACGGCGGAGACTCTGGATGGATAATACATCGAGGATTTGATTATCTCCTCAGGAAATCAGGTCTATCGAATCTATCAATAATCAATAAAAAATACTGCACTTCTTCATTATCGGCGAATGATATTTGGTCAAGCTGGAGAATTAATCTGATTTCGAGAGAGAGGAGGATTATGTGGGATTCAGACAATCAGTATGGAAAAGTTCCTACTTATAGTTTTGATAGATGGTGCTATCTTCTACGATTGCAAAATCAGATTCGGGATGTGGGGTTAATTGAGAATCATCTGAATTTACTGGAAGAGGATAAAAAGAGACGAGCTCCTCTCTTCGAATACACACACTTTTTTTTCTCATTTCGGTTTCTTTACAAAAACACTAAACACGATGACACATAGCGGTTTACTCAAAAAATTGGGGTCGGAAATGACATTTGAGGGATCACAGAAGAGGTTGAAAGTCTCGGTGAAGGTGTTGTTGACATTTGAGGATGCAGGCTTAATCGAACATGATGAGCGACCGACAGTAGCATGGGTTTTTGGGTCTTTGAAACCAACAGATATGGAGAGCAGCACCACGGGGACAGGGCCAAAAAACAATACGGTAACAACTCAAGGTCTTGAGATGGAGGGAGGAACCGGGAACCAGACTTAGCATGGATGAAGTTTTTGGGGAACTGGCACAAGAAGAAGGAGAGTTGCGGAAAGACTTGAGTTTGTGGGAGCAGATCTTAGAGAACAATGTCCATGAAGACAGGATTTTAAATTCAGGAACGTCTTTAATCACATGAACCAGGAGGTAAAGGAGTTTAGCGAGAACATAGAAAAGGTGGGTCTGATTGAGAGTAAGTCGATTAACGGTACTTCGGTGGATGATATTTCGGCGATGATTACAGAACAAGGAGGGAACAACAAGGACGTGACGAAACTCCCCAAACCCGGAATGAGGAAAAATCTACCAAAACAAATTCACAGATTATTGGTCGTACTTCAAAGGAAAGGTTGGTGCAATATTTGGCTTCGCCAAGGAAAAAGTGGCTGACAAAAATGCGATTCCATGGGCTCCAAGGGGATCATCAAACCCAAAGGAGGAGCTGAACGCATTAAAATCGGTCCTATAAATGAGAATACTTAGTTGGAATTGCCAAGGGCTCGGAAATCGGTGGACAATAAATTATCTTCAGGAGATTTGTAAGAAGCATAGACCCGAATTTTTGTTTTTTTCTGAAACCAAACAGGATTTTACCTTTTTGCAAAAAATTCAATTTCATTTTAGTTATAATAAATTATACATGGTTAAACCGTGCGGTGCAAGTGGAGGACTTGCTTTATTTTATGATAATTCTCATGATGTTTCTATCCTATTTTCAAATTATCGAATAATTGATATTAAGGCAAATATTCTCGGGAAACAAGTGTTTTTATCGTTTGTTTACGGGGATCCAGTTACAAAACTGAGGGATCAAGTTTGAGAACAATTAACAAGAATGAGCATTACCAGATCGGAACCATGTTTCATAATTGGGGATTTAAATAAGATCACTGGAAATATTGAGAAGCAAGGTGGTGCACTGAGATATGCATCTATCTTTGTGTCTTTTAATACTATGATAAGGGATTGTGGTTTTTTGGAATTTCCTTGCCTGAAAACACTATGTCTTGGAAGGGAAGACATAATTCAAAACTAGTCAGGTGCAGACTAGATCAGGCTTTCACCACTGAAAATTGGCATGATATTTTCACTCATTCATTGGGGGAATATCTCGCTATGATTGGATCAGATCACAGGCCAATTGTCGCTACAATTGAGGATAAAATTCTCCGGAAACAAGCACAATTTAGATTTGACAAGAGATGGATAGGACAAGACGGTCTGATGGATTCTATCTCAAAAGGATGAGATTTAGGTGTGGGGGGGGAGGTGTCATTTACGGATAAAATAAGGAATTGTCGTAGAGAAATTTCCATATGGCAAAAAAACCTAAAGCCATATGGGCGGGAGAAAATTGAGAATTTGAAACAAATACTAGATGAAATTCAAAATGATGATTCCAGATCAGAGGAGGAGTTAAGAAAAGTTTCACGGAAGTTGAAGGTAAGCATGTCGAGATGAAGAATTATTTTGGCAACAAAAAAATCAGACTCATTGGGCTAAAGTGGGAGATAAAAATACAAAATTTTATCATGCACTAGTTAAAAAACATAGAGCAAGGAACCAGATAATTGACTTACACAATGCAAATGGCACATGGGTTACAAAGGAAGACGAGATCGAACAGGTGGCTGTTAGGTATTTTGATGAATAATTTACGTCAACTTTGCCATCGGATTTCGAGGAAGCATTAGGAGAAATACAACCACTAATTTCGGAAAATAACAACGCCATGCTCACCAACATGGCTACCGAGGAGGAGGTACGTAGTGCATTATTTATGATGCGCCCCGAGAAGGCTCCTGGTCCAGACGGCATGACAGCGCTCTTTTACCAACAATCATGTCATATTATTAAGGCCGACATTGTAAATTTACTCAATGGTTTTTTAGAATTTGGGACTTTCAACGAAAGACTGAATATGACAAATATCTGTCTAATTCCAAAAACTGAAAGACCCACGAAAATGACGAAATTACAACCCATAAGTCTATGTAATGTTGGATACAAAATCATATCTAAGGTTCTGTGTCAAAGGTTAAAACGATTGTTGCCGGATTTAATCTCCGAAACACAATTAGCATTTGTGCCGGGACGACTGATTTCAGATAATATTCTTATAGCAAAATAGATGTTTCACGGATTGCGAACCAATAAGTCATGCAAAAACAAATATATGGCAATCAAAACGGATCTGAGCAAAGCTTATTGTAGAATCGAGTGGTCTTTTATTGAAAACCTCTTGAGACGATTTGAATTTGCGGAGAAATGGGTCATATGGATGATGCGGTGCATTACTTCGGTCAGGTACAAAGTTTGTTAAATGGACAACCCAAAGGACATATTAACCAAGGGATGGGGACTACGTCAGGGAGATCCTCTATCACCATATTTGTTTATACTATGTACAGAGGTCTTAATAGCAAATATAAAGAAAGCAGAAAGGGAAAAATTATTAACGGGTTTAAAGATTGCATAAGCAAGTCCGGCTATTTCACACTTACTTTTTGCGGACGATAGTTTTTTTTTTTGTAAAGCAAACAAGGAGAAATGTCAAATGATCCTCCAAATATTAAAACAGTATGAAAGGGTTTCGGGGCAACAAATTAATTTTGACAAATCCTCTTTTCAGTTTGGTTATACGGTTCTAGGGGAAGTACAACAGGAACTAAAACAAGCTTTAGGAATCTCTAGAAACGGAGGCACAAGATCATATCTTGGTATCTCAGAAAGTATATGTGGAGCCAAGAGTAAGATTTTTAATTATGTAGCGGATCGACAACATGACCGGATTAATAGTTGAACTTTGTGATTATTGTCAAAAGGGGGCAAAGAAGTTTTAATTAAATCGGTGGCATCGGCAATGCCCACCTTTGTCATGTCATGCTTTTGATTACCTAAATCTACGACGACAAAGCTATCTAGTGCAGCGGCACGTTATTGGTGGAGTTCAGATGGTTATCAGAGAGGTATGCATTGGATAGCACGGAAGAAGATGTGTAAAGGTAATGCGGAAGGGGGAATTGGGTTTTGAACGGTTGAAGATTTTAATACGGCACTATTGGCGAAGCAGTTGTGGAGACTGATTGATCGGCCAAATTCTTTATTTGCACAAGTATTTAAGGGACGATATTATTGGAAAACACATCCTTTGGATATTATACGCTCCTACTCACCGTCCTACGGTTGGCGTAGTATTATATCGGCTAGATCTCTGGTTAATCTGGGGCTAATTAAAAGAGTTGGATTGGGTTGGCCTATCTCAGTATGGAATGATCCCTGGATACCATCTTCTTGCCCGAAATCAGCTACTTGCAAGGGTTTTAATTATTACCGAATCTTATGGTAAACCACTTGATCGACCCTGCCATGAATTCGTGGAATCTGGGTCTGATAATGCAATTATTGAACCAGCGGATATAGAAATCATTTGTGGAATACCCATTAGTAGGGCTTTCAAACCAGATTATCTCGGATGGCATTTTACAAAAAACGGAAGATATACGGTTAAATCAGGCTATCAAGTTGAGCAAAACGGTTTGAGTCATAGCTTAGCGAATAGATATGGCCCCGAAATAACGGCATTACAAGCATATACATGGAAATTAAAATGTCCACCAAAGTTAAAACACTTTATTTGGCAGGCAATATCCAAGTGTTTATCGGTGTTGGCTAGACTACGAACCCGTGGTATACAATGTGACACACAATGTGTACGGTGTGGAGCGGAGGAAGAAACTCTTAATCATTTACTTTTTGAATGCCCTCCTGCTATATAAACTTGAGCTTTATCTCGGATACCAATACCTACAGGTTTTTTTCCAATGACTTCGGTATTTTCAAATTTTGATCATCTTTTTTGGAGACTTCTTAAGGATATAAACAATACACAATTTCCGTGGATAGCATGGTATGTTTGGAAAGCAAGGAATGAGAAAATTTATTCAAATATTTATATTGAACTGGCACAAAGGTCTGAACAAGACGCTAGTCCAAATGCAAACACGGATTTATCGAAAGTTCCGATAACTAGCTAGCACATATGAGGAATGGTGGTGTTATATTGATGGTTCTTGGAAAGAGACGGACTTAACCTCAGAGCTGAGTTGGTATTATTTCTATGAAGGAGTTATAGGCAAAATTATGGGAGCAAGAAATGTCAGAAGGAGTCTGACACCTCTACATGCAGAGATGGAAGCACTAATTTTGGCTATGTTGTGCATGTTAGAGAATCAAAAGATGTCAGTAGCTTTTGGAACAGATTGTTCCGAGTTGGTGAAGATGGTGTCTACATCCGAAGAATGGCCAGCATTTGCTCTACACTTGGAGGAGATTGTGAAGATTAACGACATGATTAGTTTCTTCTCTTTATCACATATCACACGCACAAAGAACATGAAGACAGACAATCTAGCGAGAAGTGCTCGAGTCTATCCTCATGATGTTATGTATGTAAACTCAGTACCACCGGTATGGATTATCCAACTGTTCTAGGTGCTTTTAGGCTGTCGGAAAAAAAAACATAAACTTGCAAAGACATCATAAACTTCTTGAAACACTTAAGCCAACATTCTTAAATAAAACATGATTCTCAAGTTGAAACACTTAAGAATCGGTTCATACAACAACTTGAACAAAAGAGACAACAACTTCAGATCAAATAGAAACACAAATAGAAACTTATTACAAAACACAACTTAACTGAACATTTCGGTTATCAACTGCTTCTTCAGAACTTTTTCATATTCAGAAAGGGGTTCTTTTTTCCCAAGAAGACATTAAAGTATTCCCATCTTTGAAAGATTTTCCTTCATAGCATTGTCCTTCTCTTTTATTGCCCACATTGTCTGAAACTCGGCCAATGACCACTTCTTCTCTTCAATGCTATTCTTACCCTTCTCTTTTGAAGCCTTAACTCGCGGTGGTCTGCTGTTTCGCAGGTCTTTGTTGTCTCTGCAATGGAGCATGCGGATTGTGAACCATCATCTACCCTTCTTATTTTTGAGCTCCCAGCGGTTTTACTTGTTGAAGATCACACCATTTCTGGTCATTCTTGAGCTCCTTCCATGCACGCATGTTCTAAAGTGAAATTCTTTTTATGAAGAATGTAGAAAATATCATGCGCCATTTTGAGAATATAATTCTCATTCATCCAAGATGTTCTCTCTCTAGTTGCCGCCTCATAAGAACCGAAAAACTTGCTGACCAAGTCATTAATTTTCTGCCATCTCTGCTTACAATGGATCGCAGAAGCAGGTTCAAGGACTTCACCATTTGGACAGCTTCCAAAATATGTAGCAACTCTTTTCCAGAAGGCCCCAAACCTTTTCTCATTTCCAACAAATGGGTATTGGCTTGTTTTAAGCCAAGAGCTGTTAAGCAAGATGTCATCCGTTGGACTCCAGGTTCTTTTTTTTTTGTGCAGGGGAAGCTTCACTAGAACTTGAAGCAAATGCAGGTGTCTCTTCACCGAGGCTGAAGACACCATCTTGTTGACTGTTAAGTAAGTCGACGAAGTTAGATGTCTGGGAGTATGGATTTGTTGAGGAGAAATCCATATCTTACAAGAAAGAAATGAGATGAGAAGCAGAAACAAGAAGAAGGAGATGAGAAGAACAAATGAGATGAGAAACAGAAACAAGAAAAAGGAGATGAGACGAAGAAGCAGATGACTTGCAGAAACAAAGAAGAAGAAGCAGACGACAAGAAAAGTAGAAGAAGCAGAAACAAAAATAGAAGAAGAAGCAAAGTAGAAGAAGCAAATGAGAAGGAGCAGAAACCAAAATAGAAGAAGAAGCAGAGTAAACGAAGAAGAAGCAAATGAGAAGCAGAAAGAAGAAGAAGCAGCTGAGAAGAAACTACATAAAAGACTAACTATGCATTTAATACTGCAGCTGAGAAACATTCAAGCTCTCTCTAACCACCTAGACTTGACATCTATCTAACCCTTAACAATGCAATCATCCACAACTCTATTTATTACCTAACCAAACCATTACTACGACTAACTATACATTTAATACTAACCAAACTAACTATACATTTAATACTAACCAAACCATCTTAACTGATTAGAAAACTTACCTTAACTTAATGTAGCTTGCAAAGTGCAGAGGAAGAATTCGATGTGTAGAGAAGAACACCATAATCACGGGTGATCAATCTGCAAAAAAGAAAACCAAGTAACAAAGCATGAATCTGCATAAAAGAATCTGCAACACAAACCCAAAAACAAACACCAAGTAACAAAGCATCCATCCTATTATCTAACCCCAAATCCTTAAAAACCATCACGATTTACACTTATATATTGTGCAAATATCAATTCCTGATATCAACCACAAACAACTGCAAACTCATCTATACTCATCGCTCTCTAATCGAATTCAGGACACAAATTCAACCAATATCAATAAATCAAAACTATCTACAAGCTACTAAGCCTCCACACTCTTTGATTAAACTTATCCAGCACAGAAAACAATCAAAATCAAGCTTGATAAAAAAACAAAGGTTAGGAATCGAAATGGAGAGGAATAACCGTAGAAATCGTTTCGGATATCAACCTCCGATGCATCCACCGAGGCTTTGAGGGGACAAGAAGGAGAGGAATCGAAGTGGAGAGGAATCGCCGTGAAGATCCCGGAAGATACATGCAAGCGGCAGAGATGCCAGTGGAGAATCCAAAGAGACGTCAAAGAAAGCGGTGGGAGATTTCCGTTGCCTCCATCGAAGCTTTGATTTCAGCAAGAAGAATCACAGAAGACATGCATGAGCCGGAGATTCTTCGGAAATAGTGGATATAGTCATGATTCGATGGGTTAGATCCACTTACTTTTTCTTTTTTATTTGTCGATTTCTAATCTATCGAAAAAGAAAAAAAAAGAATATATATTTGGCGATTCAAGAGACGTATCTATTTAGATACGCTCGAATGACCCCTTCTCATAATGAAAATGTATATAACCTTATTCCGGTCTGGTCCGGTATGGAATGAACTTATAATCATGGAATCGACTCGATCATCAGATTATAGATTACAAGTTCATAACCTTAGTCCATTCCCATTTTGGGCGGAACCCATCTACTAATTCTTTGATTCCAGTTAGTATTAGTAAGAGGGATCTTGAACTAAGAAAGTGCAGATCGTTGTCACTTTTAGATCTATTATTCAGATAACTAGAATTACAATAACTATAAAAAAAAAATTCTAGGTCACTCAAATCATTGTTAATCTCAAATTTTTTTTTATATCAAAATATATAAAATAACTATTATTATTACTATCCCTAACAAAAATGGTGTCATCCGATATGAAATTCCGAATGTCCTTGGAGCTAACTAAAAGATATGTTAATCTTTTAGTTAGCTCCAAGGACATTTGGCGAAAAAAAAAAGATAAAATAGAAATTATCTTTCGGAGAGATGGCCGAGTGGTTGATGGCTCCGGTCTTGAAAACCGGTATAGTTCAAAAAAAATAACTATCGAACTATCGAGTTCATAAAAAATAACTATCGATAAAAAATAACTATCGAGCTCTGATCGATCCAAAAACTCTCCCACTGATTTTTCGATTATTTTTTTGTTAATGAAATTACATTGATGCGATTTTTACCAAGAAGAAGTGATGTCCAGATACTATTTTTATTTTTCTGTTTCTTCTTGTTTATTCGAGTTTTTGTCTGAAAAAAAGTTGGTTAATATCCAAAATTGAATCCGCAAAAAGGTGATCCGTAAAAAGGTTAATAAACTTTGGAAGAAGTAAAACAAAACAAAAAGATAACAACGGAGTTATAGAGCTAACACAAAAACCCGTAAACGTGAAGTCACGTAAATATTATGAAAACAACTTGAGCCGACATGATTAAAAAACTTAAGCATCTTAAACCTGTAAATGAATCATCATCTTGACGATCTTGTTGCAGGTGAATTCGTGGGTTCACGCTTCTCTTCTGGTGGGCATATAGAAGTTGCAGCATGTTATCTTCGTTATATTAAACTTGAGATCTTCTACATGGTTTACAAAGGCATAAACTTCATTCCAAGAGTTGTAAAACATATCTTCATCAAAACCTTGAATTTCAACACTTTGGAGAGTGTTTCTTTCAGGACTGAAGTAGAAAACATAAAACAGTCTATTTGTATTACTCATGGACAGCACAATTTCACCAGTAGCTGTCACTCCTGCGACGTCGATGGAAACTTTATTGTAGGGATTAAATAAATAATTACTCTGAAAAGTGTAGACATATTCCAAAAATTCCTGTTTCTCGGCATCCTCTAGGACAAACATACGCAGCTTAATGGCATGCCATGCTATCCCACCTAATTTACCTTTATAGTTTATCAGTTTAGCATCAAAGACATCTGCCTCAATGAATTTGTATTTCTCAGACTTTACATCAAAGCAAACTATTATCTGATAAGGTGGTCTCCTAATTCTAGAAAAGTAATACAAAATCCCGTTGATGCATATGCTATTCATCTTTCCAGTTTCTAACGTCAGAATTGTATGATCATCATCATAATCTAGATCATCATTATAATCTAGAGTAGCCATGGACAGTACCTTGAATTGCTTGTCAATCGGATCAAACCCTAAAAAGCTATTTGAACATATGCTCTTTGTCAGTTTAGGTAAGCTCACACACTGTCCTGTGCTAGGGTTACATATCACATGCATTAAATCTTCTTCATTGTTTGAGATCGGCATGCGAAGGAAACAGATCAAACCAGCGGCATAGCCACAAAATGTTAGCCGCATGTCTTCAGAGAGCTTCATATGAGAATCAGCAGCTAATACAAGGGACGCCTTTGATTTTGAAGCTGAGTCGAGGAGTAGATGCTCCACTCACCATCAAGTCCTTCGATGACGTATAAGAGACGTGGACGAGAAAAGGACTTTGCTTCGACACGCAACAACACCTCTCGACAGACTTTGCAGTCAGTCTCGAGAATATCTCTAGAAAGAGATCATTCGGGATGGAATTCATGATTGTTGTATGTTGCACAAATCTACAAATCATCGCTATGAAGATCTATAGAGTTCGTGGGGACTTTAGGGTTACTCCAAACCGAACCAAATTTTTAGTTTAAAGGCATAAACCGATCGATTCGTGACTCTTTTGTCTATTGGATTGCCCTCTTATCTCTAATATGTATGTCACATCATCTGGACAAAACTTCTTTCACCATCTCATCCATGATTCCTTGGCCTTTTTCAAGGTATTTGTAACTTGTAAGTGAGGATGTTATGGCTTAATTCAAAAACTCTCCATGATTCTTTGGCCTTTTCAATTTCTATTCCTTGCACAATACGTTATTTATCATAAGGTTGTCAAATTCGACTTAATCTTCATCCTATATATATCAGCATGCATGCTTTCTCTGTGCAATCAACGACATTGATAACAAACTCGAAATCAATTACAAGTTTCAGTTTTGGGATCAAAATCTTGTTTACATCAGCAGGTAAAAGCACTCTATGGCTTCATCCATCGTCTTATAATTGACCAAGAAATCGAAAACAATGGTGCTTTTTTTTTGTCTTTAGTTGTTCAAGGACAGAGACTAGTTCATCGAAAATGCCTCTCTAACACTAATGGAGTTCTTACCCACTCCTTTCAGCAACTGAATCTCTGTTAGAGAGACCAAAAAAAAAAAAAAATCTTTTAAATAGGATTAAAGATCATGTGTTTGCTCTTTGAAAACATTATTTTAGTGTTGAGATAATGTTGTTTCGTCAATATTGATGTTGTCTGCAGCGTTCACCACCGTTGAATTTTGAATTTCTTGTTGATCTTCTGATAGGTTCCACGGTAAGGGTCTATGAGAGACAGAGGAAAAAGAATCTTGCAAACGTGGATGGAGAAAATAGCAAAAGAGAAGAGAAGAAAGTCAAAGTGTCAAGTTTACTTAAGAAGACTCTAGTTGTTTTAGAGTATTTGCCGTTTTTGGATATTTTTCTTTTAAAAGGTTGTTGGGGAATTCAACTTGGGATTATTCAGTTTTCTTAGTTGTAACAAACTCGTAGAGAGACGATATGAGTCTTTTGGGTTTCGATCGTGATGAGATCGATAACAATGGATACTGAATCTTTGGAATTCTCTTGATTGCAATACAATATCCTCATTCATCGTATTTCTCGGTTACAATCTTACCAAATTGGTGCGTCGTGACGTTTCGGATCTCGCGATTCAAGCTTCAAGATGGAAGATGCAATGGAGTCTTCATCGCGATTGACCGCGGTGGAAGAGAATATGAAGGAAATTCACGCGGAAATGGAGGTTATGAAGGAGAACTGGGAACAATCATCCCAGAAAACGGGAGAACTAAGTCGGAGGATGTTTGCGATAAATCGGAGATTAGAAGCTCAAGCGGAAGCGATGCATCGACACTCGGAACTATTGTCGACGATCGCATCAACATTGGAGAAGCTCGATCCTGCTCATCGTGAGGAACGAGCGCTATCTAAAGCAATCGTGACTGATTCCGAAACAAATCCGTCGCATTCTCGAGCGAATCAACAGGTTCACTCTAATCCCTCTGGAACAGAATCGGATGATAATCAGTTAGGTTATCGGAGAATATCGGATGTTTTAGCAACTCGTGAGAGTTTATTACGAAAGGTCGATATGCTAGTGTTCAACAGTTCTTTACCATATGGATGGATTGCAAGAGCAGAAAGATTTTTCAGATTGGGAAGTTATACGGATGCACAAAAATTGGATCTGGTCTCGCTGAGTTTGGAAGGTCCAGGGTTGAGCTGGTTTAACTGGGAAATTGAACAAGAAATGTTTGTGAGTTGGATGGATTTTAAACAAAGATTGCTTGACAATTTTGGGGAATCAATGGATGACGAACCAGGGAAGAGATTGTGCTGTATCCAGCAAACTGGTTCAATTCGAGAATATGCGACAGAATTTCAGGAGTCGTCGTCACAAGTATCAGGAATGGATGACAAAAGTCTGACTAATGTTTTCTACAACGGATTGAAACCTGAAATGAAAGAGGTGATCAGGATGAAGGAGCCAAAAGGATTAAGGAACCATATTATAGCTGTCTTGAAAATGGAGTCAAGTGCATTTTGTAAGTTGGTCAGTGCAGCTTATCAGCCAGATTGGAAACCAAAGAAAGCTGTCATTACCACTAACTACAAATCTGCAGCACCATTCCAAAAGCCTTGGCAGAAATCAGTGCAACAAACATCAGCTACAAGTAATGGTCAATTCTCAAATGGACATCAGAATAGGCCGGCGTTAGCTGATAGAACCAACTTCCGACCCCGTCAAACGTTCTCTGATGCTGAATTGGATGAGAAAAGGAAGAATGGTCTCTGTTTTAAATGTGATGCCAAATATTCTAAGGCACATGAAGCAATATGCCCGAACAGGGAACTTCAGGTTATCACGGTGGTGAATGGGTATGAACTTGAAGTTTTGGATGAGAATATGATTGAAAGGGAAGACGAATCTACAATGGAGGAGATACAGATGATGCAAATATCATTCAATGCATTCATGGGATTAGATGCACCTTCCACGACAAAGTTAAGAAGCACCATTGGCAAATCGACACTGGTTTTCATGATAGACAGTGGTGCCACACACAACTTCGTTGATCCAAAAGTAGTGAAGCAGATCAAACTTCCAATGGAGGTACACAAGAATATTCAGGTTAAATTGGGCACTGGTATTCTAGCGGATGGAACAGGAGTATGTAAACAAATCGTTTTCTACTTACAAGGAACAGAGTTCACAGCAGACTTTATCTCTCTGGAATTAGGAGGTGTTGATATAATTCTGGGAGTACAATGGCTGCGAACCTTGGGCAAATGCGAAGTGGATTGGGAAAATCATGAGTGGAGTTTTATATATGGAGGTCAAAGAGTTAATCTAGTTGGGGATGCTGACCTACAATCTCAAAGAATTTCCCTAAAATCATTAGCCCCGGTACACACTGTTCTTGACAAATTTCCACATATATTCGAGGTTCCTACGGGTCTACCTCCAATTAGAGGCAATGAACACTCTATTACATTAATGCCGGGAGTTACCTCTGTATCGGTACGACAATATAGATACCCACACGCGAGTAAAGAAGCTATGGAGAAGCTTGTCACAGAAATGTTAGATGCTGGTATAATCCGACACAGCAAAAGTCCTTTCTCCAGTCCAGTCTTATTGGTGAGGAAGAAAGACAACAACTGGTGTTTTTGTGTGGATTATAGAACACTTAACAAAGCAACAATCTTAGACAAGTATCCCATTTCCATGATAGATCAATTGTTGGATGAACTGTACGGTGCGAAGATCTTTTCTAAGTTGGATCTGAGATCAGGGTATCATCAGATAAGGATGACTGAAGCTGACATTCCTAAAACAAATTTTAGGACACATGAGGGTCACTATGAATTTTTAGTGATGCCCTTTGGATTGACTAATGCCCCAGCTACATTTCCGGCTTTGATGAATCAGATTTTCAGATCATTTCTTCGGAAGTTTGTGCTAGTGTTTTTCGATGATATCCTCATCTACAGTGCATCAATAGACGAGCATGTGAAACACTTGCAAATGGTTTTACAGGTGTTTGAGGAACAAACACTATTTGCAAACAGGAAAAAGTGTCTATTTGGGCAGTCTCAGGTCGATTATTTAGGCCATATAATATCAGAAAAAGGAGTATCAACAGATCCGGAAAAGACGAAAGCAATGAGAGATTGGCCAACACCGAAATCAGTTAAAGCCTTAAGAGGATTTCTTGGTCTAACCGGATATTACAGAAGGTTTGTACAAGGGTACGGGTGCATCGCTAGACCATTAACAGAATTATTGAAGAAACATGGATTTGAATGGTCTTCTAAGGCTCAGTTAGCCTTTGATACTCTAAAGAATGCTATGATTTCAGCTCCAGTATTACAATTACCGAACTTCGAGGAACCATTTATCGTCCAAACTAACGCCTCAGGTTTCGGGTTAGGGGCAGTCTTGATGCAACAGAAACGTCCTATTGCATTCTTCAGCCACAGTTTGACATCTCGTGAACAGTTAAAGCCAATATATGAGAGGGAGTTGATGGCAATTGTACTGGCGGTTCAAAAGTGGCGACACTATCTGATAGGTCGGAAATTCATTGTTCACATCGACCAGAAGAGTTTAAAGTTCCTTTTGGAACAAAGAGAAGTCTCAATGGAGTACCAACGATGGTTGCAGAGATGATTGGGATATCAATTTGAAAGTTTTTACAAGCCGGGGGTGGAAAACAAAGCTGCGGATGGTCTTTCTCGGATTGATCAAGAACTTCGAATGGTATCAGTAGTGGAATTTTTTGCGGTGATTATTCCTCAAACCATTCAGTTACAGACTTTATTTGAAGAAATCGATAAAGATGTTGACATCCAGGAACTGAAAGCTAAGTTGTTATCTTCAGAACCAGTGAAGAAGGGATTTATTCTGAAAGATGACCGTGTGTGGTACAAGAATAGATTGTTGATTCCTCAGAGTTCATCGATGATACCGTTGATTCTACATGAGTTTCATGATGCTTTTATGGGTGGTCATTCGGGTGTTCTAAAGACCTTGAAGCGAATACAAGGTTTATTTCATTGGAAGGAAATGAAGAAAACAATATCAGACTACATATCTGCTTGTGGTACATGTCAAACTCACAAATACTCGACATTGGCCCATGCAGGTCTGTTACAACCACTTCCGATTCCAGACAAAATATGGAAAGATATTAGTCTTGACTTTGTCGAAGAGCTACCGTCTTCAAATGGAATTAACGTGATATTGGTTGTGGTCGATCGGTTGAGCAAGTACAGCCACTTTATTGGACTAAAACATCCGTTCACTGCAACCAAGGTTGCTTCCAAGTTCATTTCTGAGATAGTTCGGCTACACGGTTTCCTCAGACCGGGATTGGATATTCTTGAGTAAGTTCTGGAAAGAGTGTTTCCGCTTGGCAGGAACTAAACTGAAATTCAGTTCCGCTTTTCACCCACAAACAGATGGCCAGACGGAAGTAACGAATCGATGTTTGGAAACATTCTTAAGGTGTTTTGCATCCGACCATCCGAAAACCTGGTTCAAGTATCTGCACTGGGCTGAATTTTGGTTTAATACCAACTTTCACTCTTCCCTCAGAACGACTCCTTTTCATGTGGTGTATGGACGTGAACCACCAACCTTGCTGTTTTTTGAAGAAGGTTCAACGGCTAACTTTGAGTTAGAAAAGGCTCTGAGAGAACGTGACACGATGTTGACACAGATTAAGGAACAATTGACTCGTGCTCAGGACATGATGAAATCATATGCAGATAAACATAGAAGAGACGTTTCTTTTGAGATGGGAGATATGGTTTATCTGAAACTTCAACCCTATAGACAGCATTCAGTCACGAGGAGGTTGTGTCAAAAATTGGCGGCCAGATTTTATGGTCCATTTGAAGTGATTGAGAAGATTGGCAAAGCTGCATACAGATTGAAATTACCAGCTTCTTCCAAGATTCATCCGGTATTTCATGTGTCTCAGTTAAAGGCAGCCATTGGTTCGCAAAACACTGTAACTGCATTACCGGAGACATTCACGGATGCGGGAGAGTTTGTGTTGGAACCGGATGCAGTGTTGGAGACACGTTTTGATAAGCACGGTGGATTGGAACTGCTTATTACTTGGAAGGATCTTCCTCAACATGAGGCGACTTGGTTTTCTGTTCGGGAGTTTGAACGATCTTACCCAACTTTTGCGCTTGAGGACACGCTGCATCTTAAAGGGGCGGGTATTGATAGGTTCCACGGTAGGGTCTATGAGAGACAGAGGAAAAAGAATCTTGCAAACGTGGATGGAGAAAATGGCAAAGGAGAAGAGAAGAAAGTCAAAGTGTCAAGTTGACTTAAGAAGACTCTAGTTGTTTTAGAGTATTTGCCGTTTTTTGATATTTTCCTTTTAAAAAGTCGTTGGGGAATTCAACTTGGGATTATTCAGTTTTCTCAGTTGTAACAAACTCGTGAGACGATATGAGTCTTCTGGGTTTCGATCGTGATGAGATCGATAACAATGGATACTGAATCTTTGTAATTCTCTTGATTGCAATACAATATCCTCATTCATCGTATTTCTCGGTTACAATCTTACCATCTTCCAATTTTCTGATGAGTTTTCTGATTTGTTTTGAACTTTTTAGTTGCTAGTTTTAACTTAGTACCGATCTAAGATACGTTTCGAATTCCTCCGAAATACTTGTTACAAAGTTCACTGATTTTATATTACGGCATAAATGTTATTCAGCCTACTATTTATGGTTAATTTTAGTTTCAGACATGCATCTTATATCCAGGGCCGGATCTGAGAATTTGGGGGCTATAAACAATTTAAGAACAAATTTTTTCTTTTGTGATTTGGGGGTCGAAAAATTCATAAATAACCAAAGAAAAATTTTGGGGGCTATAAGCGAATGTTTCATCAGGCTGTCTCCAGATCCGGCACTGCTTATATCTCTTCATGATTTGTATAACCAGAGAGCAATTCCTCATCATATTATGAGAAGCTACACTGAGAAAAGTATCTTCAGGACAAGGGATCATCAAGCATCCCAATAAGCGACTGGCACAATGTCTAGATTGTTTCTTCTTCTGATTCTATCTCCATCGTACATGGCAAGAAACCCTTTTGGTGCTGATATGTCTTTCCTCGTTGGTGCTACAGAGCCCCCAAGAATCTTCGTTGCCGCCAAGAATACTCTTACCAATGCCAATTTTTGTCTACTCAAAATAAATAAAATGCATGCACAAAGAAAGCAGCGTCTCATATCTCAAAGAAGAGAATTTGAACAAAATGGTAATTAAGCCAACAGAGTGATAAAGCTCTCACGAAACCTGAGATGACAAGTCAAAACATACTTACAAGCCAAAATAGCTATAAATATTATGGAGACAACTTCAGCCAAAAACTTAATTTCTTAAAAGAATTTCTTTGATAACTTTGATGTTTACAGAAAAGAGAATACCACTTTTATTAAACAGGAACTTTTAGCCGATTTGGGAGAGCAAGGGAAGCAATCACGTTTTGACACCTGCAAATTAATCATCATCTAAAAGAGACAGAGCATCAAATTTGTTAATGCTCTCAAACCTATGACGATCTTGTAGCAGGTGAGCTCTCATATTAAAATTAAGATCCTCTACATAGTCTACAAAGGTGCAAACTCTTTGGTAACTCCTGTCCTCAAGCACTTCATGGTTACCTTGGATTTTAACACTGCAGAGACTGTTGCTTTCGGGATTAAAGTAGAACACATAATAAGGTTTCAATCTATATATCTCCGACAAAACAATTTCCCCTGTTGCGGTCACTCCAACGACGTCAACATCAATGAGTTTACTATCCGGAAAAGTGCAGGCATATTTTGGCGCTTCTTGTATCTCGTAATCCTCTAAAACCCACATACACAACTCAAAGGTAGGCCTTTCACCAGAGCGAGTGTTATAACGCCGCCAACTAATCACAGCTAATTTACATCCCATCCAAAATAAATGGATATTGCGTTGATAGACTTGAATTTTTCAGACCTAACATCAAAGCAAATTATCACACAAAGCCTTTCATCTTTTTCTCGAGCAAAGTAATACAAAACTCCATCGATGCATATCCCTTGAGACGAGTCAGCAGTAGGATAATGGGTTAAGGGAGGTTTAATCTTCCTCCAGCACATCTCTCCGGTTCCTAATGTCAGAATTCTATAATCACATTCAAAAAGTGGTCTGGACATGCAAAGTAGTACCTTAAATTGCTTGTCAATCGGATCAAACCCTAAAAAGGTGTACCACCTTCGTTCGTTCATTCTCAGTTTAGGTAAGACTGTGTGCTGTCTTGTGGGTGGGTTATATATCAGATGCTGCACTGTATCCATATACTGTTTTGAGACCAGACGGAAACAGAACAAACCAGAGGCACGACTACAAAAGACTAGCCGTATGTCTCCAGCGAGCTTCAACTGAGAATGAGAATCGGCCTCTACTACAAGAGACGACCTTTCATGTGGACTATGTGCCTGAGGCAATGAGAAGAAGTGCCATTCATTGCTACGATATCCTTCAAGGCGAAGAAGAGACGCGGTGGCCTGGTTAGGAACAGTTCGGTGAAAACTGGACGGCAAAGAATGGACTCCCATTGCTTCGACACGCAACGAGACATCACTATTGACTTGGTAGGCAATCTAGAGAATATATCGTGAATGAGATCAATCGGTAGTGAATCCATCATCAGAAGGAACGGAGAGAGAGAAATGAATGGAAATCAATTCATCGTATAGGCAATCTCTAATATATACACGTATAGAGTTCGGGAGCCCTAGGGCATTCATTTCGAACCGAACCAAATCGTGGTTTGATTTCTGTTTAAGGCCACATTGGGTTGATCATAATGTTTCAAGTGTATAAATTCGGCTCGATCTTTAGCCTTGAGAATAAACTATAAAGTCGGATTTACAAGGAAAAACAAAAACGCATTTTTTAATATATAAAAGTTTATATACAATAACTTGTATCTAAGAATTGGGTTTTATAGTAGACACAACAATCACAAAAACCAAGATTGTTATCTTAAAACTTATTTCTTTCACCAAATCTCTCACTACTTATACATATGGTGCTTAACGAAATTTCAGTGACATTTGAATATATCTCTGTTCCAGGAACACTAACTCAGTATACATATGGTGCTCTAGACTTCTAGTGCATTCATTACGAATCGAACCAAATTCCATGCGGTTCGATAAATTTAAGTCAAATTCGGTTTAAAGGCATAAACCGGTCGAACCTTGGACGAATCTAAATCTTTAGTTTTTTTTTTTTCCTATTGGATTGCTCTCTCTCTTTATACGTACTAGGAGAGAGGTTTTGTTTTATATTGTTTTATAAGTGAATCTATTTTTGATTTTTAGTTTAACTATCAATCTCTTTTTAGTTCTTTCATCCAAATTTCAAGTTCTTTAGTCTAAATTTTGGTTTAAAGATAATTGTTAACTTTATCAATATACATTTTTTAATGATTTTAGTAACTTTTTTTTATTTATTATGTTTTTGTTTTCTTTCATCAATCTCCAAAAAGGACTTCAAATTTGAGGTTGGTCAAACTTCAAATTTAAGGTTTGATGGTGTTTGTCTCCAAAAGTAAAATCTCAAATTTACTGTTACAAAATTTAAAATATTGTATTATAATCCTTACTTTTAATTATTATTATTAAAAATCATATAACTTTATAAATAACAAAAAAATACATTAAAAATATCATTTATTAAAATTATATTATAAAATTTATAATAAAATTAAAAATTACATTATAAGATAAATTTACATAAAGATAATTGTTTGGATTAAAATGATAAACGTAAAAAGTAAAGTAATTCTTTATAAAATATATTATTGTGAGGACTAAAATGCAAATAAAAATTGCAAACCTTAAATTTGAGGTTTTGAACAGTGCAACCTCAAATATAAGGTTTCATTGTTCAAAACCTCAAATTCTGAAGTTTTACGGTTGCTTTTGGAGTGAATAAAACCTCATATTTGAAGATTTAAGGTTGCTTTTGGAGATGCCCTTACAATGGCTAGTTGAAAAAATAAATTAAACTTGAACATTTGGAATGGCAAGCTGAAAACAAAAAAAAATCTGATGTGGATTAAATTATGTTGAAAAGATTCATGTTGAAAAAGTAAAGGAAGAGAGAGAAAAAGCATGTGGCAGTTATTGATTGGCAGTTCATATTCTTGATATATATTTTTCATCTAAAAGATTTGAGATCATTTATTTTATAAAAAATTATATTTTTTCAACTTTTTTTTATAAAAATTTATCATTTTTCATATTTTATAAATAGAGACTAATTTCACTTAATTTGGACATAATTTTTTTTTTTTTGCTAGTTAGCTTCTAATTAACTTTTGATTATTTATTTATTAGTTTTTTTAGTAAAATGAATCTTAAAATAATTTCACCCAAAATTCTTATAGTTATCTTTTTAAATATTCAAATCTTAACAATTATTAGATTTGAAATGTTTTGCAATTAAAGAGATGTTAAAGTGTAGTAGGGTAGAGTGTTGAGTTTTATCAAACAAACTATTGTAGAGGGTAAAAAGTGAGTGAATGTTGAATTCTTAGATGGAAGAGAGAAAAGATGATGTGGAGTCTTAAAAGAGAAAAAAGAAGGTGTTGAAAAAAACAAATCATTGTACATAGTCTTACATGGTTTTTTTTCCCTCAATTATAGCCCAGCGATTTTGTTAATGGGTCACTAGTCTTGAAGTTCGTCCTAGCCAACGATTTATGGGCCACCAATGTAGAAGTCGATACTAACCTAAAACCTAGCGTATCCATCGTGCTAAATATACTCATATAACATCTGTCTACTAAGTTTAAGCATATTTTTCAAAAAAAAAATTGTTCACATTTTTTTTTTAAAAAACAATCATAGCTAATTTAGAAAAAAAAAACGTTTACCTCTTTTTTTTTAAAAAAAAAAAACCAAATCATAGCATTTTTTTTATAAAAAAATTGTACATCTCTTTAAAAAAAAATATATACTATTATTTATGCCTATTCTTAGTAGAGATTCCATTGTTGGTTCTGTACTTCATCTCTCGTCTTACAATGAAATCTTCAGGTAAATATAAATTTATGTTTTTATTTTAGTTCGTGCTTGAAATGTTTTTTTAGATTCTATAAATTTTCATTTGTAAATTTATTGCCTTATAGTTATTTGCTTCAAAACTTTTATGAATTTTCTGTAGCGACTAGCAATCGTCCTCAATGTCAAATAGTTTTTTATGAATTTCCCCTTCATGATATTCAGATTTTTCTGTATCATCTGCCTCAATGTCAAATCGTTTTTCGAAGTGTAATCAGAACTATCCATAAGCCAGATCGTATCTGTATTCTGAATCTCTGATACGTTGGGTTTGAGATTGTAAAAAAACGTCATGGCATCCCCCTCTGTGGCATCTCCACACCGAGTATTATATCCAACTGTAACCCTTAAGCTGGGGAAGCTTACTGATTAAGGGTTTATTGCACGTTGTTTGCAGTCCATGTTCTTATATTGATATAAGAATAATTAAATGGTGTTGTCCATCCTACTTTCAAAAATGCATGTTATGATTTAAGTTTAACTCATGATGATACCGAGTATGTCAAAACTTTCTATAAGGCAAGTCAATGGGGTTCTCACTGCTCTCTTCAAATGAGGTTCACTGCTTTGTTACGTGCAGGTGCTATGATGAATCCCTTTCATGTATGGAGATCTCTTCAATATTTTTAGTATAAGTTCCGTCAATTCTTTGCATTGTCTTTGATTTTCTTTTCTTTAATTATATTATTTTAACAATTTCTTCAATTTTTTGTTCTGTTCTGTCTGGTTTCGATTGAGAGGCTTACTATTTGAGACTTTTGTTGGACGTTGTTAGGTATTTTTATTGGAAGTTGTTAATCTTAGTGCTCACGCTTATATATAGATGATATCCAGTAGCTAAGGATTTGTGTACTTAGTGGTTCGTTTCTTCGGTTGGTAATTTTTTGTTTGGGTCTTTGAATTTGGTTTTGTATTATTTTTTCGGTCGATTAGATTGATATTTGGTGCGTTTTAGTTATATGTTTTGTGGTTTAATGATTACACTATATATATATATATATATATAGAATTGTAGTGTGGTTTTTAGTCAAGATTCTCTTTTTCTATTTATTTACGATAGTTTATTTTTTCAAAGATGCCATATAGTTATTCATTGGTTTTTTGTGGTGTTTATGATTTCCAATATGTCTAGATTTTTGTTAGATATGATTGTGATTGTTTACCTAAGCTCTGAAAATTATTATTTATTATATAATCTATGCATATGTCATGATCAAAGTAAACAATGTATATCCTGGGGTTTTTTAACTATGCTCTTAAAATTAGTATTATTATATAATCTAATAAGAAGATGAAGTCGATCGGAGGGTACAAGGATGATGAAAATATAGAAGACAAAGTAGAAGAAAAAAATGGAAAAAGAAGAAGTAGAAGAAGAGGAGAAAAAATGGATAAATCAAAATGTAAAGAAGAAGATGTAGTTGATAATAAGAATTAAACAAAAAGACGAATATAAATTTGAATAAAACCATGAAGAATAAGAAGAAGATGAGAACACGAAATAGTGAAGAAGAATAATGATAAGAAAAAAAAGGAAGTTCGAGTTGAAGAAGAAAACCAGAAGAAAAAAATGAAAGATGAAGAAACAAAGTAATAGAAAAAGAAATGGGAAAATGAAGTAGGTGAAGATGAAAAAAAAAAGATGACGAAAAACCAGAAGAATATAAGTCTGACGAAGACCAGAGAGGAATAAGAAGTAAAGAATAAAGAAGGCTAATAAACATCAAAGATGAAGAAGATAAAGAAGAAGAAGAACTGAGAGAATACAAAGATGATGAAGAAGAAGTCAAAAACAATGATGAAGATGAACGAAAAGAATGAGAAATAAGAAAATCGAAAGATATATAAGAGGAAGAAAAAAAAGTACCAGTCAAAGACGATGAAGAAGAAGAAGATAAAGAATTTTGGACAGAAAAAGAAAACAAAGGCCTTTAAATTAGAGAATGAAGAAGAAGACGAATAAAAACCAAAGAAAAAAAAAGAATAAGTAAAATACGAAGAAAAACTAAACCAAAAGATAAAGAGTAGAAAGAAGATTGTAACAAAATAGAAGAGCAAGAAGAAGGAGAAAAATCTGAAGAGGGAATTGATATAGAAGTTGAAGACAATGAAGAAGATGAAAGAAAACATA
Source organism: Eutrema salsugineum (assembly GCF_000478725.1). Lineage (NCBI taxonomy): Eukaryota > Viridiplantae > Streptophyta > Magnoliopsida > Brassicales > Brassicaceae > Eutrema > Eutrema salsugineum. The sequence goes on from NW_006256612.1 coordinate 2,559,092, forward strand.
AGAAATAAGAAAATTGAAGTCGATGATGAAGAAGAAGAAGAAGACAAAAAACAATAAGAAAAATTATAACAAGACGAAAATATTGAAAAATAAGAATGGGAAGAGGATGAGGACGATGAATTTGGAGAAAGAGAGAGAGTGAGAGAGAGAAATTTAGTTAATGATTACAGGGACATATAGATGGAGAGAGAGACAGTGAGTGAGAGAACTAGAGAGAGAGAGAGAGTAAGAGAAAGGGGAAAGAGAGAGTTAAACATTCTGAGTACATGACATTAAATCTATGTTAGTTTGTGTTTTCTGTGTTCTTATTTTTTTATTTCCGAAACATTTCTTATTTTAAATGTAGTTGTCTAAATCGTATGATATATACAACTTAGGACGAGGGAGGAAGGAGAGAGTGAGAGAGAAATACTGAAACAAATGGATGGAGAGAGAGAGAATGATAGGGAGGGACGCATGGAAGGGGAGAGAGAGAGTTAAATTTTTCAAGAACATGTAATATAAAAAGATTAAGAAATACAAGAAGAATAAAAGTCAGAGAGAACAAAGAAGACGAAGGCGATGAAGAAAAAGAAGAAGTAGAAGAGGAAGAAGATGAAGATAAGATGTGAAAAATACGAAGAAGAAGATGTGAAAAAAAACTTAAAGAATAAAAAGTAAGAAAAGACATCTAGAATGAAGAAGAAATAAAAGAAAATGAAAGGAAACTAAAAATATTGTGAGAGAAGAAAGAGAGTTAAAGGTGGAGAATATGAAGAAAGATAAGAAAAAGAAGATAATGAAGAAAAACCAAAAGATAAATATGAGAAAAAAAAGAAAATAATGAAAAACGATTATGTGGAGACGAAAAACTCATTTTTTTCTTAACTCAATTGGTTTTGTGAATTTTATACACTTATTTGGTAAATATTTAGATCTTAATTTTGAATAGTGATTATTTTTTGGATTTGTTTTTTTTTTTTAATCTTGTATATCTTAATTAGTTGTTCTAATTCTCTTAAAAACCAGTTTATAACATCAAATTATGTTGTACGTTTTCAAAAGTATCATTATTTAACTATAAAAATTTATGGGTTTATTCACGATACATATTACAATACCATTATCCAACTATTGAAGCTTTTAACTGTTATAAAAAAATTACATAAATGATTTATGATAGTTAGTATTGTTAGAATAAAAGAATATTAAAACATATCCTTTCAAGAGATTATATATAACTTGCAAACCTTTTATAAATTTGAATCAGCTTTGTATACATTGTAAACCCGTATTTGGCGCCAGTCCTAACCTAGTTAAATATATACCAGATGTATATTGTAGAAGTAAGTTGTTTGCTTAGAGTAAAAATCAAACATAATAATTTAAACAGATAAAAAACCAAATTGTAAACGAGAAGTCACAATCACAGCCAATATAGCTAAGCGTCTATGTCATAAATATCATGAAATCAACTTGAGGCGACATGAATAAAATAAACGTAAGTATTTTACACCCGTAAATTAATCATCCCCTTGAGTATTGACAATGTTAGATGATGTTGATGTGCTCGTGAGTTTACGCTTCTTTTCTGATGAGCTTATAGATGTTGTAGCATGTTGTGAATCAAACACGAAGAAAATAATAAATTATAGAAAGAAATCACAATTGAGGTAAACACCTTTTTAGAGGTTTTTATTGATTATGTGAATGAGTAATTACAAATCTTTAAGTTTGTATTTATAACTTTAAAACAAACCAACTCCCAAACCCACTAGAGAAAGGAAAACCTAAATCTAGCCCAATAAAGAAATTGTAGGGACTTCGCCCCTAACACCCCCAAGTGAATTCGTTTTCGGCCCGTTACATTCCTTAGCTTGCTTTAACAGGACCTCTTAAAACTATTTTTGTCACCAAAAAACAACATAGCATATGTTGCCTTCATAATATCAAATTAGAGCTCCTTTACTTGGTCTACAAAGGCGTAAACATCACTCCTACTACCAGCGTTAAACATATCTCCAAAACCTTTGATTTCAACAATTTGGAGAGAGTTCTTTTTGAGAATGAAGTAAAGAACATAAAATGTTACATAATAATTAACGAACTGGTTAGTATATTCACTACAAGCGAAACAAACAGTCTCACGGTTAGCAATCTGAGTTTCTCATACAAATTTGAGTTTCAAACGAACTGGTTAGTATATATTATCTAGAAGCAGGAATCATCTCAAATAGAGTAAATGGAGTCCGCAGATATTCCATCCTAACATTCAGCAGCTGAGAATCAAATCTCACTAACTCTTAGAGTCTTTGGTTTGCGGCCATGATCAATAAAGTATTCAAGTATCCTCTGAGTTTCCAAATTATAAATTAATGCCTCGATTACAGTGTAGTAGGTACTGTCTTTACTCTTCAAGAATTATTATTTTTTTATAAAAAAAACTCAAACCATTTAACAGAGCATTATAAGTGAGAAGAGTGAAATTAAACCCGAGACTCAGCATCTGATTAGCTTTGTATTTTGCTCTCTAACCTCTTTCATAAATGTTTCAGCGGCTTTTCTCTTCTTCTCTATGAATCAATGTGTTATATAAGTGTTAAACCACAGATCAAAAGAAAGTAGGAAACAAGAGTCCTCAACAAAACCCAACTCGTTCAGTCTCTTGCAGCCAAGCCCTTTTTGTCTATTGAAACTAAGTATTGAATCTTAATCTAAGTTTCTCTTACACCATCGCTAATCAAAGTGTTTCCTTTTATCTTTAAAAAATCCATGGCGAAAGAAAGAAGCGACTATCTCATAGCAGATAATATTAGATTACGAAAAAAAAAAGAGTTTTGTGATAATCAGACAGAAAGAACAAAATAAGATAAGCCAACGGAAAGATAACGCTCACACAAAAACTTGTAAATAAGAAGTCACACTTACAACCAAAAATACCTAACATAAATAAAAAATTTAAATATCTTAAGAATTTCTTTGATGACTATAGAGAATAACTTTTAATAAATAGAGCTTTTAGCCGACTTGGGGGAGCAAGGGATCGCAGAAGACACAGAGCATCAAATTTGTTAACGCTCTCAAACGTTCCTGTACTCTTGGGTTTACGCTTCTGTTCTGGTGAGCGGGCTTGTGTTCATAAGATTAAACTTAAGATTCTCCACATTGTCTACAAAGACGTAAACGCTTTGGTTAATTCATGTCAGACACTTCATGGTTACCTTGGATTTCAACACGGTAGAGCGTGTTGTTTTTGGGATTGAAGTAGAATATATCAAAACGTGTTAGTCCAAATTATGTTTAGTTTCTCTATCAAAATGCCATGGTTTACCTAGCAGTAAATGTCCAGTTTATATAGGAACTACATCGCATAACACCTGATCTTGATGTTTACCTCTGCTAAATGGAATTGTTACTTGATCAGTAATCTTAAGCTCTACCTTGTCTTCGAGCCATCTCACCCAATAGGGTCGTGGATGCTTAGTTCTCTCAAGGCCTAGCTTATCAACCATGTGAGCACTTACAACATTAATACATGACCCACCATCTATAATAAGATTGCATACCTTGCCTTTAATGGTGCAACGGCTATGGAAAATGTTCTCTCTTTGTATGGTCTCATCTGGGTCCACCATTACACTCAAGACGCATTTAGTGATGAGGAGTTCTCCTGTGTCTAGATAAGCTATGTCACCATACTCATCGTCTGGATCACCTTCAACGTCAACCTCATCTTGTGACTCATAATCTCCAACCTGAGTCATGAGAATTACTCAGTTGTTTGGGCACTCGCGAAACATATAACCTCTTCCCCTGCATTTAAAATAAGTAATATCTCTTGCACGTAGAGGATAATTAGTCTTACCAGCCTCTGGTCTGGTGTCTTTGCTTGTCTCCACCGCTTTGTCTTTGAAACGTGAATCAATATCCACACTCTTGCCTATGTCTAGGGGTTTGTTGAAGTTTGAGTTCCAAACGGTTTGTGGCTTGCTTCTAGTGTTGGTGATCTTCTTCTTTATGTGCTGCTGCTTGTATAGATAAGTGGAAGAGATCTTTGAAATCTTGATAGACCTGTCTCTCCGTTTTTTGGCTGATCTTCTCTTGTAACCCATTAAGAAATTGTGTCATTAGAGCCTCTTCATCTTCATTGAGCTCCAATCGGTTCCTCAAGCATTCAAACTCTTCATAGTATTCTTTCACGGTCCCGGTTCCCTGTTTAATAGTTCGAAAACGATACTGTAAGTCTCTATAAAAATGTTGAGGAACATACCTTTGCCTCATTAGATCATTCATGTCGACCCATGTATTGATAGCTTTCAAGCGGCTCCTCTTTCGGTTTGACACTTTTCTGTCCCACCATGTAAGTGCACCATCGGTGAGGAGCTACTGCTAGTGCTACTCTCTTGGGGCCGGGGTGATTGTAGCAGTTGAAGATGTGATCCATCTTCTTTTCCCAATCTAAATATGCTTCTGGATCAACTTTTCCAGCAAAGTTTGGTGTGGTCAACTTGATGTGATTCTGGTTCTGCCTAAAATATAGTGTATAGTCTTCATCATCGGCATCTCCTTAATCATATTGCGGGCACACGTCTTCTTTGCCCCTGGTTTCTTTGATTTCGAGGATTTGGTTCATCATCTTGATATGAATCTTCTTCTTCTCCTTGATCGGTGGTGTAGGGCTCGTTAATGCGTATGCCATAGTTTCTTGGTGTTGTTTCCACGTTGTTGATTCCATGGCTGCCAAAAATACGAACTGGTTGCATTGGTGCTCTTGGAATTTGCTCGACTTGAGTGATTTGGTCACGAAGTTCTAGTCTCAAGGACTTTATCTCATCTCTCATGCTAGCCACCAACTGGTACAAGGCGTCTTGATTGTTGCTGCTTTCTTCTCCCATGGCTTATTGTTATTGCAAAAGAAAAACACAAGAGAAAGGTGTTTACTGTTTAGTCTCCATCAAAGAAATAAGGAAACACAAATATGGTAAGTTTTTGTTTCGAAATGTGAATTGTGCTTTTCTCTTCTTCTTTTTTTGACTTAAAATGACAGACTATGATTGACAAGAATTAAGGAAACTATGCCTGTCTTCCAAAAAATCAAACGTGATTGATTCTAAATATGGAAAACTTTCAAATGCAACTCGGGAACAATGCAATCTTTTCTTTTCTTTTTCTTAACTTGATGACAAAATAGTTAAACGATGAACTATTGGACTACCGAAGCACATCAATAAAATGATGCAGCAAGATGATATGATTCAAACTAAATCCTTTTTTTAAAACAATAATGGTATGATAACAAAATTCTACGATAATGAGTGAATATATATATATATATATATATATATATTATATATGATGCAATGAAGGTAATGAAGTCAAACAAAGTAAATGATAAACAAGTAGAGATTGAATCAGATAGACAAAACTTGGTCTGAAGGAACTTCAGCTCTGATACCAAAAAACGATACAAGCACCAGGACTTATATTGTCTCGGAAGCAAAGCTTTGATCGATGGCCAAGGGGTGATTCAAATGAATGAGCAGCTCTAGACAAATGAATCGGTTGGTGGAAGTGAATGGAATGAAAGGGATCGAAGTGCACCACACAAGTTGTGAAAGACTTATGATACAACACAGATTCTCGGCTCTAAGAGGTACTGGTCTCAACTAGAGAAAAGAAGACAAGTTTTGATCAGAAAACTTAGTGAAAGAAAATTCTCGTTTTAATTAATATCAAAGGTGAAAAAGTTACACGACCGTTAATGGTATTATATAATGCGGCTTGACTTAAAAAAAAAACTCAAAACAACAGAACTTTTAAAATAAAGACTCAACAACATGACTTGTGAATTGAAAATGCAACAATAATGGAAAATAAAAAAGAATGAAAAACTACTAAACTATATTATCGCTGTATAAGATCAAAGACAAGAAACTCGGTTAGTCAAAGGAATAAAACTGATTGAATACTTACCTTATTTGGTGGCTGAGACTAGTGTGCCTTTGACTGAGTTTGAACCTTCTCTCCTAAGTTTCTTGGTGCATTGGCGAGATAGATAGCATGTATACTTGGGCTTGATTTGGTAATAGAGGCCAGAGGCCTTGATTCTTTGGAGTTTGGCCATTTGTTATCTCTTGACAATTTTTAAGTAACCCGGTCCAAGTTTGTTGTTGATGGACTTCATTATGCGGCTCCTCTTGCTCATGGTCTTCTCTCGGTTTCACTTGATCTGCTTGAGACGTTGCTTGCAACATACTCTGGTTGTACTTGTGTTGGAAGATCTAGACTCTTTGTTTTGTTATTGGACCTTCATGAATGATTGGTATTTTGACATCTTGGTGACAGGAAATATGAAGATGGTTTCCAATACTGGATTGCCTCATGACCAACAAGCTAATTATCTAGTTTGTAACATGTAATAGCATTTGGTTTTATTAACTTTGCTAGCATCTTGGATGTAAAAACATTTTTTTTGAATAAATTTAACATTCATATAAAAAGGCACTTTATGGCTTCATCCATCATCTTCAGTTGACCAGGAAATCGAAAACAGTGGTGCTTTTTTTTTTTTTTTTTATCTCTAATTTATCACGGACAAAGAGTACTTCATCAAAAATGTCCCTATTAACACTAATAGAGTTCTTACACACTTCTTTCAGTAACTGAATCTCTGTTAGAGAGATACAAAGAAAATTTTGTTTCTTTTAAAGTTGTTTTATTTTGAAACGACAAGATCGATCGATAGTTTGATCTTTGAAAACATTATTTTGGCGTAGAGATAATGTTTAGTTGGTCAATACTGATGTTGTCTCCAGCGTAGAATTTTCTGGTTGATCTTCTAATTTTCCCGTTTTGAATTTTTCGTTTTTAGTTTTTAACCTAAAAAATGGATGTAAGATTGAATGCGAGCTCTTCCTTGGCTCTTACGGATCGAGAAGATCAGTCTAGCACAAATACATTGTATTTCTGCTTCTTCTTTTGCTTCGATCTCTGACGTACACTGCAAGAAACCCTTTTGGTGCAGTGTCTTACCTCGTTCCTGCTACAGAGCCACTAAGAATCTTCTTTGTAGCCAAGAAACCTCTTACCAATTCCATTTTAGTCTACTGAAAAAAAATTTGTCATTTTCTAACCTGAGTTTCTCTCACACCGTCGCTTATCGTTAGCAGTTCAAATTAAATAAAATGAATGCAGAAAGAGAGAAGCGTCTCAGATCTCAAAGTATGGAATATTAACATTACGAAAACAGTTTTATGATAACCAGAAAGAACAAAATGCTAATCCAACAGAAAAAATATAAATATAAAAAAAAAGCTCACACGAAACCTGTAGATGACAAAGTTACACAATACTCACAGCCAACTAGCTAGACTCCATGTGATAAATGTTATGAAGACAAGCCGACATAAATTAAAAACTTAATTTCTTAAAGAATCTCTTTGATAACTTCGATGTTTACAGAAAGAGAATAAAGCTTGTATTAAATAAAGCTTGGCCAATTTGGGGGAGAAGGGGTGCAATCAGGTTCAGTCTACTACTATTTATAGACATATATGATGTATCTTATCTCTTCATTATTTGTATAAGCAGAGAGCAACTCCACATGGTATTGTGAGAAGCTAAAGTGAGAAAAGTATCTTCAGGACAAGGGATCATCAAGCATCCCAATCAGAGACTGGCACAATGTATTGCTTCTTCTTCTGCTTCTATCTCCATCGTACAGGGCAAGAAAAGAAACCCTTTTGGTGCTGAAGTGACTCTCCTCGTTCCTGCTACAGAGCCACCAAAAATCTTCGTTGCCGCCAAGAATACTCTTACCAATGCTATTTTGTCAACTCAAATTAAACAAAATGCAGAAAGAAAGAAAGTCGCGTCTCATATCTCAAAGAAGAGAATATGAACAAAATGCTAATTAAGCAACAGAGTGATAGGGCTCTCAAAGAAGAAAATATGAACAAAATGCTAATTAAGCCAACAGAGTGATAAGGCTCTCAAGAAACTCTACAAGTCAAACATACTTACAAGCCAAAATAGCTATATTTTATGGAGACAACTTCAGCCAAAAACTTTATTTCTTAAAAGAATTTCTTTGATAATTTTGATGTTTACAGAAAGAGAATACAACCTTGATTAAATAGGAACTTTTTAGCCGATTTGGGAGAGCAAGGGAAGCAATCAGGTTTTGACACCTGCAAATTAATCATAATCTAAAAGAGACAGGGCATCAAATTTGTTAATGCTCTCAAACCTAAGACGATCTTGTAGCAGGTGAGCTCTCATATCAAAATTAAGATCCTCTACATGGTCTACAAAGGTGCTAGCTCCATCTCTGGTGTAACTCCTGTGGTCAAGCACTTCATGGTTAACTTGGATTTCAACACTGCGAAGAGTGTTGCTTTCGGGATTGAAGTAGAACACATAATCTGGTGTACGTCCATACTTCTTCGAAAAATTAATTTCCCCTTTTGTGGTCACTCCAACAACAAAAACATTGTAGCGATCAATGAAATTGTGATCCGGAAAAGTGTAGGCATATTGCGACCATTCTTGAAACTCGTAGTACTCTAGAACCCACACAAAAAACTCAAGGATAGGCCTTTCATCAGAGCCAGTAGTGGAATTACGCAGCCCACTAATCACAGCTAATTTACCCTTATAGTTTATCAATTTAATCACATCCCATTCATAAATGGATAGTGGTGCGTTGATAAACATGAATTTTTTCAGACCTAACATCAAAGCAAACTATCACACAAGGGTTTTTATATTCTTGAGCAAAGTAATACAAAACCCCATCAATGCATATCCCTTGAGACGAGTCAGCAGCAGGATGATGGGTTAAGGGAGGTTTGATCTTCCTCCAGCACATCTTTCCGGTTTCTAATGTCAGAATTCTATAATCACATTCAAAAGATAGTTCGGCCATGCAAAGTAGTACCTTGAATTGCTTGTCAATCGGATCAAATCCTAAAAAGCTGTACCACCTTTGTCTGTTCGTTCTCAGTTTAGGTAAGATCGTGTACTGTCCTGTGGTAGGGTTACATATCACATGCTGTACCGTATCCACATACTGATTTGAGACCAGACGGAAACAGAACAAACCATAGGCACGACTACAAAAGTCTAGCCGCATGCCTCCAGGGAGCTTCAACTGAGAATGAGAATCGGCCTCTACTACAAGAGACGACGACGACCTGTCATGTGGACTATGAGGCTGAGGCGATGAGAAGAAGTGCCATTTTTGATATCCTTTAAATGCGAAGAAGAGACGCGGGCGAGCAGAAGACCTGGTTAGGAACAGTTCGGTGAAATCTTGACGGCAAAGTATGGACTCCCATTGCCTCGACACGCAACGAGACCTTCCTATTGACTTGGCAGGCAATCTAGAGAATATATCGCGAATGAGATCAATCGGGAGTGAATCCATCATCAGACGGATCAGAGAGAGATAAATGAATGGAAATCAACTCATTGTAGGCAATCTCTAATATATATACATATAGAGTTCGGGAGCCCTAGGGCATTCATTTCGAACCGAACCAAATCGTGGTTTTGATTTCGGTTTCAAGCCACTATAGGTTGATCATAAATTCGATGTGGACTATGAGGCTTGATCTTTAGCTTTGAAAACAAAGTCGGAATGACAAGAAAGAAAGAAAGAAAAACGCATTTATAAAGGTTTTGGACCAATATACTAATATAAAAGTTTATATGCAATATCTGTTATGGAACATGGAATTGAATACTATATAGACACAATAATCACAAAACCGAAATTGTTCAGATTAAACTTCAACAAATCTCTCATTACTTCTATGGTACTTTAAGAAATTTCAGTGACATGTGAACATCTTGCTCGAGGAATACAAATTCAAAGCCAAACGATTAGTCATATTCTTCATTCTTTTTCTTGTAAAATACAGTCTATTTACGATAAACATGATGGAATCATGAATTAGCATTAATGGTATTTTTTTAAAAAAAAACTAGATTTTAACTCCGTGCGTCCGCACGAGAATGTTTATTTTTTATTTCTAATATAAGTTGTATTTATCTTTTTTGTTTAGATATAATTTATTTTTGTTATTTATTTTTTTAAATCAAAAAATTGTTATCATATTTTAATTTTAAACAGTAAAATTTGTATATTAGTAGAATAAGAGTATACGTTAATTAAGTATACATTGATCTAATGTTAATTATAAACTTTGTTATTATGTGAATTTTGATTTACACATAAACAATCTATACATCTATGAATTTGTTAATCCATCCGTTTAGTTGTCTTAAATAATTTTTAATATCTTACATGTCTTGACAAACTAACCCGTATGATGTCAAAAAAAAAAAATTAACCCGTATAAGACTATAATTGTAATTTTATAACCCTATAAATATTTACTAATATGGAATATTTGGATCAATTGATTATGAAAAAATATAATAAGATATTTATTTACTATTTGTGCTATTAAAAAAATGTATATATATATATATATATATAAACTGGCTAACCTGTTAGTTTAATTGTCTCAAATCATCTTAATATCTTACATGTTTTAATAAATTAACTCATGGACCTTAAATATATTTATATATATATATATATAACTCTAATCAGCTCGATCATATTATTGTATAATATAAATATTTATTAATCTCAAATATTTGATATTTTAGACCAATTGATTATGATAAAATATGATAAAATATTTATTTACTATGTATTTTTATAAAAATACTATTTAAATTTAAAATCTTAAATTAAATCTCTCCTGTATTTAAGAAATTTTAAAGTATTAAAATTATTATCTGAATTTTCGTAATAAAATTTAATTATAATTTTTTTTTTGAATTTTTTGAATTTAAATTAAATTGAATGCAAATTTTTGTAACTAAATTTCATTAAATTTCTAATAATTTGAAATTTAAATTAAAGATGACCTAGATTTTAGGAAATCTAAAAATATCTAAATTAATAGCTAATTTTCGGAAATTAAATATAAAAATAAAATAAATATTAAAAAAAAAATTTAGGAGTGTTTGGATGTAAGCATTAAATGTGCTTCTGTTTTAATAGAATAGATTATCGGTTTCTCATGGTGGTTGATTGGGCCTTGGCGTGGATTAAGCTGTCAGCGATGGCTTCGATGTTGTCATAATTTGATGTTCGGTCAAATTTCAGATCAGTGAATTTGGTATGGGGCGATAACATCATCAATTTGTATGGACCAAATTGTGACATACTTATAATATATAAAGATGGAAAAATTCTTGAAAAGTACACCAACTTATTTTTTTAGACGTTTAATACACAGACTATTTTGGTTGGATAAAATATACACAGACTATATAATAGTTGAACTTTAATACACAAATTTTTGAATTCCAAAAGTTTGACACCGATTCTCTAAACCCCGTTAGTCTGTTTAACAGATGGTAATCACACCGTTTAGTTTTTAAAAACACTGTTTAAGGATAAAAACGTGAGTTAATTAAAACAAGAAAAGATCCGAATTACCCTTCTAATTTTTCTCCAAATCGAACTAAAGAACCCTAGAAACCGAAATCGATTTTTCTCCAAATCGAATTACGAATCCTAATCCACATTATCGAAATCCATCCACGAATTCAAAGTCGTATCTTGATTTCACACTCGACGCGATATGATTTAAAGAGAACCGAGAAGAGACGAGTGCTGAAATCCTGAAACGAAGAGTTCGAGACAATGAGGTAGGAAATCGATTTTTGATGTCGTGTCGTGTTTTCTGGTTCCATATTGTTATAGGGTTTAGATTGATGCATGGATTTGCTTTGATTTACCCTTTTATCTTCAATGTTGCAGTGACACTTTCAAGGTGAATCTGTACTATTGAGGACTTATGCATTCGAGGGAGAGTAAGTGGACATACGAGGGAGGATCCGTGAAGAGAGGGTTAGTGGTTGATCCAGATTACATGACATAGTTGATTTTTGAAGAATTCTGTGAAGAGCACGGGTGGTGGTGCGGTGGAACAAGTTTGGTACAAGCTCCCAGAGGCAGAAATGGAATCATGTAAGGCTATCTTCTATCTCAGTTCTGATGCAGAGATACTAGAAATGTGTGCTGTAGCTATGAAAGGAGGAGAAATTGATTTGTTCCTCGAGCAAGTGGTACTTCCGCAAAGTGATCAAAATGAGAGAAAAGAGTCTGATGATGGTGCTCTACAAGCCGTTGATGATAGGGAAAATGAGAGAGAAGAGTCTGATTCTGATGATGATGTTAACAACAATGCGAATGAAAATGCTGGTGTTGAGGAACCAGAAGAAGAAATAGTGCAAGAAAGAGCGGATGATCCAAGGGTTGAGGAAATTTTTGAAGAAATCCGGCTTAGAGACGATGGTGGTGATGGTGAAGTGTTTGGTGGATTTAGTGGAGCCATCGTGGAAGTTCCTGCAGGAGACAATGAACCTGTCGGTGAAGTGTTTGGTGAAGGTGATGGAGCTGCTGGTGAAGTACACAACAATACATGACAACATGATGTGGAGTCTGCATTCGATGATGAGGCTGAAATAGAGAGACAATGTAAGGATGCTGACAGACCAGAACCTGCTGTGGATACCGAAGATGAATGGGAAGATTTCAGTAGAAAGGAAACGCAGAAATCTAGAGCTTCATACAGTAACGAGAAGGAACCTTACCTGTGGTTAATGCAGATTTTCAGAAGTGGTGAAGAGTTTAAAGACCAGCTACTAAGGTATGTCTTGAAAACCAAATTTGACATCATTCTTTGTCAGTGGGAGAAGAATAAGTTAGGAGCAATATGTACGAATAAGAAATGTCCTTGGCGTATATATTGCTCAGTCAAGAAGCCGATAAAAAAATAGATGGTGAAGAGTTATGTCGATGGACATACTCATATGAAGAGTAGTAAAGCTCGGATGCTCAAAAAGGGGACAATTGGGAAGTTATACAAGGATGAAGCGAGGAGAAGGCCTGGTCTGAAATGGACAGACATTAAAGACGAGATCATGCTGAGATATACTCTCAATGTATCCAAGTGGATATGTCAGAAGGCAAGAAGAATTTCTCTAAACTTCATAATCGAAACTCAAAGGGAGCAATTTGCTAAGCTGTGGGATTATGAGGTTGAAATTATAAGAAGCAATGAGGGTGTAACTACAAAGATTGTTACTCTTCCGCGAGCTGATGGTAAGGCTGTCTTCGATAGGTTCTATATTTGCTTTGCAAATTTGAGAAACAGTTGGAAAAGGTCTTGACGACCAATCATTGGGCTTGATGGGTCTTTTATGAAATGGGAGTTGAAGGGCGAGATTTTGGCTGCAGTCGGAAGAGACGATGATAACAGAATATATCCCATAGCTTGGGCTATTGTTCGAGTAGAGGATAACGATTCTTGGGCGTGGTTTGTTGACAAATTGAAGACTGACCTTGACTTGGGAGTAGGGAATGGATTCACGGTGATCTCTGACAAACAAAAAGGTCTGATCTCCTACCAAATGCAGAACATAGGCATTGTGCTCGACATATATATGCCAACTAGAGGAAAGTTTACGGCCAACATGAGTATGAGGATTATTTCTGGGCAAGAACATACAGCTCATCGGTTGGTGATCATAACTACAATATGGATGCTTTGAAGGCATTTGATGAAGATGCATTTAAAGATCTTCAGCGAACAGATCCTAAGACTTGGTCGAGGGCAGTTGATATGACTGGTCCACCTCCACGAGCACCTCCTCCTTGATATCCTTCAACAAGCCAAGCACCTCGACCTTGAGCTCCTTCATCGTCCTAACCACCTCCTCCAGCTCCTTCATCATCACAAGCACCAACTCGACCTCCTTCATCATCACAACCACCTCCTCGTGCTCCTTGGTTGTAGGATCATTTCTATCTTTGGTTTAACATTTTTAGGATCATCTCTATCTTTGTTTGGTGTGGTTTTTGGAACTTAGTTCTCTTATTTTGGAGGTGAATGCTGTTTTAAGCAACAGCCTTCTTCGGTTATGACTTATATTTATGCACTCTTGTTTTGGAACAAAATGTTATTTAAACATGTATTACTCGGTAATGGCTTCTATGTATGCACTCTGTTATGGTTCTTATGTTTGGTTTCTGCTTCAATTTTTGTTCATTTCTTTCCTTTACACCTCTAGTGAAGCTTCAGATGCATTAGAAAACACTGGCAATGCATCAACAAAACAAAAACCATTACAACAGATTTCAAGAGAGTTTAACAAGGGATTCCAACAACACAAGAGTTCAACTTAAATCATTAAACCCAAACAGAAAGGAACAACTTAACATTCAAACTACAAAGCTAAGTCTTCGACATTTTAATGATCATAGCCGTAACTATGATGAATCCACCCCCACGAAAGTACCACAAATTGGCGGAGCAATTTTCCCTTTCTTTGGATGCCATAGCTTCGTGTTCAAGCTTCTTCATCTCTTCATTGTTCTTCTTCCATGTTTCCGATTTCACCATGACTGAATCACATGCGGTTGCGCTTAAACCTTGTTGTTTCACTTCTCTAAGATCCTTAATTTCTTCTTTTAGCCGACGAATCTGACCTCGGGCTTCCAATAAACTCACCTTCTGCCACCCATTTGGCTTCTCTTTATCTGCCCAAGTCAAAAATCCATGAACATTGCATTTGAAAAATCTTCTCCCCGAATTTTCGTCTGTCCATGATTTAGACATCCAAGTCGGTCTGCTGCAGTGACAGAGAGGACCATCATTCTTCTGGTTAAAGCTCTGACAGAGAGAGTTCGCATCTGACCGTGAATTTTGGCTTTCCATTTTCGATTTTAGGTTGAGAGAGAGAGAAGACTCGAATTAGGGTTCAATCGAGTTGGGGGTGAATGGAGAGGGTAACTAGTGTCTTTTCTTCTGTTAATAAACCCACGTTTATTTATCCTTAAACGGTGTTTTTAAAAACTAAACGGTGTAATTACTATCTGTTAAACAGACTAACGGAGTTTAGAGAATCGGTGTCAAACTTTCGGAATTCAAAAATTCGTGTATTAAAGCTCAACTATTATAAAGTCTGTGTATATTTTATCCAATCAAAATAGTCTGTGTATTAAACGTCCAAAGAAAAATAAGTTGGTGTATTTTTCAAGAATTTTTCCTATAAAGAATAAAAAAAATTAAGCTATTATTCTTTTAAATTTCTTGGTCAATTGAAAACAACATACATATTAAACCCATCTATTATTCCAATATTTATGATTTTTTTTCTTTCAAGTTCGTATAAGTACGTATACCTTCCTTCTCCAAACACAACTTCATTGCTAGATAGGCTAAATTCTTTTGAATGGAGATGAACCAAATCGCAAAGAACACGTTCTTTAATTTTTCATTTTTACAGTTGGATCGTGTTTTTTCTGTGTTTTGGGTCGGATTTTTTAGTTAGATCCAATCTAACTCTGATATTTGAGTCAGATTTACGATAGGGGTTGAATTTTAGTTTTGAAATATAAAAATTGAACCCCATTGGATTCAGTTATATTTTAACTCGGATTAGATATTACTCGTGCGCCCGTACGAAAAATTGATTTTTTAATATTATTTTGTAATATATTATTTTTATAGATATAATATTTTTTAATAAGTGACACATATTTATTTTTGTATTCAGAAAAACTTTATTTTATATATTTTTTTAATAAATTTAATCACGATTATAAAAATATAATTTTAACTCGTCCGTTCTATTAATTCAGAAATGAATATATTTATAAAACATAATTCTAATCCATCTCTTATATTATCATAATATGAAGATTTATTAATTTTAAATATTAAAATTTTTAGATTAATTGATTATTAAAAAAACTATATAATAACATATTTTTATTGTTTTTTATTATGAGAATTTAATTTAAATTTAAATATTATAAATATGAACATAATATCCTATTTACTATTTTATAAAGATAATAACAACTATTTTTGTAATTTTTTAATTTAATTAATCTGTATTTAAGAAAATTTAAACTAAATGAAATTAAAATTAGAATTTTTGGAATTATTTAAATATATTTTATTATTTTCCAAAAATAATTAAAATAAGAAAATCAAATGAAAAATTTGTTTGGCAACAGAAATAATAGATATCCAAAAGTAGAATAGTAGAAAACAAAAAAAAATCTGTTTAAACACAAAAGATACTTCAGTTTTAATATAGAAGTTATGGCAAATATGTAGTAGATTGCAACATATTTTTATTATTTTGTATTGTTATTTTTTTGGTAAAATATATTTTCTTTATTTATATTATTGTCTATTAGTTGATGCATGTCACCATATATTCTGTGTAATTGGTACCTTGAAACATGCATTTTTAATTATTATATATAACCATGCAAATTACCATTATTAGTATTGTAACACTCCGGTCTTAGGTTCTAAAGAAAACCAGATTAAATCGGCAGTATTATCTAACCTAACCAATAATTCCTGAATAATCTTTAAATCTTATTCCAAATCAAACCAAATCCAGTCTTACAATAGAAATAAATAACTTGAATAAATCCGAAAATAAGCAGAAAACAATGTCTTAAAAGAAAATACGAAAAATAGTTCTAAAAATCTTCCTCCATCTCTGAAGGCACACCACACTAGAGCTACTCGTCTAGTTCTTCCCAGACATCAACACAATCACATTCATCACACTCACCTGCAATATGGATTTTAAAGAGAGGAGTGAGTAATTTGGGGAAATTACTCAGTGAGAACCAAACCAGGCTTCCTTCCCACTCATTCATTTTCCACCAACATGTCAAGAATAAATCCAACAAGCAACACACAAGCATCCTAGCGATGCACAAACAACTAGCAAGCAATGGTGTCTCCAACCCGCCTATCACACAAGGCCACACCTCCTAGTCACACAGACTAGGACAACATCTCCCATGTCACACAGACATAATACCAGGCAGTCACACAGACACACCTCTAGCCATACAGGCTCCGGAAAGATCGGCGTACCTTCCCCCACCGTTGAACTACCGCTATATTCACATAGACAGCAATAGCCCAGCAAACAAGTCCATACCTCGGCACACCATCACCGAGATGAACACCTGATCTAGCTACACTACCAATCACTAACCACACATCAGGGTGAACAATCAAACATGCTGGTTCTTCCTCTAATGAGATCTTAGGTCTTTTCATTAGACTCACACATGGATCTAGCTAGATGCACAAGGAAATATCCTAGGCTCATCAGATCTAGACTCCACACACCAGAAAAAGACAAAAGAATAAAAAGAAAACCTAGATCTAATCCTCACCTTGGCCTAAAAGCAGATCTAACTTAAGGAGAACTGGTAGCAAAGGAATCAAGGAGTTTCTACGAAGGAGGAGGCTGACGACCACTCCTTCTCCTCTCAGACGGCGGCGGCGGTGAGCTCAGGCGGCGGCGGCGGCTTCCCTTCTCTCCCTCGGCGGCGGCGAGCTCCTCTCTCTCTCTCTTCCTTTTTGCTTTGGTGGCTAGCGTTAAAAGAACGAGAATGAGGCTCTTTCTCATTTAATTCTTCACTTAAATATGGGGGCAAATTAGGGTTGCTGGAGCGGGCCTGGTCTTGATGGGCTTTTCCTAATTGGGCCTGAATTGGGATGTTACAACTCTCCCCGACTTCCAAGAAAATCGTCCCCGAATTCTCTCCAACACCTGTCCTGAAAGAGCTCCGGGTAACCCTTCCGCATTTCCTGTTCTAACTCCCAGGTTTCCTCACGGATGCCATCCCTCTCCCAACAAACTTTAACCGACGGCTTCCTCTTACCATTGATCTTCATTTTCCGAAATTCCAACACTGCCACCGGTTGATATACTGCTGAGAAATTCTTTCTTACATCTAATGGCGGCTGAGGCAAAATGAGCTCTGGCTCCCTCACAACTTTCCTCAAAAGCGAAATATGGAACACATCATGGAACTCAGCTAACTCCTTGGGCAACTCTAAGCGGTAAGCCACTTCTCCAATTCTTTCGACAATAGGGTACGGTCCCAAGTACCTTGGCTTAAGCTTCTTCAATTTCCTATGCTCATCATTCCCTCTAAAGGTTCTCAACTTCAAATATACCATATCACCAACCTCAAAAGATAATTCTTGCCTTCGCTGATCAGCATAACTTTTCTGTCGGTCATGGGCTTCTTTCAGCCTGATCTTAAGCATTTCCACTTGCTCAGATGCTTCCCTCAGCAATTCTGGTTCTAAATCTCTCATATCTTCTACTTCTGTCCAACAGAGAGGTGTACGACAAGGTCTCCCATAAAGAGCTTCGTACGGAGCCATTCCAATACTGGCATGATAACTGTTGTGGTAAGCAAACTCTGCTAAAGGAAGATGCTTTTCCCAGCTTCCTTCCCAATCCAGGACACAAGCCCTTAGCAGGTCCTCCAAGGTCCTAATCGTCCTTTCCGATTTGCCGTCCGTTTGAGGATGATAGGCTGTGCTTAAATGAACCTTTGTTCCCAATGCTTTCTGAAATGCTTGCCAGAAACTAGCTGTAAACTCCGGATCTCGATCAGATACAATGCTCACTGGAACTCCATGCAACCTCACAATCACATCAATATACTTCTGCGCCAACTGCTCGGCCCCATCTGTCTTTCTGATTGGCACAAAGTGAGCTGATTTAGTAAGGCGGTCTACGATTACCCAAATCGCATTCTTCTTACTTAGTGTCCTTGGCAGCCCTGTCACAAAATCCATTTGTCACCATGTCCCATTTCCATTCTGGTAATGGCAAGTTCTGGAGTAGTCCACTTGGCGCCATCTGCTCTGCTTTCACTTGCTGACATATAGCACACTGAGAAATCCAAGCAGCAATGTCACGCTTCATACCTGCCCAATGGTAATAGCGTTTCAGGTCCCGATACATCTTGGTGTTTCCAGGGTGAATAGAAAATTTGGACTAATGGGCTTGACTCAGCACCTCATTCCTTAGCTCATCATCCTTAGGAACGCAAACCCGATTCTTGTACATGTAGGTTCCATTATCTGCCTGGTGGTACCCAACCACTTGCTTGTCAAACATTTCCTTCAAAGCCAAACCTTTTCCCTGTTCTTGCCGTATTTTCCACAACAAGTCAGCATTGTCCAATGCTTCTAATCCAGCGGCGTCATCCTCTACTTCAGCAACACACAAATTCAACCTCGCCATTGTTGCTATCAGTTCCTGTGTTTCTTTGATCTCAGAAACATCACTCCTCCTTCTACTCAAGGCATCAACTACCTGATTAGCTTTTCCCGGATGATATGAAATCTCTAGATCGTAGTCTGCCAACAACTCTATCCACCTCCTCTGCCTCAAATTCAGATCACTCTGGGTGAACACATGCTTCAAACTTTTGTGATCTGTGAATATGTGCACCTTCTCTCCATATAAGTAGGCGCGTCATATCTTAAGAGCAAAAACTACAGCGGCTAGCTCTAAGTCATGAGTTGGATAGTTCACTTCATGCTTCCGAAGTTGCCTGGATGCATATGCTATGACCTTCCCTTCCTGCATAAGCACACATCCTAATCCGGATCGAGAGGCGTCGGTGTATACATCATAAGGTATTCCTGTCCTCGGGAGTACCAACACCGGAGTTTCTGTGAGGCTCTTCTTCAGCTCCTCAAAACTCTGGGATCTCTTCTCTGTCCACTCAAACTTGACATTCTTTCCAATTAGACTTGTGAGCGGCTTTGAAATTCTAGAGAAATTCGGCACAAACTTGCGATAATAGCCTGCCAGACCCAAAAAGCTGCGAACCTCAGCAACACTCTTAGGCACAGGCCATTCTGTCACTGCAGTGATCTTCTCAGGATCTACTGCCACTCCTACTTCCGAAACAACATGCCCAAGGAATCCTATCTTCCTTTGCCATAAGCTGCACTTGCTTAGCTTTGCAAAAAGCTGCTGATCCCTTAACTTCTGAAGAATCATTCCTAAATGCCATTTATGCTCCCTTTCACTCCTTGAGTAGACCAAAATATCATCAATGAAAACAATCACACACTTATCCAAGTGTTCCCGAAAAACATCATTCATCAACTTCATGAAAGCTGCAGGTGCATTCGTCAATCCGAACGGCATCACCACAAACTCATAATGTCCATAGCGAGTTCGAAATGCTGTCTTGTGGATATCTTCTTCTGCTATCCGAATCTGATGGTAACCAGATGCTAAATCAATCTTGGAGAACCATGAAGCTCCTTCTAACTGGTCCAATAGCTCATCAATTCTCGGCAAGGGATACTTGTTCTTGATGGTCACCTTATTCAATCCTCTATAGTCGATGCAAAGTCGAAAGCTCTCATCTTTCTTCTTTACAAACAACACTGGTGCTTCCCCATGGCGAGCTACTTGGCCGAATAAATCCTTTATCCGTCAAGTCCTCCAACTGCTTCTTTAGCTCAGCCATCTCTGTTGGTGTCAATCGATATGGGACCTTCGAAACAGGGGCCGTCCCTGGTTCTACTTCAATAGTGAAGTCAACTTCCCTCCTTGGTGGTGGTCCAGTTAATGGCTCAAATACATCTGCATACTCATTTGCCACTGGTATCTCTTCAAGGCTTTTGTCTGCTCCCTCTTCAGACATAGAGATTGTCGCTAGGAATGCTTCACATCCTTCCTCCATAAGATTCTCTGCGTGAATCATTGAGATGATTGGCACTCCTACATCAAATTTCATTCCTTGAAAAACTAAATCCTCTCCTTGTTGTGGAAGATAAGCTCTCGACCTCCGACAATTCAGGACGACTCCATAGTGCTTCAGCCAATCCATCCCCAGAATAACATCATAGAGGTTCAACTCCATTTCCACTAGATTCCATGGAAATCCTGCACCCTCCAACAAAATTGGTACACCTTCATGTACCCCAATGGTCCTTACTTGTTCATTCCCAGCAGTTTTCACTGCCTTAGACCTAGGAATGAACTTCCCAGAAAAACTCCAACACTTGGTCAACTTCGGGCTCACGAAGCTATGAGTGGCATCGGTGTCGAACAAGGTATATGCAATCGCTCCCTCTACTGAGACCGATCCTACATGATTCATACTTATGTCTAGTTATGCATTTCCATTCTACATTCCTATTCACAAGCAACATATAGAATCACTCAAACATTCACTTACCAGCGATCGGTGCGCCTCCCTCAAGATCTCCAATGGCGAAGACACGAGGTCCAACAGCCTGCCTCTTAGCTGGTGGTGCTCCTGGCGCTGCTCCTCCTTCCTGCTGAATAAGCGGTGGCATCCTGCAATCCTTCTTGTAATGACCTGATCTCCCGCAGCGATAACACTTGCCAATCCTCGTAGCACTTGGGCAATCCCTGCCTTGGTGACCCATTCCTCCACATCCATAGCACTTAATCAATCCACACGGACCGGTGTGCCTCTTCCCACAACGCTGGCACTCCAGAGCATTCCCGTTGGCTCTCCCTGCTGCTATATCATCCCATGTCCTCTTTGGTGCCTCCAGGGCACGGGGTGCTCGGATTTGACCCTGCCTGGTCCTCCTAAGCTCATCCAAATTGGTTTCCTGAATGGGAGCTGTCTCCACAAGTTCCACTAATATGGGGTACCTCCTGACAGAACATCTGCTCCTCAACTCCAACTTCAAGCCCTTCATGAATTGACGGACCAAGTCTGCCTGACTGAAGTGCTTCCTGGAGAACCTCCTCAACCTGTTGAACTCCTCCTTATACTCCCTCACAGTGCGGTTTTCCTGGCGCAGGTCTTCAAAGGCACTCTCCATCTGATCCAAGGCTTCGGGTGGAAAATATTCCTTAGCGAATGCTTCCTGGAAATCATGGTAAGCCAACTCATACCGACCCTGAGTTGCTTCTACCACACCATCCCACCATATCAGCGCCTCTTCCTTCAGATACTGCACGGCTAAGTCCTTCCGGTACCCATCCGGACATCTCATGGCATCAAAATTCCTCTCCAACCTCTTCCTCCAGTTATCTGCAGACACTGGGTCAGATCTCCCACCAAAAGCTTCCATCCCCATATCCTTCAGGTGCTTCATGGCCTGATAATATGTCAGCCCAAACACATTGACAGGCGCAGGAGGCGGAGGCACATACTGCTGCTGAGCAAACACTGGTGGCGGCACATTCTGTGGCTGAACAAACACTGGCGGCACAACCACAGGCGGCGGTTCATGCACTGGCGGCGGAGGCGTATTCTGCTGATGCTGCGGCTGCTGCTGAGCATTCACACCCACTCCCTGGTTCAAGTGGCCATACATCTCCCGATAGCGTTGCAGCTCCTCCAAGACTGCAGCATGGACTGCTTCTGCAGCTGCTGCTGCAGGCACTTGAACAGGTACATCTTCCTCAGGATTTCCAGCCTGCGGGTTCATTGGAACTCGGTTCACACTTCCTGTCGTGTCAGTGGTCTCCTCATCCTCACCTG
This sequence comes from Eutrema salsugineum, assembly GCF_000478725.1. Lineage (NCBI taxonomy): Eukaryota > Viridiplantae > Streptophyta > Magnoliopsida > Brassicales > Brassicaceae > Eutrema > Eutrema salsugineum. The sequence continues at coordinate 2,581,500 of NW_006256612.1, forward strand.
AACGACGAGCTTGGGATCTGGTGCGCACATTTCTGGCTTTCGGAGGCATCTACATTGCACAACATGAGAGAACAGATAAGTCAGTCTGATCTCGTAAAGACTGAACTTCCTGCAATTAAAATAGGCAAACAATAACTAGAGAGACCAATCTAGGTGGTGGTTTAGTTTGTTTGAAAACATTTTAAGAAAAAATCTTTGAACTTGAAATTTTTTTTTTTTTTAAATCCGAAAATATTTGAAAACTTTTTTTAAAAACGTTTTTTTTTTTTAAAAGAAAAGTCTAATTCCCAATCCCACTACTCTAGACTAGACACTCTCTCTATTCCTAACTCGAACCTAGGCTCTGATACCAATTGTAACACCCCGGTCTTAGGTTCCAAAGAAAACCAGACTAAACCGGCAGTATTATCTAACCTAACCAATAATTTCTGAATAATCCTTAAATCTTATTCCAAATAAAACCAAATCCAGTCTTACAATATAAATAAATACTTGAATAAATCCAAAAATAAGCAGAAAACAATGTCTTAAAAGGAAATACGAAAAATAGTTTTTAAAGCGATAAAAATCTTCCTCCATCTCTGAAGGTACACCACACTAGAGCTACTCGTCTAGTTCCTCCCAGACATCAACACAATCACATTCATCACACTCACCTGCAATATGGATTATAAAGAGAGGGGTGAGTAATTTGGGGAAATTACTCAGTAAGTAATTTGGGGAAATTACTCAGTGAGAACCAAACCAGGCTCCCTTCCCACTCATTCATTTTCCACCAACATGTCAAGAATAAATCCAACAAGCAACACACAAGCATCCTAGCGATGCACAAACAACTAGCAAGCAATGGTGTCTCCAACCCGCCTATCTGGCCACACCTCCTAGTCACACAGACTAGGACAACATCTCCCATGTCACACAGACTAGGACAACATCTCCCATGTCACACAGACATAATACCAGGCAGTCACAAAGACACACCTCCAGCCATACAGGCTCCGGAAGGATCGGCGTACCTTCCCCCACCGTTGAACTACCGCTATAGTCACACAGACAGCAATAGCCCAGCAAACAAGTCCATACCTCGGCACACCATCACCGAGATGAACACCTGATCTAGCTACACTACCAATCACTAACCACACATCAGGGTGAACAATCAAACATGCTGGTTCTTCCTCTAATGAGATCCTAGGTCTTTTCATTAGACTCACACATGGATCTAGCTAGATGCACAAGGAAACATCCTAGGCTCATCAGATCTAGACTCCACACACCAGAAGAAGACAAAAGAATAAAAAGAAAACCTAGATCTAATCCTCACCTTGGCCTAAAAGCAGATCTAACTTAAGGAGAACTGGTAGCAAAGGAATCAAGGAGTTTCTGCGAAGGAGGAGGCTGACGACCACTCCGTCTCCTCTCAGACGGCGGCGGCGGCGAGCTCAGGCGGCGGCTTCCCTTCTCTCCCTCGGCGGCGGCGAGCTCTTCTCTCTCTCTCTCTTCCTTTTTGCTTTGGTGGCTAGGGTTAAAAGAATGAGAATAAGACTTTTTCTCATTTAATTCTTCACTTAAATATGGGGGTAAATTAGGGTTGCTAGAGCAGGTCTGGTCTTAATGGACTTTTCCCAATTAGGCCTGAATTGGGATGTTACAAGTATAGTTGGCAATAGTTTTTCTTTTAAATTTATTTTTTTCATTTTAAAAAATCTCGTTTTTGTTTCTTGTAATTCTATATTCCATGTAGAGTCACCATGCAAAACTTAGGGAATATATATAGAAATATTTATTTTATTTCTCTTCTTAGTTTATCTATTTTCTTATTAAGAATTTATATTCTAGATAATATGTGGAAGTTTATATCTAACAGCTAGCTGCCCACATGACAGTATAGATAAAATCTTCAATTTTACGATGATTTATTTTGTTTTAGTCAAAAAATTTACGATGGATCCTTTTTAGGTTAGATCAGAAGGGGAACTTGAGAATTTGGGTCACACTGTTTTGATTTCAAAAAAAAAACAGTAATGCATTGGTAACATCACAAAACCCAATTCCAGCAAAAATTCAATTAATTTCTTAATATTTTTCGTATTTTTTATTGCGTAGGGATGGTAGCTAATGGATTATTAGTACCATAGTACAAACTAACATATTTTCTCATGTTAATATTCTCAATAGCTTTTGTAAGAAAAAAAAAATATTCGAAATAGGTTCTAAACAGTTAATGGATTATTAACAACAATACTGTTTCGCTTTTTGCATAATAGGAGCTGATATCGTTACAGCTTGTACAAAGTTATTAAATGATTACTGTACCAGAAGGCATCATTATATTTTGAAAGAATACCATCATTTTTTAGTAACCTTAAGTGACCATATGTTGGTCAATTATTTGGAAAATCGTAAATAAGTCTCCATGTGACATAATGTGTTTTCTGAACTTCATATGAGGTTTAACAACTATCCTGTTATTCTATATGATGTTGACACTCTATTTTATATAATACCACATTATATATTTAAATCACGCCCCAAAAACACATATTTACGATATTAATCGTTTTGGATCACCTGGATATATAGCAAACTCTCCCTTTTTTAATGTTGTCTAAGATAATATAATACTAGAATATTAATTAAACGATAAAGATATATAGTATATGCTATATATTATCAGTATATATCAGTACTCAGTGGTGATTGTCAACAGTTCTTTACATAATGATAGTACTCTTGAAAGTTAACTCCATTGTTAGGTTTTACATCTTTATTGCGTATATTCATCGCAAAATCACAAAGTGTTCTTATAACTCAAGATGTCAAGTCACAAACACGAACTGAAATTAATGATTTTCGAATATAGAGATTCTCATATCGACAAAATGTTCCCATAAATCAAGTACTAAAGAATAAAAAGTTGAACACAAAAATCCTATCAAGCACAGCTCGTATACGTCTTTGACTTTTTTTTGCTGCCACCCAAAGGTGGCCACCTTTCTTTGTTTTGTACGAACAATCAAGAAGATGACAACCCGCAAGAATATGAATATTCGTGAAAAAATCGAAATTGCCCTCACCACTATGGAGGACATACACTACGATTCTACGAACGGTTCACGAAATCACGTGTTCACAATTTCAATCTTGAACTTTCTTACTCAGACTGAATTTTTCTCACGAAGACCAAATACTCTCTTACAAATCCATGTTCAAGGAAACATTTGATAGTTATAAATAGTAGAAAACATAATGCAATGTGTAACGTAATAGATGACATATTACATTGATGGATGTGCTTAGATAAGCCAATCAAAAGCCACTGACGAGTTTTTGTAGACAGTTGGTCGTATATGATGTGTGATACTATTAACGCAAAGTCACGTCGACTACAATTCAACATCGAAGTAATATGACATAGTTTCTTATTAGTTGATTTACGTAAGCCAATCAAAAGTAACTACACAGAGTTCATTAAACCAACTCATGGTGACTTTTGATTGTTTTTTTTTTAAATTAACTACTGGATTTATAATTACACTGTTCATACTCTTAAGATTCACCATTTTCGTTTTTTTAAAAAAGTATGATTCAAATTTTTTTCAGTGCGATTTTAATTATGGTTGGTCAATATATATGTTTAAATGGTATAAAAATCCAGTTCTTCACATGTATTATAGAATTATAGTGTACAATCATCCTGGTTTATCACATGCTTTAGAGAGTAGTTTAAGTTTTGATTCGGAAAGCATTATATGAATCGTTAGATTGGAAAATGCCAAAAGTATAGTGTTTGATGACATACTTTAGAATTTCGTTATTCTAATTTAGGCCATATTATGCTAGTTATATAATTTTCTTGCTTCTATCTAGAAATAGATCAAACTTAGATGCTTTTGAATATTTAATAAGAGATACGGAAACCTAAAGGATAATGCTGAAATGATACCTAAACGATCCTAAGATCCGATATGCAATATTCAAACAGGAAAATAATATTTTTTAAGAAATTAAGAAGTGGTTTTGGCGTTGGCGAAGAGATCACGAACTTAGTTAAATAAAGCTCAAATAAATTCTAGAATATGAAAAAATAAAGACCATATACACTATATAGATTTGAATTCTTAGAAACCATATATATAGATTCGAATTCTTAAAGATCTAAGTAATGCTGTGGGCTAGTGGTTCCTATTTGTGGAGAGTAGCCATGTTGGTCTAGGTCAGGGATCAATTTCCCACAAATGCATAATCATCTAATCAATCTCATTTAACCAATTGAAGATGGTGTCATGCTTTAGATTCAGCTAAAAACAGGATGAGTAAGCTAGTCTCTGAATTGATTTATAAAAAGAGCTAAAAATATTGATTTAATTTATGAGAAACAAAATCAAAGGTACGATTTTCATAGGTAATTTAATGAGGCGATTATATGTACATCATCATATATATAAGATCATGTTGAATCGTTAGTGCTTTTTAGATTAATCATAAGACATTGTGATCACAACGTGTTACATACTTACGTATAACTCTTAAACACAACAAACATCGGAAACACATTGTGTTTTAGCATTGAGATCTTAAGCAGACAATAAAGCAATATTGGATATAACTGTTATTATCTATTCTATCTTTTTTTCATAATGTACATTTTTCCACAAATTTTCTCATTCGATGTTTGTTACCAGTGGTACCCACAAAGGGTTCCTTTCAAATCAAGACCTAAGTTTCTATTTGTCTTCTCTTTAACTTGTTTTAATATAAAAAAAGTAATTAATATGGGAATGTGAGGTTTTATGCAACGTGACATCATCTTTGTAAAAAGAACAATGAATAATATGAACAGTAAAGCAAGTAGACGCACTTAACAAAGACCAAACAAAATACAGGCAAGACTTTACAATAAGGTGACATTGACAACAATGTTTAAGAATGTCAGTAAGAATGTCACCAAAGGAAATTTATTTTAATAATAAAAAATTGAATTGCCCGTACTCAATAACCACCACATACACACAAGTCAAGTGGACAAGTAGGCTACGAACTCATGGCTGATCGTTTGAGATGAATCGAGCTAAAATGATTTTGAACTGAAAATGTTAACTCCACAAATAAATGAGGTTAACTTACATTAATTTTTACAACAACAAAAGACCCATTTTGTTAGAAAGCATAACTGGTGTCAAAATGTACCAACCTAAACCGAATTAGAGCTAGTTTAAAGATATTTATAATTATATTCACAATATAAAAAATATTAAAATGAGCTCAATTAACTTTCTAGACCTAAGCAAATTTATTATTTTCAAATTAGTGACTATATATATAGAAAATTCGTTATAATTAGTAATTTTTTAACTTATATAAATTCACTTTAAATCACATAATTGTCGAATTCGTGGATAGCGTAAAATAGAATTTTTCTAAAAAAAATTAAAGAAATATAATTGTATAGTATATAAACTGAAGTATTATTTTATTTAAAAATTAAACATGAACTCTAAATAGTTGAGAGACGAATGCAATTGGTTTGATTTGTTTTTTTGGATGAAGAAAAAGTTCCATATTATTATGTTTTAGTTGGATTTATTTTTGTTAATTAATAATTTTACAGTTTAACAAAAATTGGTTTGGAGCTGCTTTGTAAATTGGTAGGAATATTGTTAGGGTTCCACATTGAAAGAAACCACATTAGTAGCTAGTCTACTCATTTTCATTTAGTTTTAAATTGGAAATACTCAAAATTTAACATAACTCATATCTATTTTTCCAACTAGCGTGGTAAAAACAAAATTATTACCCATCTGTAATAGAGTTTGGTTTGAAATGAAACGATAAAAGCTACCATTTTATAGTGACATTTTAGGATCTCATGTCAAATACTGAAAGAACCAATATTAGCTAATATCAGTGAATAGAGATCAACTGGAAACCAAGAAAAATCAACAAAAAAATAATAATGTGGATCAAACTAGAACTGGAATTGAGTTCTTTTTTTTGGGGGGGGGGGGGTAAAAAACTGGAATTGACTTAAACAACTGGTTCCTTGATTGGTGAACCCCTAAACCAATTATTTGAAAAGGTAATATGACCTTTCGTTAACCACGATGAATAGAGCCGTACGTGAAGAGTCATTTTAGACATTTAATCACAAATAATCAGATCATATATAATCCACTTTCCACTGGGCATTTAAAGAAGCATAATTGCGATTATACAGACCACTGAATTCTAATTTATAATTATATACAGCTCATCAATAATTGTCGACCGAAACGAGACAGGTCATCTATATATGTGAATTGATAAAATAACAAAAATACTTAGAAGTGGTGCAGAATTACCAAAATTTTTGCGAGGAAATTGATAAAGTTAATACTATATAAAATATATATTGTGCGGTTATAAGATAATGGATGATGCATAAGTAGAAAACTTCTCTAATGATGAATTATTAAATATAATGTAGAAAGTAAAACTAGTGTTCAACCTGGACAAAGAAAGTTAAAACTAGTGGTAGAAAAAATTAAATAGCCAAGTGTACCAATTGAAAACAACGAGAACTCTAAAATTATGACAAAAAGCAGTGTAGTACTTAAGAATTAGGTCATGACCTTGCTTTATGTTTTCGATTATTTTCCAAAATAGTCGATAATGTATTATGTAATGATGTGCAAATGTCTGAAATAGTAAAACGTAATCATATATATTCTAGATAAAGTACTATCTGTTTCCTTAACTATGATTGATCCGTTTGAGTCACCTCCAGGCGCTAATGATTTGCACATTAATTAGTGGATGATTAGTCATAAATAATTAATATTACTTTGTATCTGAAGATATTCAGGGTTTAAATGGTATATAGTTTTTTTTTACAGTTTCCACATTTGAAAATATTATTTTATTGAATATATATCATTCACAGTAATAAACACATAATAAAAAATGAAACTTAACAAACCATTTTTAATCTATTTCACACTTTTTAATTAAATTTAACTACTTCATACAAATCACTATTTATCTTTAAAAAAAAAAATTTTTTAGCATTTTAAGTTTATTCAGTTTTAAAATTTCTCATCTTATTGGTTCTATTTTTTTTATCCAGCTATTCCGCTATTCTATTATTCAGTTATAGATACCAATCAAACCTTAAATATACAAAGTTACAAACCAATCATATATTAAGATCTTTCTCATGAAAAATGTGTTCTTAAGATATATATGGTTTAACATTTTTTAGCAGAATTATAGTTAAGATTATAACCTGGCAACTTCATCATTACAATAAGATATAGGTATGAGCTAGAATAGATGAGCTAGCTAAAACATGTCATACGAATCTTCAAAACTCAACGAACTAGATTTTATCAAACTATTAAGATTTTCATATCCTAAAACTTCTATATGACTCAACCATATCTAGACCATTTTAGCTCAAACTATATATGGAAGTTCGAATAATGTTTCTTAAGCTGTTTTTATACTCTACAATAAAATCTCTATAAATTAATAATGTCGGAATTATAATATTTTATTAATTTATCGTGATTTAATTGATTTATAAATTAATAATTATTAATTTATAGAAGAATTTTTTTTCGCCTATCTTCTTCTTAAAATTTTCTTTCAAATGATGTTATATTTAAAAATCTAAACTCATATACTTATAAAATGATATGCACAAACTTAGAATTATGATTATTAATCATAGCAATCGCAATAGAATAATTATTTCTATTTGTTAATTGTGGTCTGAATTATCTATGTAAGAATATAAATGTTCATTAGTACAAAATTTATAAAACATTATGGCTACTATCCTTAATGTTGGTGTTGAAACTGAAAACAGTATAGGAATATATTTTAAAATAGTTACGTTTAAGAAAATCAATTATCACATCTAAATTGTTTAACAAATTTTGAATAGAGATAAAAAAATAACATTAAAAGCTATTTATATAAACAAATAAAGAGATGATTTTCAATAAAATCTCAAATTTAAATAAAAATAAACAACACATTAATTATAGTATAGTATATTATATATTTATTATATATAAATTTATATAATTATTAATTTATGTTTATGTTGGGACCATGTTTTTACATAGGAGTTTCAAAAAAAATTATTATCTTATTATCTTATCGAATTTGATGGATTTTTACACTGACCCGATTTGAGACCAGAAAAATTTATTAATTTATAGTGATTATTAATTTATCGAGTATTAATTTATAGATGTTCTATTGTATTTTAATGATGTCATTTTTCTCTTTTGCGACAAAAGTAGAGAGCAAAATTTACAATTCATTTTAATTAATAAATAAAAGAAATCCAAAAATTCTCATATGTATTTGGACTTCCAATTATCTTTAGATTAGACCAGCCCTGTCTGTACTCTGTACACAGTCTAATATAGTGATAAGTAAGGCTGATGATGTAATTTATTATTTATTACATATGAATAGTGTGAGTGGGTCTGTGCCTTCGTGGTTGATGGAGTAAGGTTATAGTGGACGAGACTGTGTTGTCCTTTTTATTGTTTTAGGTTTTCGATTGACCCAAAATTCACTATTTTCCTATCGGTAATATAGATGACTGATTGTGCTTTCAAATAATATTTTTCTTTAATAGATTTTTTTGAACAAAAAAATCTATCATAAATGAAAAATATATCATAAATGAAAAATATAACAGAAAATTTTATTTATTGACAACTTGACTCAGTTCATCTTCTTGAAGGTTTTCGATGGATACACTCATGCCATTATCATTTTAATATTGTAAGAAAAAGTGTCAATTTTTTGGGGTATTTTCTACTGTTTTTGTCAATGAACATTTTTTTTGCTAAGTTTTTGTCGATAAACATATCTACATTTATTTTATTTAAATTAGTTTGTAGATTTCATTTTGTTTGCAAGGCGATATGTTGCTCTAGCTAGAAAGCTCCAAAGCTACTTGACCAGCTTTTCATTTACGATTTTTTTTTCTAACATGTTTTTTGTTTTCTAATAGCAAACTTAGATTTTGAACCCAAACTTAGACTGATGGTCGAGGTATATTATATATATAGACATACTGAAAACATTTATAATGGTCAATAAAGATTCTTATAGATTCCACTCGAAGAGACTACTATAGGTCAGATGATCTTAGTTTTCAAGACGATATCTTTTTTTGTACGTGTGTATTATAAAAAAATTACTAAACTAATTTTCCTCCATACGAAATTATAAACATGCTTAACTACTAAATGTTTCTTGAAATTTTTGAAAAACAATTGCATCATAATGTTATATGCAATCAAATCAAATATTAAACTGATAGAAATACTCAAAATGTTACATATGATGAATTTTTTGTATTAAAAACCTCTGTTCTATGACAAAATCGCACCATTGTCTCGGTAGCTGATACATCTATATATAAGGTTTAATTTCATTTGAAATCACTGGTAATAAACAAACCAAAAAGCAATATAATCAAATCTATTGTCACGTAGAGACGTATATAGTTTATTTATTTTTGCTAAAGAAGACACATAGTTTATTAACAACAATTTGAGCCGAACGTAGGCATTAGAATCCAATCGAACGTCAAAATACTTTATGAAAAAGCTTACTCAAGATGGAAAACTTGAAATCTCTCTAGTGATATTGTTATAAGCTATGAATATATATGACTTGGACCAATGAAAAAAAAAATATACAGTGGTGCTAAGCAATGGGTTAATTCAGGTTATTGTCTCATTCAAAGGCAGATAGAGATCGATTGTGACCGAATTTCACCACGATTTACTAACCATTTATTATTTCATATAAAAATTAGTTGATTTTCAAATTAATTTGGTATGGATGTTGATGTCTTAGTAAAATAAAACAAAAGAAACCAATGAGTATATACACACACAAGTGAAGTGGGATCCAACTTGACTCGAGCTCCTGCAAACTTTTTATATATTATTTTTAAGTTAAACAAACATATTTATTAATTAGTTTCGCTATTGTGCGAATGGGGGACATTGATAAAGCCTGACAAGTGATTTGTTCTTGATCCTCTACTGTTTTAATATTTATTTATATTTAGCAAAAGCAGATTTGTTTGTCTAATAATGGATGTTGTTTTATTTAAAAGGGGCACTTGGTTACGTAAGAGAGAAATTCTGATAAGTAAGTGGATGGACGTAATACGAGCAATAGCTTTTCAATTCGTGCCCAAGTCTTTACTATTGATTTGTCATTTGGAAAGTTTAATTTTCTTCTTTTACTTAATTACTCGATTATTCAGTCGGTTTGATTAGTTTCGAATCGTTTGATATGAGGTTTCACATGTATATGTATATATATACTAATCAAATCGTTTGATATGAGGTTTCACATGTATATGTATATATATATACATATATATATATATATACATATAGCCGTATAGGAAGTTATGTATGTTTGTATATCAATATATCATCGTTAACATTTCTTTTAAAACCTTGAAAGTTTGATTACTCTTAGGAAGCACAACAAGTTCTTTACCAGAAAAAGAATCATCTACTTAATCACATAATCGAATGATGCTTAAGACGAAACTAATATTACATGCTATGGTTCAGACTTAAAAAATTACGAGTTTTGGTCTAAAACTTTCTAATAATTCAAAAAAAAAAAAGAATCATCCTCCTAAAAATATGCCATAACAATAAAATTTATTAATAATTTTATGATCAATTAATCATCTTTAATTAGATAATACTCCAAAAGAGCATATCTAAACTATTTAAAATGATGCATATTTAGTATTTACATACAAACAACTTTACTTTTTAAAGAAATTGTTTGGAAAATGTTTTAATATTAATTCAGTTTAGTGTAATATTTAATTAAAAATATATTTTTATTTTAATGTAATTCCAAAAATTTGGTTTTTAATTAATAATAATTTTTATTTTCTTAAATATAATTTAGATTTAATTGAAATTTAAACTATTTGAAAAGTTTTGTATTTAAATTTAATTCTTAAAATTTTGATATTTAATTAGATTATTCTTTTTTCTATTTAGATTAGATTTAATTTAAAAATTTCTATTTAATTTTAAAAAAATTGATAAATAATATTTTTATAATAATACATATGATAAATGAAAATATTATTGTATTTTTTATAGTTTAAATTTCATATATTCAAAATTAATTAATATTTCTATAATTTATGTTAGAAAATAAAATAATGGAAGGTAAAAGTTATATTTTTATAATTATAGTATTATGTGGATTTTTTGTCAAAACATTTTTTAAAAAAATAAATTAATTTGAAACAATTAAAAAGTCAAGTGATTTCATTTTAACAAATATATATATATATGTATGTGTGTGTGGTAATATAATTTATCATAATAACAAAGTTTACAATTAATATTACATTGATATACATTTAGCTAACTCATATTCTTATTCTACTAATATATATCATATGGTAACATCATATCTATACTATTAAATAATGAAAATTTTTGATTAAAAAAATATATCTATAAAAAAATATATCTAAATATAAAAAAAAATTATTACAAAATTGATAATAGGTCAAAACAATTTATGTGCGTACTCACATATTTTTTTGTCGACGACCTAAATACCTAAAACGGTTCGATTAACCAAACTGGTTGTACCGAGTTTACATATATAACGTCTCGAGGGTTGACACGAACATTTCTTGCTAAGATATCCGCCTTCGAATTCTTTGCGGGTGTGATATGTGATATAGAGAAAGGGTTAAATTTATCCTTAATCTTCACGATCTCCTCCAAGTGTAAAATAAATGCTGATCATTCTTTGGATGTAGACACCATCTTTACCAACTCTAAACAGTCCATTGTAAAAGTCACTGCCGTCTTCTGATTCTCTGTCATCCAATACGTACGCCCAAGATTAGAATATACTATTTAGTAAAATTCAATTTTTAAGCATTTGTTAAATAAGATCTTCGAACAATAATAATTATGCACAATAATATTTAAGTATTCCTTCTGAAAAATATAATACACTATAAAAGATTTATCTAACATCAATAATATATAGTTTAGTTTTGATCTTCTGACAAATTTAAGGTTTAAGTATTAGATATATCATAGAGATTCAATTAAAATTTTAATCATGGTATTTCTACTGCGTTTTTTTAACATTTTAAATGAAAAAATACCCAAATTTTCATTATAAAGAAAAAAAACTGCTCTTATCTAGAAAAAAATGAAAAAAAAAATGTGTAAAACTCTTTTTTTTTTAGAAAAAGATTGTAACATCCTTATCCCAGCTTCCTAGAAAACCAGAGAATCAGACATGTTATGACTATAGTCCTTTGGTGAGCTTCAGGTCTGCCAGGTTCGAAAATGCCCATGCAACAATCAACAACATACACATAGCTGATCTACCATACCTGAAAATAAAACAAAGAAAAAAGAGGGGTGAGTAATTTGGGATTACTCAGTGTGAATGGACCTTAAAGAGACCCACAACACCATCAGACAGACATGAATATTGCATAGAGCCTATTCCTAAAACAAAATAGCAAACAAAGGTAACCCTACAGGCAACTACCAAAAAGCGGGTCCTGGCCAGAACCAGATCGATGAGCTCAACTCAGCCTTCTCGGCAAGGCAAATCGGAACAGTCCTGAATCCATGAGGAATGCAGCATCCCACCATAAGACAAGACCACTCCGCCCACTCACCACAGAAAAAGATCTCATGTCACCACAGACATGGCACCAGCAGTCAACACAGACATGCCACAGGTCCACGACCAAATCATGGGGCCTCGACGCACCCCCCTAGCGCTGACTGAAGGCCCGGTCACACAGATGCCTTCCAGCCATCAAACAACACTGAAAAACCACACAAGGATAAGTCGGGGACCTAACAGTTCTACAACACACATACCAAGTTGTAACAAAAAAAGGGTAGATACAATCAAATATAAATAAACCAAGTTTTAGGGTTTCATAGATTTAGATCCATATTCAGTTTTCTTGTATAATATTCCACCAACAACCAGAAATCATCAACACCCAGTACACAGAGATCCAGGTCCTAATAATCTAAAATCCTAGCTAAAAGATCTAGTACTTGGATTAAGAAAAGACTAACTACCATAAACCTGAGTAAAAGAGAGGGTGAAGCAACCAGTCCTCACCTTGGCACAGAGGGCTGCAAAACAAGAGGGGGAGAAGGCATGGGAGATGGAGAACGAAGGGGTGATCCATCATCACTGGTCCCGAACTTGAAAGGAGGAGGAGAAGGAGGCGCATACATCACAGCAAGGAGGAGGAGAGAGGCTGGCCACGGAAAGGATAGAGAAAGAGAAGGAGAGAGAGAAGGAATCAGGGAGGAGGAGAGAGAGGGAGGAGGAACTCGGCGCAGGGAAGGAGAAGAAAATGTGGCTAGGGCTTTCTCTGATTAGATTTAGGTGTTAATAAAGGTTTTAGGGAGTTAATTAGGTATTTATACTTAGGGTTTGTTTAATTGAGCTGAGTTTAATGGACTTTACAGGAAATTAAAAAGAGATTAGAAAAGCCCAATTAAAAAGAAATTATTTAATTAAATTACACCGGGTTATGGATTACTAACAACCAATACTAGGAGGTTGGATTGTTACAATCTTCCCCATTTTTACAGGATTCGTCCCCGAATCCTAAGAGAGAAGTTCTTGAAAGGAATTTTGAAAGTTCAAGACCAAGAAAAATAAAAGCACAAGGGACAAGAGGAAGCTTGGTCGAAGAAGGAGAGAAGAGAATTAGAAATGGAACCATAAGACCCATAGCGCCAGAAGAAGATAGAGACCCATGTTTAAGATCATAGAATGATGGACAAGACAGGAAAGAGGAAGGGTTTAAGGTATGATGCAGAAGTAAACACACTTTGAATAAAAACCAAAACCATTTCTTTATTAAAGTAAAAGAGAAGTAGAACATATTATTTTAAAATAATAGAAACTAAAAAGGACACCAGCATAGAATATAACTAATTTTCTAGATAAAAAAATCCTAAAGACACCAATAAATCAATATAACAAATAATAGAATAATGAATAATAGTTCTACTCTTAGGAGGGGTCTTCTTCTATTTCACTCTCGCTATTAGAGTCAATGTAGATAGGGTCTCAAGCGCGAAGGGAATTCTCGGTCCATTGAGCATTTCGGTAGACTTCCCTCACGCAGTCTCCATAGCCCACTCCAATCCTTGTCCTGAGGTTGGCATGCAGTCCCCTGAAGAAGAATTGGGCAAATCCTGAGCTGAGTAGTTCTGTGGGGCATACTCCATAGCATTCACAAAATCCTGATGGTAATCCTGGAGAGTCCTGTCTGCCTGAATGGCAAACCCTCTCCACTCTCCAAGTGGCTTTTGCAGAGGCGCCACTGGTGCTGCTGGAGTCTTCGAGCACTTGCAGCATCTCCCGTGCTCCACTAGTCGATGGACCCTGGGCTTAGCTGCAGAAGAAGACATGGAGGCAGACTTAGACCTCTTGAAGTGGAGAGCTGAGTGAACCTTCCTGGATTGGCTCATCCCCTCACAGATGATTCTTTACTCCTGGAGATCCGCACCTGATTACATCTCCATGGAGTGTATCGAAGTTGCAACTGGGTCGGAGGTATCACCCTCTTCCGCGCAATCTCCCTGTTCTCGGCCCGAATCTGAAGGAAAAAGAAAAGGAAAGAAGAATTTATTAGATCAGCGTCAATAAGTTGTTATTGTTCTAGATTTGAAAACATTATAAATAAAAAAATTAAATTTAAAAGTATGATATGTTTCTTTTGCAAACATATTTTTTTTAAAAACACGAGGGCGCAACCTCTTAGGACAAAGCTAGAAGATCTGCCTGAGCTATGATACCAAGTTGTAACATCCTTATCCCGGCTTCCTAGAAACCAGAGAATCAGACATGTTAGGATCATAGTCCCTTGGTGAGCCTCAGGTCTGCCAGGTTCGAAAACGCCCAGGTAACAATCAAGACATAGCTGATCTAGCATACCTGAAAATAAAACAAAGAAGAAGGAGGGGTGAATAATTTGGGATTACTCAGTGAGAATGAGCCTTAACAAGGCCCACAATACCATCATACAGACATGAATATTGCAGAGAACCTAATCATAAAAAAATAGCAAACAAAGATAACCCTACAGGAAACTACCAAAAAGCGGGTCCTGGCTGAAACCAGATCGATGAGCTCAACTCAGCCTTCTCGGCAAGGAAAATCAGAATAGTCCTGAATCCATGAGGAGTGCAGCACCCCACCATAAGACAAGACCACTCCGCCCAACCACCACAGAAAAGGATCTCATGTCACCACAGACATGGCACCAGCAGTCACCACAGACATGCCACAGGTCCATCGACCAAATCATGGAGGCTTGCCGCACCTCCCCTGTGCTGACTGAAGGCCCGGTCACACAGACGCCTTCCAGCCATCAAACATCACCGTAAAACCACACAAGGATAATTCGGGGACCTAACAGTTCTACAACACACATACTAAGTTGTAACAAAAAAGGGTAGATCCAATCATATACAAACAAACCAAATTTTAGGGTTTCATAGATTTAAATCAATATTCAGATTTTTTGTATAATATTCGACCAGCAACCACCAATCATTAACACTCAGTCAACAGAGATCCAGTTCCTAAAAATTTAAAACCCTAGCAAGCAGATCTAGTACTTGGATTAAGAAGAGACTAACTACCATAAACCTGAGTGAAAGAGAGGTTGAAGCAACCAGTCCTCACCTTGACATAGAGGGCTGAAAAACAAGGCATGAGAGATGTTGAACGAAGGGGTGATCCATAATATGTTGGTAGCCAAAAAAAAATCTATATATACCCCCTCCGTTCTCTTATTATTCTACCAAACAAAAAAAAAACATAGAAAGACATAATTTTTGAGTCTTTGAGTGTTTGAGTATAATTTTAGTAGTTCAAAATAAGAATGAAGTGAAAAACAAAAAGTTGATATTTAGTTTTTTGAAATGTTTATATACGATCTACGAAAATGGATGTATACGCCCAAAGATGCTGAAGGAGCTGACTGAAGACTTCAAAAATAGCTTGTAAATATTCATGTACCAGGCGGGTCTTATGCAAACAATAATAGAAAGCGGCAAAATGTATTGTCCTTGTCTGAAATGCAAATAGGAAACATATTCTTATTGACACTGTGTGGAGGCATTTATTGAATAGAGGGTTTATGCCGCAATACTTTATTTGGTATCAACATGGAGAGGGATATAGTCAAAGTAGTGGTCGGATTGCTGCTGCAAGGAGTAGTAGTTATCATCAAGAACATGGAGATTTTGAAGCATCAAATGATTATCAGAGTAGTCAAGTTCAGGGTCAAGATCAGGATAGGATGTATGATATGGTTACTGATGCATTTCATGAAACACATGCTGATATTGTTGAGGAGCCCAATGCAGATGTGAAACGCTTTTATGGTATGTTAAACGTTGCAAAACAACCTCTCTATGATGAATGTAGAGAATGTCTATCTAAATTATCATTAGAAGCTCAAATGATGACAATTAAAACTGATCACAATCTATCTGAAGTTTGCATGAACGATTAGGCAGACGGGAAACGACGATACAGCGGCTTCCGCCGGACATGACGGGGAGCCTCCTCAGGACGTCGATCTCAACATCGATGATTTTGATATTACTTTGTAGATTGTATTTAAAAAAAAAACATTTTGTATTTGAATTTTAATTTTAATATTATAATCATTTTTGAATTAATTTTTAATATATTTTTATTTATTTAAATTTTTATTTATTTAAATTTTTATTTTTATCTAATTTTAAATAATATTTATTTTCTTATTTCCGACGTAAAATCGTTGTAACTGTCAATTTTACGTCGGATGAATTATGATGAATTAACGTCAAATATGTTTACGATGATTTTCCGTCGATATTTTACGACGATTTTACGTCGATTCTAAATTAAAATAATTGATTTTGACGAAAATCGTTGTAAAATTGATGTAAATTTACATCGACTTTACGTCGAATTAGTGTGGATTAGCAATTTGTCGTAAATTCGACTTAAAGTATTACGTCGAATTTACGACGATTTTATACCAACGAAATTATGACGATTTTGATGAGTCAGAATATTTACGTCGATTTTACGAAGATTTGAGTTTTACGATGTTCGTTTTACGGCGAAATGAAATTCATCGCTAATTCAATACAAAGGCTCCGTTACGTCAATTTGACGTTGGGATTTTCCGATGTAAAACGTCTGTTTTCTTGTAGTGATTCTCCAATCTCTTAGAAAGCAATGAAGCTAAAAAAAAAAAGAAAATTTATTCCATTTTCTTTTTTCCTGTTTTCAATTTTTTCAACTTATTTTATCAAAATATTTGCTATTAATGGTTACATTAATTGAAATGAAAAACATTAATCTTTTAAAAGCAAGAAAAATATCTACAACATGAGTCTTTAAAACATAGAGGGAGTAATGCCATCAATTATGATTTTGTTACTTCAAGAATATAAACACTACGAAAAAGCACTGTTTAACAACGGCCGAAAACCGTCGTAAGTTCGTTGTAAAATTCCTATTACGAGGAACTAAAGATGGTTTGGAAATCGTCGTAAATTCATATCGTCGTAAATGATATTTCATCGTAAAATCTAGGATGGTTATAAATCGTTATAACATCGAGGTAAACTGAGCGTCGTAAAAGCGTCGTAATGGTTACGACGACTTTACATCGATTGTCTTGATTTGGTTTTCAGCGTAACAGCCGTAAAGTTGTCGTTAAATACCAACGTAGGTTCGTCGTATAATATACGACGTATATATCATTTTAATTCAATCGTATTAATTTTTTTCTTTTCGACGTAAAACCATAGTAAAACACTGATGTATATTCGTCGTACAATACGTCGTATATTATATGACGAATATTTGGTCGTAATTGGGTATTATGGTTATATATAATTTTACGACGATTTTACGACGATTTATTAAATAAATAATAAATATATTACGACGATTATACGACGTTTATCTATAAATCAAATAAAAAAAATATTTAATCGGAATTAAAATTTTAATTAAAAAGAAATAAATTAAAATTAAAAGTTAATTAAAATTCAAAATAAAAAATTTATAATAATTACAAAAAAACCTATCAAAGATCTAACTCTAAACTAATGTCGTCTATCCCCGCATCGTCCCGCTCTGGATCCCCATCTCCACAAGTTCCTTGCCGGCTCTTTGGTTGGAGGCTTCCGACACCTGATCCCCAGCTCTAGGAGGATCAACCCCGAGAGACCGGAACACTTTCAAAGGATGAAGACGATGCCCCGACGACTCCAGCTGCCCGCAACCTGTCCAACTGCGCTTGGAGCAACCGGTAGTCGGCCTCCATAATCTCGAAGAGACCTTACAACTGGTCGGTCTTTGTCTCGTACTACGTCCGCATCTGATGGATCTCTTGGCGGATGACAACTGGATCCTCTGCCCGGACATGTCCAGTTGCCGTAGCGATTGGGGTATCACAGATGGATCCCATCCCTAAATCCCAACCCTTCTTCCAAGGGGCAACCTGAAAAAATGTAGAAAACTTATGTAAAACAGTACAATATATAGTTAAAATTAAACTAAATAGGAAAAATAAAGTAAATGAAACTAATCTCTTCGAAGATCTGGTCCATCTCCGCCACCGTCAATGTCGGGGTGGACTGGACCGAGCTACCTCCGGGAGACGTCGGAGGCGCCTGCTGCGTGAGCTGCATCTACCATTCCTCGATCCTCGCACAGACGGCATTGTAGATCTCCTCCGCCAGAGGATCCGTGAATTCGCCGTTCTTCTTCTTATGGGTCTCGGCGAAGACCTTCGTCATCGGAGGAAGTTCTCCCCTGTTTTCTTCGACCTACAAAATCAATTTGAAATTATTAATAAGATAAATAAGGTTATTAAAAAAACTTATTAATAAAAACTTACCATCATAAGTCGTCTCCCGGCGAGAGGAACCTGGCCGGAAGTGTGCGGGACGTTCTTTGGATTTCCCACATCGTTAGGAGTGTTCCTGAAAATGAAAAATTTAGTAATTAGATTTGTAATTAAAAATTTAATATTATTAATTAAACACATTTTAATTTAATTTACAAATATACCTGGATGTGAAACACTTGGCGGCAATAGTCTGGTTGTGCGGGGTCAACCAATGGTGCACCAAACCCTCCCAGACGGTATCGGCCATTGGCGCCGGCTTGGCCTTGTTGCCGTCGAACACCCACTTCCGCCTCTAGTTGGAAACGGTGTTGTTGAGCCGAAACTTGACCTTCTCTTTGAAGGTCGTCTTCACACGTTCGTGTGCAGAAGTTTCCCAATGCCAGTTTTGCTACAAAAAAAGAGTTAGTAATTATTGTAAAAAATTTAAAATAATAATATAAATCGTAATTTTAAATAACTTACCGGAAAAACACTTGAACCAAGTGTTAATATTTGTCTGATCCAGCTTCTTCCAGCTAGTATGGGGTTGTACAAAGAACCCCTTGATGATGTCGGAAACGTTACGACAGACTGCGTTATCGGTCGTAAACCTAGTCATTAAAAACAAAAATTTTGTTAGATATTTAAATTAATTATAAATATAAATATTTTAAACAAAAATTTGTAAAAAAAACAAAAATCGTACCAAAACGTCCCTAGGGCTCAATCCGCATCGAGTTTCTTCATACTCCCACGACCCGATTACCGTAAAAGATCCTCAACCGTATATTGGGCATACGGTTCAGGCTGTATCAGGATTGCGGCTGGTGCTGGTGGTGCTGGTTTGGCTGGTGGTGGTGGAGGAGGTGCAGGCTGTGGTACAACGACAGGTTGCGAAACTGTACGTTGTGTTCCCGAGGACTCCGGGATGGTGGATCCCGTAGCTGAGGTGGACGGAGCGGTAGCGTCCAGATCAACCATCTCCCGGTAATGGCTCTTGGTCCGGGGAGTCATCTGAATAATTTACAAAATTAAATTAAATATAAATACTAATTATATAATTTATTTCAAAATTTTGGGTTTATCTAAATTCTGAATCTCTCTAATTCTACTAATTATATCTATATAAGGATTAAAATTTAAACAGAAATATATAAATTTTAATGAAAAAAAACTTTAAAAAACTTACAAATTAAGGTTGGAGAAGAGGGAGAAGAGGGAGAGCTAGAGAGAGAGTTTTTGTAGAGAGAGAGAGAAAAGTGAGGAATGAGCGACAAAGGAGGAAAACTCGCGTCCCTTATATATATTTGTGATCATCGTAAAATCGTCGTAACGTTACGACGGATTTACGAAAATTTGGTTGTATAACCATCGTACCAGTGCATGACACAACACGTGTCCTGCTCACAGCGTTTGAGCGTTACGACGCTTTTACGACGATTGTTCATCAAACCGTCGTAAAACCGTCATAATAGGCTAACATTTATACCCTCGTACCTCGAATCTAGAACCAATCCGGCGGCTGTCAGATGTATGATCGTCCTTAACGTTATGACGGTTTAACGACGGTTTAATGAACATTCGTCGTAAAAACATCGTAAATTTATGATGCTTGTACGATGGTTTTACGATGGTGTTTAAAAAAGTTATCAAACCCTAAACTTTCAAAAGGCTTATTGCATTAAGGACAACACAAAGCTGATTTTAAACTAACATATTACAATAGGTTCATCACTTTACATGTATGACTGATTTAGTACATGAGATAACAAATATTTCAATCATCTTATCTAATATATAACATTTACAAAAACATGCATGAACTTGTAAATATGTATGATTTTTTTTCAAATTTCAAATTTTGATCAGATTGAATACTTTTCATATCAAATAAGATAACCTATCAAAAACATTTGTGAAATAGTTAAAAACTAATCAGATATAAAAATATTCAAAATCTTGAATTTGAACTTTACGACGATTTTACGACAGTTTTGGGAGGTCATTGTAAAACCATCGTACTTTTACGACGATTTTACGACATGGTCATAAAGTCGTCGTAATATTCATATATTATTCATTCAAGGTATAAGACCTAAACTTGGGGTTTAGGATTTACAAAATTTGTCGTAAAACCGTCGTAGTGGTTATAATTATCATTAAAAAAAATTCAAACAAATACAATTACAAATTAAATAATAACAAACATTTCCTTAAAACATGCATGAAAATCAATCAGATTCATCTTCTTCTAGTACTTCGTCACCATCAGCGTCGTCTTCTGCCAAATTGTCATCATTATCCTCGGTTTCAGAAAACTCATCACCTTCTTCTTCTGTATCATCAGGGAGATCTTAAAATTGCCTGTTCAGAGGGTCAATTAAGAAAATCTTTTCATCAACATCTGGTTCAGTCAGATCTATACAAGTGTCCTGTTGCAGTGGAACATCTTCAACCCCTACAATCTCGCCCCTCGTAACCACTTTAACTACTGTTAACCATAAGATTCATGTTGCTCGAACTCGGGGGTATGGCAGAAATGTGACCTGTTCCGCTTGAGAAGCTAATATAAATGGCTCAAACCTGTTGTGCCGTCGTGATTTGTTCACGTCAACAACTCCAAACTTGTTTAGATGTACCACTCTTCCAACAGTTGGATCAAACCAATCACAATTGAAGAGAACAGTTTTCAGCCTTAACAATCCAGGATACTCCACTTTAATTATTTCTTGCAGAACTCCATAAAAATCTATTTCACCCCTCACACAAACTCCATAGTTAGTTGTTGCCTGCTTTGCACCGTGACGGTATATGTGAAAAACATAGCCCCAAGTGAAATACATGGAGGCTTTCGTTATTTTTGCCATCGGACCTAGTAGTAACTCATGGAACTATGTTAGAAATTCATCCAGATCATTTGGGACACCTAATCAGATAAAAAAATCTTGCTTTAATTTTTTAATTTTGCAAATATGCATGCAACCATATATGTTGGATATCAAAGTCTTTTAATTTATATTTTATACATACTTATGCTTTTAACCACTCAGCATAGTGTTGATCTTTACCATTATTGATTTCAGTTTTAGAAATTCCAGAGATGCATTCTTTAACCTCATCAACGAATATGCTAAAAAAAAACAACTAATAATTAATTAAGACTGACAGATTTATATATATATAGTGGAAAAAATGTACCTCTCGTACGATGATAACTCTTCGCAGTTTAGCAGGATATATGTATGTGCACTGTGATAATCTTTTTCATTAGACCACCAAACTTTCTTTAATTTTCCACTAAGACGTCCGATCGGCGAGAATATGTCAGGTACACCCTCAACTGCATATGTTTGGCCAACTCCTCCATCATCATATCGACGAGTAGCTCTTTTGTGTGTTCATACTTTTGGTGCAAAATAGTACGAAGTAAAGTGCGAAGTCTCTTGCGTCAAGCTTTCAACCACAATTGAACCTTCCACTTTAGCTAGGTTTTTGGCTTTACCCTTAAGATGCTTCATGAAATGCTCGAACGGATACATCCACCTGTACTGAACCGGTCCACCGAGCTCTGCTTCGTGAGGGAGATGAACAGTAAGATGTTCCATAACATCAAAAAATGATGGCGGGATGATCTTTTCCAAATTGCACAACAAGATTGGAATATTCGATGCCAGTTGTGCTATTACATCAGCTGATAATGTTCGTGTACTAAGATCCCGGAAAAAAACACCAATGCCTCCAACAGCTTCATGGACATTTTTGGGCAACAGTCAGCAAATGCAAATGGAAAGAACAGTTGCATAAACACGTGGCAGTCATGACTTTTCATCTCTACAAACTTTACCCCCTTCTCAACAGATTTAGAAAGATTAGAAACATACCCATCAGGAAACTTAACGTTAGATGAAACCCATTTGAACAATGCTGGATTTTGATCTGCACTTAACCAAAATACAGGAACTGCTGCTTTCCCGTTTCTCAGTATATGCAACTCACTTCTGTTGCATAAATCAGGCAAGTCCAATCTTGACTTACCATTGTCTTTTGTTCTTCCCGTTACGTTCATAACTGTATGCATGATGTTATCAAAAAAGTTTTTCTCAAAGTGCATGACATCAAGATTGTGTCTGAGCAGATGATCTTTCCAATAGGGTAGTTACCAAAAGATATTTTTCTTGTACCAATTATGATGAAATCCATAACCTTCAGGTATATTTGCAGGAGTGTGCCAGTTTCCCCCTCGCGTTACTGTTTCCTCTGCTCCCCAATGCTTGATTTGCGCATGTATATCAGCTCCTGTTAAATTTACGGGTGGAGGGACATATACACTTTTGTTCTTCCTAAATAACCTCTTGTTCCTCCGATATGGATGGTTATCCGGTAAAAACCTCCGGTGACAATCAAACCAACATGTTTTTCTACCATGTTTTAGCTGAAACGAATCAGTTCGATGAAGACAATAATGACAAGATAACCTCTCATGTGTAGTCCATCCTGATAGCATACCATAAGCGGGGAAATCGCTTATTGTCCACATAAGCACAGCCCGCATAGTAAATTTTTTTCCCTTTTGAACAGTCATATGTGCGAACGCCGGTATACCATAACTGATTCAACTCATGTATGAGTGGCTGCAAAAATACATCGAGAGCTCGATTCGGATGATTGGGACCTGGAACCAAAATACTAAAGAAAAGAAATTCCCTTTGCATGCACAAATCTGGAGGAATGTTATAAGGGGTTAGGATTACTGGCCATAATGAATATTGTCTACCAGACATACTAAATGGACTAAAACCATCAGTGCACAGACCAAGATAGACATTCCGTTTGAACTTAGCAAAATCTGGGTATACCGTATTGAAGTGTTTCCATGCCTTTTTGCATCTGATGGATGAACAACTTCTCCATCTACTTGTGTATGTTCTGCATGTCATCTCATTGATGCAGATGTCCTTTCAGATTGATAAAACCGTTTCAATCTATCATTTATAGGGAGATACCACATACGTTGGTACGGTATCCTTTTACGCCCATCAATTTGCGGCATGTATCTTGATTTTTGGCAAAATCGACATTTCTCCAGCTGATAATCATCTTTCCAAAAAATCATACAAACGTCAACACATACATCTATCATCTCAGAAGGTAGACCAAGACTAAAAATCAACTTCTGTATTTCATAGTATGTTGCCGGTGCCAAGTTATCCTCCGGTAGATACTCTTTCAGAAGATCAGCCCAATCATCCATGCAAACCTCAGCCAGTTTATGATCTGTTTTAATTAACATCATCCTAACTGCCAACAATAATTTAGACAGACCTTCTCTACATCTTTCGTAGATTGACTGATTAGCATTGTCTAACAAATCATAATATCGTTTGACATCTACATTAGGTTCCTCAACAGCCTTACCAGTATGCGTTTCATAAAATGCATCAGTCACCATCTCATGCATCCTATCATGATAGACCTTGATCAGATTGATATTGATTAGGCTGATGACCATAATTTGATTCATCAAAATCAACATGACTTTGATAATTATTACTACTACCAGCATTCCCATGAGTATTACTGCCATATCCTTCTCCATGTAGATACCAAACAAAATATTGCAGCATAAACCTTCTATTTAATAAATGCGTCCACACGGTTTTGGTTAGTGTATACCTTGTATTCTTGCATTTCAAACAAAGACAAAACATCTTCCCGCTATCTTTCGTTCTTTCCATATTTGTGGCCTGATACATGAATATCTCTAATCGGTTCTTGAATTCTTCTGTCAATGCCCCATCTGAATCTTTACGCATATACATCCAGCTTCTTAGCTCGTATATAGACATCTTGAAAATAACTCAAAAAAATATCTCTATCTATTGTTTAGACAATATAAGTGACGGTCTCTTGTGTCACGTATAGCCGCGTGAATGGAGAAACTTTTTAAGATTATTACTTCTTTTGTCAAAGAAATTACTACTAATTCGGGTTTCCAGCAATGGACAACCCAATATATCAGGTTTTACAACACTATAAGAAGGTTTAAGAGACCTAAAATAGGTCTCCAGGATGCTGATGCTCTTATGTTTGAATGATGATGTGTTGTGAATGAAAGAAGAAATGAATATGTATTTATAACAAAATTTTGGACTTTACGACGATTTTACGACGATTTTTTACATCGTTTTTACATCCAACCTTCATATTACGATGATTTTACGTCGATTGTGCGATAAATTATTTTATCGACATTAGTTAGGTAAACATGTTTTAAATGTTCTTCACCTACCTTCTTTGCCGACGTAAAATTGTCGTAACTGTACATCGAATTTGGATCGTCGTATATTCGTCGTAATGTTACATCCAATTTACGATGATTTTGCAATAAATATTAAATCTCTCTTTATTGATGTATAATCGTCATAAAGCGTCGTAAATTATACATCGAAGTTACGACGATTTTCTTTTATGACATTTTATTTTTTTCTCGTAAAATCGTCGTAAAATTATTGTATATTTGTGACGATTTATAAACCGTCATAACAGACCGTTTGAAAACGATTGTTTTTTTGTAGTGAAATTAATTGTTCTTTTCAAGTATATATATGAGATGCTAAAAAAATATAACTGGAGATCGATAACTCGACTGAAAAAATGTTTTGGAGTAATTCAAGAGGTCACATGATCAAAAGACAACTGAGATAGATAATACTATTAAAAACTGTTCGGATATCTATATAGATGTATGAACTTCGGTTCAAAACCCTTAAATAAGAAAACAAACATACATAAAAATTTCCATTCATTTTCTTTCTCTTAATAATCTTTTCTAGAAAAACTCTAAATAGTTGCAACTGTTTCTTACTCTTATTTCCAACAGTAATATATGATTACTGTTATTTTGTTTCAAACATGTTTTACATATATTTTCAGTTTTGTTTTTTCAAACTTACTTTGGTGATTGTAGTCCGATTTGGTGGGAAAATGGGCATAATTAATTTACTTGGAATTTGTTTGATTCCACAATTGTAATGGAGAAGATGATTGCTTTTGAAAAACTTCTCCCTTTTTGCTATGATAGGTAAGATGAACTTTCTTAGTAACGTGACATTTTCCATTTCGTTTCTTTTAAAAGTTAAAAGTTATTTATATCTTGAAACAAAAGGTCATTGTCTAACTCTTGCATATAACCAAGAACATGCACATATATAAATTGTGTATATGTTACTAACGTATGCATGTGTTTTGGCATTAAATACTACGTACGCCTATAATCGATTTTTCACCATATAATCGAAAATGAATTTTTATTTTATTAATTCGTTACATTTCTATATCGAACTAATCTTCAAGCTTTCTAGGTTTACAGTTAGCCAATAGTCTGCACAACTATAAGGCAATGTCTTATCCTATGTATTTAATTTTATTGTATCTTCATGTATATAATTAATCAACAGTATTTATCCGCATATGAACATCAAACCGATTTTAGAAATAACATAGTCAAGTTAAAATTATTTTCTACAAACTGAATAGTCATATAACATCATTTTGTTCCAAAAAAAGAATATTCACCTCTAACGCTTATAATCTATAATTCAAAAAAATCGGTCGACTAATCCATTTATTGGCCAATTAGTCTTAAGCTTGGTTGGCAAAATAATTCATACATATCTTTTTTGTGCAAACCGTATATTACTACCTGGGTTTGTGTCATTGTGCGTGTGTCTTTGAGTGTTTTGCCCAATTAAATCTAACTTTGTATCGTTGTGAATTTCTTTGTCAAAGTCTAAGAAAAACTCAGTTTAAGAAACAAATCTTTGGAACCTTTTGATCATTGGTCCCCAAACTAAAACCGCCCTTTTCTTTTCAACCTGTCTAAATTAATTACTCTCTGACATTAAAAAACTCTTCTATCATGAAGCAAACGCCAACTTGCTTATACGCGATAATGTCATCTTGTGAAGATCTAAACTCTCTATAGCCTAAATGAGAACCTTTAGTTTCACATGAAGCATAATGAGATATTTTCCACTGAAATTCTTGGCAGCTACCAATATGTCTCCAATTTCACTTTATATAGTAGTTTTATAATCAGTAAACTTAATGATATAATAATCGATCGAATGATTAATTAATCTAAACACCAATTAATTAGTTGATTATCAACAAGTATATAGGTCAACTGGTTACGATGGTCAATGATATGACTTGTTGATTACTACTCACTACTCAGTATATCGATTACTTTTATTGATTTCGATCGAATAAACGATGTGGTGAAACTAAATTAAAAAAAGGGGGATGTGTCGACTAGAGCTTTTAAGAACCAAAACGATAATAATTAAATAAATTAAAATAACTTGGTTGTAAAATTTACACGTATAAATGCATAGGTACCAGTACCATATATCCTGTTCAAGTCGATGTATTTTTTTGTCAGTGTTCAATTCGATGTTAATTATAATGATTTTGATCTTTCATTCTTTGGTCCACACGAGGGCAAATGGACAATTAAAGCCGGAAATTGAAATCTAAGAAATGAAAAAGGTATGTAATGTCTATGTCATTGATTTAAAGTAACATTAACAAAACAAAGTTCACTAAAGACATGCTTGCGCATAATTAGGTTGTATAGAAGAAATTATTTGTCGGTAGAAATTATACATGTAGATTCCCACGAAATCATTGATCATAATATTAGGTACTTACAGCTTCGTTAAAGATAATATGAATTACAAATTATTTTTTTTGTTATCAACAACATTAATATCTAAAATATCTTAGGAACGTGCCTTATTTATCTATACAAAATTCTAAAAAGTAAACACGAGAACTCTGTATTAATTTATTCTCTTATGTTATTTATAAATAAAATGAATATCACAAACTAGTTTTTATATGTAAGAAACATATGATAAAAAAACATTTAAGCCATACTATTATTCATAAATAGTTCTTTTTAAACCATATTATTTTTTATTTTTGACCAAAGTATTTGCTTATAACAATTTAATCATCTTTGAATCAGATTTTTCATTTACAACAAATACCATACTTAATTATCTTTAACTAAATGTATTTAAAATAAATATAATCACGATGGAGAATTCGAATATGATATAATTGTTAGTTATATCCTTACATCACAATAATTCTCTCTATTATATTTAAAATTTTAAATTTAGTTGGAAAAAAGTAAAACGCCATCTAAAATATCATCCTTCGAACTAAACTATCTCTTTCAATATTATTGGTAAGATGATCGATCCTGTCAGCCACAAAACAAAAGTTTAGGGGAGAAATGCAAATATAGTTTTCCTTATTATAAAAATTGTGCTTCTGAGCTTTTTTGTTCTTTTATTTTTTTGTCATCGTGCTTATGTGTATATTATTTTCTAGAAATATAATTAAAAATTGAGCACAAAATAAGTATATAATTGAAAATAGGTATTGGGCATGTGAGTGTCCCATGAGAAATCAGGACCGTTCAAATCATCTTCCAAACTTCTATTTATTCTCAATCTCCTCCTCTCTACAACATCCAAGCTTGAACTTGCTTTCTGCTTCTTCCTTCTTCGTCCTTTGTTATAATTCTTTCATATCAGTTTTCAAAAACAAAAACAAAAAACACTAAAAATTTATTTCGTTATTATTACCTTACCAGTAATCACATACATATAACACAATATCATCAAAAATGTCTTGCCTAGAGATTTATAACAAAGACGTAAGTATTTTTAAGCTTCTCCCTTTAATTGTTTCTCTTGCTTTGATATTAATCAGAGTTTAAATTAATGGGTTTTTACTTTTCTTCCGTAAAAAGATTTTATCTTTGTGATTATGGTTCTTGTTTCTTGAGTTACATATGTGACTTAAATGGAATTTTTTTAAAAAGTAACTGATAAATAGTAAAATTGTAAAAAGCTTTTGGTGCCTCAAGAAGAGCATGATCAAAGGGGCATGCTCAATGCAATGGATAGTCACGATCTTTATGTGCAAAATACATTTAGCTCAACATCTTTTCTTTTTTCTTCATTTCTTTTTTCATCGTCATCAAGCTTTTATACGTTCTATAATTTTGCCTATATTATAGCTAATTTGATTTTGTAACATTTTTTCATTTTTGTACTGCAATTTAAAGTGGAGAATAAATACAATAATCTCGAAAGTTGTGTATACAACAGAATACGTGGCAATGCAAAAACTTTGATTCTAATCACATAGATTCAAAGTTAAAAAAAAAAACGTTTTTTCCACCTACAAAAACTATTGAAACTATCGACACTTGAATCTTATCCATATCCAAAGGACAAAAGGTGCTAGAAAATTATCTACGAGAGAATTAAAACATATAATAGCCATTTCTTTCTATATAATAAATTGATGTGTATATATAAATGAAAATGCAGGTGATGAAGAAGAAAGAAGGAGAAGAAGAAGAAACAAGAGATGGGACTGTGGATTATTATGGTCGTGCCTCTATTCGTTCCAACTCTGGCCAATGGGTTGCTGGCATCATCATTCTCCGTATGTCTCTCTTATCTAATCACAGCAAAAATCAAACTATTTTACTTGTATAAGACCACTTCTAAACCGAAATTACGATCGACACCTGAAAAATATAGAATCTTTTGTAAATTGTTTTTTTTTTTATTCACGTCCTTTTCTTAAAGATACCACATACAAACTCATGGTCCTCATATAGGTATATTTATTAGGCTCCATATATATGATCATCGTGTCTTCTTTCTGTTGGACTCATGTTATTAAACTATTATTCTGTATATAGAAACACATGCTTACTTACATATATATGTATATATGTGTGTGTAACATATAAATAGATATCGATATGATGCATATCTAAAAGTGTGTAGATTGATTGATATGCATACTTTTCATTGAGGTAATAAGTTATCAGAAACTAGGAAAGCGACAACAGAACCAACAATATATATAATTAAAAATCATCTTCGAGTTTTACGTGAACGTGTCAAGACATATCCATGTGTTCGAACGTAGACTGCATGCTGTGGTTAAAACCCCAACCACATGACAAATGCATATTCATTAATTATATACCTCTGCTCTGATGAAAAAAATATTATTTCAAAAAATTCACCAAATGGATTTTTTTTTTCCTGTTAAATGGCTTAAATTCACCATATTGATACTTTTCAATCACTTTCTGAAGAAAAAGATAAGAATTAGTCAAACGCAACTAATAATAATATGATGTAAATATGTAATAGAACTGAATTATGATTAAGTGTTTTTATATATTCCGGGTTTAGTTTGTCATTTTAGAATATCTGAAATTGAAGTTTTTAGAGTTGTAAGTGATTCTATATATGGCGATATATTTAGAGTTTTTAAAAGATGTTTTGAAATTTCTAAAGTTGAACCAAAAAAAGAAACAAAAAAGTTATTTTGAGGAAGACGACACTAATAATAATATATTATTGCAAGTGCGAGGAAAGCATGTGTTAGTGGAATTACGTTGCCTTACACGTAATTACCCATCTCGTTTGTCCATGACGTTGGCTTATGCCACGTCCATTTCTTCACATTTTTTCCTTTATATATTTCCCCAAACATGTTTCAAATTTTTATCTAATAAATTGTGTTTGTATTAAATTATATTGCAAAATGCTTTAAAATTTCGCACCAAATCAAAAAATCTTTCTTTATATGAAAATAAAATTAAGTCCAAAACATCCTTTTTTTATAAAACAAACAATAAATACAATTTAAGATTTTTA
This sequence comes from Eutrema salsugineum, assembly GCF_000478725.1. Taxonomy (NCBI): domain Eukaryota; kingdom Viridiplantae; phylum Streptophyta; class Magnoliopsida; order Brassicales; family Brassicaceae; genus Eutrema; species Eutrema salsugineum. The sequence goes on from NW_006256612.1 coordinate 2,612,253, forward strand.
AGTTGGTTTGATTAAGTTAGTAGAGTCCACGTAATAAGTTTAATAAAAAAATATTCATATAATTATAACCAATTTGTAATACGCATGTGATTATAACTTTTCTAAATAAAACTTGTGCATAGAACTTGATTATCAAATAAAATTATTAATTTCGTTAGAAGGTGGAAATAGAGTAGTCATTAGACACTATCCAACCAAAGAAATGTTAACATCACCTTGACGAACACGGAACATCTCAATTATTCTCAATCATTCCATTCATTCATCAAGTTCCGGTTTCTTTCAAAATCAATAGTCTTAGTTAACTCACTAAACCAGTTTTCTAATCGAGTTTTGTTAATTGAACCGGTTTAACAGTGAACCAGGGGTTGGCGACACTGGCGTTCTTTGGAGTTGGAGTGAACTTGGTGCTGTTCCTAACGCGCGTTTTGCAGCAGAACAACGCAGACGCAGCGAATAACGTCAGCAAATGGACAGGAACTGTTTATATCTTCTCATTGGTCGGAGCATTTCTAAGCGATTCTTACTGGGGTCGTTACAAGACTTGTGCTATCTTCCAAGTCATTTTTGTCATCGTAAGTAATCATAGCAAATCAAAAACATGAATTTAGCCTTTAAAAGTGTAAAAGTTTGAAACTTTAAGCTGATTAAAACACTAAAAAAACGCAGGGACTTTCATCGCTATCGTTATCATCGTACATGTTCTTGATCAGACCAAGAGGCTGTGGAGATGAAGTCACGCCTTGCGGTACACATTCCACAATGGAGATCACAATGTTCTACCTTTCAATCTACTTGATCGCATTTGGCAACGGCGGTTACCAACCAAACATTGCAACGTTTGGAGCTGATCAATTCGACGAGGAGCATCCTAAGGAATGCTACTCAAAGGTCGCGTTTTTCAGCTACTTCTACCTTGCTTTAAACCTCGGATCGCTCTTTTCGAACACCATCTTGGGATATTTCGAAGATGAGGGAATGTGGGCACTCGGTTTTTGGGCGTCCACTGGCTCTGCCATCTTGGCTTTGATTCTTTTCCTCGTTGGAACACCGAGATACCGATACTTCAAGCCCACGGGGAATCCTCTCTCGAGGTTTTGCCAAGTTTTGGTCGCTGCAACCAAGAAATCATCGGTGGAGGTGCCTTCAAGAGGGAGAGAGGAGATGTACGACGAAGATAAAGAAGGGAAAAACGCTTCAGGAAATACAGGGAGGAGGATAGTGCATACTGATGAATTCAAGTACGTTGCCAAAAGATCGCCATTTTTTGCGCATATACTTACAATGCTATGAAGTGTTCTAACATTGTTAATTTTCAGGTTCTTGGACAGAGCCGCTTACATCACAGCAAGAGATCTTGATGACAAGAAACAAGGCGGAGTGAATCCGTGGAGGCTTTGTCCAGTGACACAAGTCGAGGAAGTCAAGTGTATTCTTAGACTGATGCCGATTTGGCTCTGCACTATAATCTACTCGGTCGTCTTTACCCAAATGGCTTCTCTGTTTGTGGAGCAAGGTGCAGCCATGAAGACCACTGTCTCGGATTTCAAAATCCCGCCTGCAAGTATGTCCAGCTTCGACATCCTTAGCGTTGCTCTGTTCATTTTCATATACCGTAGAGTTCTCGAGCCACTAGCAAACAGATTTAAGAAGAAGGACGGAACAAAGGGAATCACCGAGCTTCATAGGATGGGAATCGGGCTTGTGATTGCTATCTTAGCTATGGTCGCAGCCGGTGTTGTGGAATGCTTTAGACTTAAATTTGCAGACAAGAGTTGCACTCACTGTGATGGCTCAAGCTCATTAAGCATCTTCTGGCAGGTAAATGAACACACACAACATAATCCGGTCCTAAAATCTCAACCACTTACAGAGAAAAGTTCTGAGTCCTGATAATCTTCTTCCACTTTACAGGTTCCACAATACTCGCTCATAGGAGCATCAGAAGTGTTCATGTACGTTGGTCAGCTTGAGTTCTTCAACGCACAGACACCAGATGGGCTAAAGAGCTTCGGGAGTGCTCTGTGTATGATGTCAATGTCGATGGGGAACTTTGTGAGTAGCTTGTTGGTGACAATGGTGGTGAAGATCTCTACAGAGGATCACATGCCTGGTTGGATTCCAAGGAACCTAAACAAGGGTCACCTGGACAGATTCTATTTCCTCTTGGCTGCGTTGACCAGCATTGATCTGGTGGTGTACATTGCATGTGCAAGGTGGTACAAGTGTATAAAACTAGAAGGGAAAGATGAGATGCAAGACATGAGTGATGATGAAAATGATACCGACAGCGACGATTACGAGGAACCAATGAAGGATTCTAAAGTCTAACAAATGTGTGTTTTGTTTTCGTTTTTTTTTTTCGGTTTTCGGGTGGTGTAACATCAAACTGATTGATAAATAAAAGGCTAAATCGGATTAGTCTTTTTCATCGAAAAGACTCTTTTGTTTTATGGTCATATTTTCTAAGATGAGTGAGACAGAAATCCTCCATGACATATCAATTATCAAACATTTAGGTACTAAACTAAAACCAGAAAAGAAAAAGAAAAATTGCTTCAATAACTTAAAGGGATATATATGGTTTCATTGTGAGTGATTCAAACAATGTGGGATCAAAGCGTTTAAGAGAAAGAAAACTGTGTAAAAAGTCAGAGATGTTGAAGCTCAATAAGTAAAAAAACATCAACCTATCTTTATCTTACGGACTTGTATGAGATGTGTTGATTCTTCACGCCAAATGGGTTGCGCACCGCTTTGGACAAGAGTTACATGTTGTCCTTCCTTGAGCATATTCTCGTCCTGAGCAATATATAACAGATAAGTGTTATCGAAACTGCTTCTGCAATTAGAGAAAATGTAAGGTCGATATATGAGGAGGAACATGGTTATTGTACCTGTAAGAGTTTCAGAGACCGGGCATATGTATCTTCCGCATCATCAGAAAACTCCATAAATATAGGCATGACACCTTGATATAGAGCCAGCCTTTGCATTATCCTTCTCCTAAAGGAAAGAAACCAGCATATTGATCAAAACCCAATTCGTCGATTAAAAGTTGCATGGATAGGACATTTCGTGAATGACAGATAAACAATCACATACTGGTTTGTGAATGCAAAAATTGTTGAGGAGGGACGGTAATGGCTTAGAAGCACTGCCATGGATCCAGTTCTCGTGAATACAATTATCGGTGTGCTCAGTGTATTCGCCATTATAGAAGCATGAAAAGCAAACATTTGGCCCATGTGACCCTACAGCAAGAATGTCGATATTAACATTCACATATGACTAACGAACCATATTTAACATCTCTGATATGATTATTATGTGTACCTTGTAAGCAGTGGTACGGATTGCTGAGGTTCTGACAGGTAAACTTGCCTCAGTTCTCAACGCCACAGTATGCATTACGTTAACAGCTTTCAGTGGAAACCTTATATCAGAGGGTGAAAAAATATAAGAACATTTCAAGATCACATCGCATGTAAGTCCTATTGATGGAAAAGGTAAGAGGTTTAATTTAAAATACGAACTTTCCGTGTGCGGTTTCACCAGAAAGCATGATTGCATCTGCACCTTCACGGACTGCAATTGCAATGTCAGAGACTTCAGCTCTTGTAGGTGTTGGATGATTAATCATACTCTCTAGCATGTTTGTGGCGACAATCACTGGTTTATGAATGTTCCTACACCTTCTGATGATCTCTTCCTAAAATTAAGGCACAATAGCAAAAGCATAAATACCAACATAGTCTAGTGTAATGTTTCGTAAACCAAGTGTTGAATTTACCTGTAACAAGGGGACCTCTTCAATGGGAAGTTCAGCTCCAAGATCTCCACGAGCAACCATAGCCTGCCAAAGCAATAATAATTATATAAGCTAAGGAAAAACTCAGCATTAAGCATTAATATATTAATTCTGATCATAGAAAGACTCTGAAACCAACCCCATCACAAGCGGCTATGATAGAAGGAAGATTCTTTATAGAGTCTGCGCTTTCAATTTTCACAATCACCGATATATCCGCACTGCAGGCTATTTAAATCATTTGGAAGATTCATTACTTTCACAGAAATTTCACCAGTGCGATCCTAGGTTGAAGAAATAGGGGCACACTTACATTTGAGATAGTTCTTCAGCTCATGGACAACTTTAGCATCCTTAACAAAAGAGACGGCATAGAAATCAACTTGGTTGTCCACTCCGAATTTAATGTCTTCCCAATCTTTATCTGCAGAGAGTGAAAACCAGAGCATGAAACATTGAATTAGAAAACCTCCTTGATGCAAGAGATTAGGAAAACTAATAATAGCTGATATTAACCTGTAATGGAAGGAAGAGTCGCACTCTTTCCTCGAACGTTCAAGTGACGCCTAGATTGAAGCTCTCCACCGTCAATAACTACACATTTCACCAACTCGCTCGTCTTTGATTTAACAGCTAGCGACATCATTCCACCTAGTATAAAGACACAAGAATCCATCAAGATCGAAACAAAACAAAGACTTCCATAACCACAAAGACATCAGTAATCTTAGATGTAAAGCTCTTACCATCCACCAAGAGTATGTCCCCAACTTCAACATCGTTAACAAAATCGTCATAATTCACACTGACGGTATCGTTAAGCGAGACACCTCTCTTGATGGTGAAACTAAACTCTTGACCTTCTTCAAGGAATATCGGCTGAGGTACATCACCGCTTCGAACCTCAGGACCCTTCACACACAAATCAAACAAATAAATAAACAAGAAAAACCACAGAGCTTTCGTTTAACAAACAAACAAGAAAAGATTTTTACCTTTGTATCCAACATTATAGCAATGGCTTTGTCTACAAACAAATGGTTGTATTCTTTCACTAGATCAATAGTTTTCTGGTGAGAAGCATGATCACCATGAGACATGTTCAAACGAGCCACATTCATTCCTGCTTCCGCGAGCTTCCAAATCATTTCACGAGAGCTCGAAGAAGGTCCAATCGTACACACTATCTTAGTTTTCCTCTTGCAATCATTACTTGTTCTTGGTTCCGCCAATTTATACGGCTCGATTGAAGAATCCAAAACTTCCTACAATGACCCCCCAAAAATCACATTCAACGATCAATTCGGAAACATCGATAAAACTATCACTCTAATGGTATCAAATCGAATCCTAACGATATTGATTCCAAACATTTTCATTCGAAAGCATTTGGCTAGAGGAATCAAAACAGAACGTGACAAACAAGAAAACCAAAAAAAAAGAGCAAATACACCAATTTAGGGGCAAAAAAATGAATTTGACTCACCAAATCGAAAGCGCCATTCTCTGCATAAACCTGAACTTTCCGGTTATTGTCATTGATATTAATCGATCTGACGGAGAGCGACAAATGACGGTGAGCGATACCGGACTTCACGCCGGCGCCGATTAGCGTTCGCTGGAGAGATGTCGGCAAAACTCCAATGTTCCTGGAGGAGGAAGGCAGAGCGCGATCTACCGTCATTCCCGTCGAGATTTGACCTATCGCCGCCATGTCACAGCACCTGAGAAGCAGAGAAATGCAGAGAGGAGAGAGAGAGAGAAAGAAGAGAGAGAGTTTGTGTTAACGTTTAGTGGCGATATTTATGAGAGGAAGAGAGAGAGAGGGAAGGAGGGGCGGAGAAAGAGAGAGAGAGAGAGGGTTTCGTCTTGTTTCTATGTTATTTGTTTGGTAGACAGTTACACTGAACCCTCTGACTCACAGAGAAGCAAATAGTTTTCTGAATTTTTTATATGTCGATTAGTAGAGATCTTGTCTCTACTCTCTCTACAAGTCTACATCGCCTTGGCATATACCAAAGTCCACATTTTATACCTCAAATATTACCAATTTGTTATGTGAATGCTAAAATTATATTGTGGCTGTAAAATTAGGAACCAAAGAGGCATAAGACCATAAACACAGGCTGGTTAACTGGTTTTTGTTTTGCTGTCGGTAGTCGAATTTGTGGTTTTGAATTCTCTAATCTTTGGGGGTGTTTAGCTAGTCCAGCTGAAATCATTAGTTTGTTAAAGCAAATTAGTTTGATTTGGTTTGAAAAAAATTCAGTAATAATACAACCAACAGTAATTATGAAGATTCGAGTAATTTTAAATGATTTTCACTGTGATCAATTAAAAAAAAGTCGCCAATTTTCCTAAAAAAGGAAAAATTAGTTTTCTCTCTTTAAACCTAGTTAAATACAATTAGACAAACATATGTGCTTCACTTCTCAGTTCTCTCTCAGCAATGGCAGAGAGTCAACGGTTTCTCTTCTTCCTCCTCAAGCATTCCACTACCATTCCCATAAAACATTGGCAAAATCATCTGAGCAATATCACTAGCAGATTTATCACCAGAGAGAAACACATTAGCTCTTCCATTAAGCACAATCCAACTGCATCCTGGTGTCTTCTTCACACCTTTAAACCCCATTTCTTTCCTCATCTCCTTCTCCATCTCATGCCTCCCTAAACCCGCATACACGTTGCATAGCGCCACGTGTCCCGGCGCATTCACCGGATCCAGCTCTAGCAACCGCGTCGCAGCCCTTTCCGCTACACCTTCCGCATCTCTATCTCTCCAGTTGAGCCCGCACAAGCCTAGCAATGCGCCGTAGACAGTATGGTCTGGAGTGAAAGGCAGAGCTGAGATAAACTCCTCTGCTTCTCTTAGCTTCCCGGCTCGGCCTAAAAGGTCAATCATCGAGATATAATGCTCGATCCCGGGTTGGATTGAATGTATTTCCTTCATCGCTTTGAATAGCTCTAAACCTCTGGTGATGAGTCCAGAGTGGCTACAAGCTGAGAGTACTGCGAGAAACGTTACAGAGTTCGGTTTCATCCCCGAATCAAGCATCTCGTTGAACAGTTTTAAAGATTTGTCTGCTAAGCCGTGATGAGATAAACCCATGATCATGGAGTTCCAAGAAACTGTATCTTTCCGGACCATCTTTGAGAAGATCTCATCAGCATCCTCTATGGCTCCACATTTTGCATACATCGAGACAAGAGAGTTTTGAAGGATGAGATCAGGATCATAGCAAGCCGTCGTCTTTGCGATCACACAGTGTAAATGCTTCCCTTGATCGAGATTCGAAGTAGCACCAGCGGAGCTAAGAAGAACAGAGTAAGTCGAGTTTAACGGTTTCAGGCCATGTCTCACCATATCTGACAAAAGAGACGAAGCTTCAGTAAAAAGTTCGTTTCGGACAAGACCTGAGATCATAACCGTCCATGTTACCCCGTCCTTATCGTGAAGCTTCTGAAACAAATCAAAGGCTCTCGATACATCGCCTGCGTCTAGATACCCATCGATCATCGACGTCCAAGATACTTTGTCGTGTAAGCTCTCGACTTTCTTGAACAGAGTTTGAGCTCGTTCCAAATCCCCGATCTTTAGATAACCGTTGATCATAATGTTAAAAGACTGTAAATCAAAGCTTTCATTGAGCAGAGACTGCGCTGAACCGATCAAACCCGACGATGCATACATATGAACAAGACTTCTCGCCAACCTTCCATCATGATCCACACTTTCCCAACCGTTGGATATGACTTGCGCGTGCAACTGCTCGCCAAGACGGCGATATCCAACACCAAGACCACCACAAGCATAAGCGAGAGAGATGAGAGTCTCCCCATTAGGTGATATCGCATCAAGATCCTTCTTCATCTCAAGAAAAAGCAACAATGCTTCTCTATACAACTCATTCCAAGCAAACCCACTGATCATAGCGGTCCAAGAAACAACGTTTCTCTCAGGCATCTCACAGAACAATCTATAAGCTTGTTCAACATCTCCGTCTCTGCAATAACCATACACCATGCTCGTCCAAGTAACCACATTCTTCTCACTCATCTTCTCAAACAAGAGTCTCGCTTCATCAATTCCATCGTTCTCGATATACCCTTTAATCATCGCGTTCCATGACACAACATCTCGGCTAGGCATAGTATCGAACACCTGTCTCGCCTTCTCCATGTCCCCATTCCTAATCAAACCCGTGACCAACGTGTTCCATGAAACCACGTTTCTCTCAGGCATTTCATCGAACAACTCGATCGCATCTTCACACCTTCCATCGTCACAAAGCGCAGTGAGCATCACAGTCCACGAAACAACGTTCTTCGGCATCTCACGGAACAGTGTCCAAGCCTCGTCTAGCCTCCTGCGTTTCACGTAACCCGTCAACATCGCGTTGCAAGTGACGATGTTCTTCTCTGGCATAACTTCAAACAAAGCCCTTGCTTGTTCCAAGTATCCAGCTTTCGCGTACTTGGTGAGAAGCGAAGTCCAGTAGATGACACGGCTAATACTACTTCCTCTCTGAGGAACTCTGTCGAGCAAATGGCGTGCGTGTACGAGTCCTCCTTCAGATAAGCGTCGAAGAATAAGAGCTTCTTCATTAGAGAAACCTCCGTAACTCGATATCGCATTCCCAAAGAATCTACGGCAACGAATTGGAGAATCGAAAGATAGTTTCCAGAGAAAGCAATAAACTTTCTTCACACAGAGAGCTCGCATTCAAATTAATCTCTTCAAGCTTCTCTATGTTTTATAAAATAGGCTTCACAGCTTATAAACCTAAAGCTGTAAGCTTTATAAAGAAAGGAAAAAATGAAACATTTTCCCAAATAATAATTCTGTTCTGTACACCAAAAGCCAAACCAAACCATATAAAAATTTTCATCTTACAAAACCATTCGTTTATACATACACTTGAAACAAAAATACCCTAAAACTTGTGAGAATCCAATCATTTGAGTCTTGTGAGGTGTGTAGATCCGTTGCAACAAGAGGTTAAGCATCAATGGAACCAGGAAATGGTGAAAAGGCTGAGACTTTGAGCTTGAAACTAACTCTGATGACGAATTTGTCTTGTCTGTTTTAAATGTAGCTGTAATAGTTGTCATTGCCATCCCCTATGCAAATGTAAGACAGAATAGCGACGAGGAAGACAACGTAGGAAGAGAGATCAAAGGCTAATGCGCCCCAACCGATGAGCCCGGCGTGTTTAAGAATCGAAGGTATTGCGATGCTTCCAACTGCTGATGCACCAGTCAAGAACTTGGCTGCATTGATCCAGCTGAATTAAGCAAATATGTTCATGTAAGTTCAGAGAGTTCAAGAGGAATATGGCCTAAGACTGTTTCAAACGCGTATATATGAAACGCAATTGTAAACGTAAAAACAAACCGCAAAACAAACGATTTGAGGTCTGTATATATAAATTCCGCACCTACTGTCTGACTCGCTGAATAGAGATGAACTGTCTGATCCAGCGAAGAAGAGCAAGGGCATAGGGAGAAGCACATACATTATCACTGCATGAGAAAAACCAAAACTGTTAGAGTAAATCGCAAGCGAGAGATTAAAAGCCATCACCATTGATACACGGAGTTTTCAAGTTCATTAGAAACATGAAAGCTAGAGGTTAAAAGGCAAGATTCAAGTCCTACTATCTGTCAAAAAGATTAAACATCAAACCGACCAAGTGAAGCAACACAACTCACCACTTAGCATTGGCCACCAATTATCGAAGAGAGCACAAGCCTGGACCAAATCAGAAAAAGAGGGTTTAACCACAAGTTTGAATCTAAGAATAAACAGAGAGTATAACTTGTAATGATTTCTAGGATACCAGAATCTGCAACACGATCCCTCCTGAAACTAGGATTGCTAAGAAAGCTATCTTCCCCATATCCAAACAAGCGCGCAGGTGTCTAGGTACGTCTGCCATTGAAAATTATCCTTCCACAAGAAAATTGAATCCTAAGAGTAAAACCAAAGGGAAAATTTTCAGAGAGAGAGAGACAAAGTTTTGTGTTTCTAATGTCCCTCAAAACAGAAAATTAATGAGCCAAGCTTTAATTAACATAAGAACACATCAAAAGAGCTGATGAGAGATCTGTTTCTTTTTTCTTCTTGTCCATTAACTTCAAAATCAGACCTCAATTCTACTTCTCCATTCGCTAACTAACTGCAACAAGAAATTTAACTTTCCAGAAAACTCAAAGAAACTTCTATTTTTTTTTACTTTCTTTTGACGAAACTTCGATTTCTACAAAAGAATTATTACCTAATACTCGCCAAGCTCAACTACTCCCAAGAAATTCTACGAAAAATATCGAAAATTACTGAATCCAACCCCAATTGCCAGAATCAATTGCAATCGCGGATCCGAACTTCACAAAAGCGAAAGTCAAACAACAATAGCGACAATTTCAAGGGTTTTAGACCAGATACACACATACCGACCAAGGTTAGATTTTACGCAGGACAATAAAAATACACCCTTTTCGATCAAATCTTTTCACGAACCCAACTGTTGATTCCCTTCAAATATCAGACATTGCCTAAATTTTTTTTTTTTATAGAAAAACATATCTTTTTGTTTTGTAATATCAGGACTTCTATCAGCAGTGGTCGAGCTCATCCTAGTCATGGTAAACCCGCTTAAAAAAGGCAGCCACGTGTCAAATTGACTTTATTTTTAATTAACCAACACTGGTTACACGGACGGTATCAAATCAAATGGACTGCTCCGGTGAAACCAAACCGTAGACGGTTTGAAGATCTTTAGTCCGCTTTGGTTATATCTGAACCAAATTCCGGAGGGCTTATTACCTTAAGAGGAGCTGAATTTGTTTAACCGCTAAATTAATTCGGTTTAATAAAACTTGCTCATCTAATAATTTATTAGAGAACTCGTGTGGCAGTGTGGGGGTTGATAAGCGTAGAAACTTGCTCATCCATCTTACATAACCGGGATCACAGATTTAAATCAAGAACAAAATAATTTGTTAGGTGAATTTGTTTTTAAACCATCTTAATCTCTAAGTGGAATAGTAGATTACTGTGTTGGAGCAAATTTTCATTTGAATAAAGAGTTGTTGAAGTCTAGTTGATTGAGTCTTGTATTTGTTTAGAAAGTTAGTAATAAGACCGAGTATTACGGTCTAGTTGGGGTTTAGCATAATCTTGAGGCTTAAGTTTTGGATTTTGGTGTTGTAAATGGCTATATAAAGTCTTGATGATTAATGGAATAAACACAAGTTTTCAGAATCCAATATTCATAAGAGCAGTTGATCTTTCAAATTTGGTATTAGAGCTCTGTTGGATCTTTGAGAACAAAGAAGCCGTAGCTTCAGAAAACAGAAAAAGAGAGAGAGATGAGCGATGATAAGATGATGCTACCTCAGTTTGAGGGACATTGGGATCATTGGAGCGAAGTTATGGAGAATTTCTTCAGAGCAAAAGGATTGTGAAGCCTGATCGAAATCGGGTTCGAAGAGCCGGCAAGCACAACAGTGCTGACTGAGGAGCAAAGGACACAGCTGGACAATGCCAAAACAAATGATCACAAGGTTAAATATTACCTGTATCAATCTGTTGATAGCACTGAGACGGGTACGGGGACAAGAAATGGGGACGGAAACGGGGACGAGAAATGGCAAAATAAAAATTTATGGATACAGATACGACATGGATATGTCAAAAATAATATAAGAGAAATAATACCTTAAATTATAAATAAAAATAAAGTAACATATAAATCTTAAAATAAAAAACACCTCTATCTAAATCTTAACATAAAAAAAACACTTATGTCTAACATAGTAGTCAAGCAATGAATTTTTTGAAATTCTGGCCTCATCAAGCGTAATTATCAGAAAAGTTCCAAAAACGCTACATCTCCCGTAGACTCAAATCCATCTCCACCAACATCCTACATCTTGGTCTTTTCATCTTTATATTCATCATCATTATTCCCTGATAGAAGACGTAGATTGTTGTGGATGAAAACCAAATCTTGAGCACGACTTGGATCCAACCTGTTTCTTCTTTGTGAATGAATAAATTTGTAAGTGCTCCAATTACGCTCAACACAAAAAGATGAAGTAGGTTGTCCAAGCAACTTAAAAGCCAAAGTCTGGAGGAGAGGAGCTTGGGCACCAAAGTTAGCCAACCAATGATTGGGTTCCATAGTAGACATTGCTGAAATGCATGTTAAATCCCCTAAAGAACCACTTTTCATCGAGAATAATGCATACTCATTCAAAACTTTGAGATGATCGTCAGTATTGGGAAACAATATTTTGAAGAAGTTCATCCTCTCATATGAGATTACAGCATCTTTATGTGGATCAATTCTTGTAGAATCCTCATTTAGCCATGCTTCACTATAAAATCTGCCATATACATATAATTATGTCAAGTGACAAGGAAACAAACAAAACAGATAAAAACATATAGTTTAAGATCTCATATTTTGGGTTTAAAGAGTGAGTTAGACAATGTAAGGGAGTGTTATTCTTTGCCCAACGAGCCACTAAGATCTCATACACCACATCATAGAAGACACTAAATTCAGACAATTGACGATTTTCTTTCTTGTAGATCTCAAGCTTCACCTCTCAATCATGGAATCCCACATCTCATATACCAAGTGAAGTCATGGCTTGTCAGTGTCACAAAATCTAATCATCTCATACATAGTCGCTGTGAAATCAATAATATAAGACACATTTTCCCACCAATCATCATCCATAATCTTCTCCTTAACCAACATTGCTTTTCCTACGTCATCATCTCTATAAGTAGTCCACTCATCACTTATGACCATAGCTTTATGGGTGTGTCTTATAAGTTTCATCCTCTTAAGCATCACAACGATGGAAGCAAATCGAGTATCAGCAACTGAAAACAACTTAAAAGGAGAGAACTTACAGAAGATTGCTAGTCTCATGTTATGGTTCATGATGAAATGTTTGATTGCAAGAGCATCCCCATGAACTATTGTTATCCAGTTGCACTCATCATATGTTTCCACATTCTTTGCTGCACAAATGTTCTTTAAAGCAAGATTGAGAGTATGAACAACACTAGGTGTCCAATAGATGTGAGGATACATACTCTCAATAATCTCTCTAGCTGCCTTACAATTTGCTGCCTTATCTGTAACGATCTGCACAATGTTTTGTTTCCCCACTTCATTTATAACTTCTTCCATCAAACCCAAAATGAATAATCTATCTTTCACCTCACCAAAACAATTCACAGGCTTGATAAACACAGTACCATTCTCAGAAGTAGCCATGAAATTAATCAGAGGTTTTTTTAGAGGATCACTCCAACCATCTGACACAATTGTCACCCCTCTTTCTTTCCATGTTGACTTAAGAGGATTTAATAATTTCTCAACATGGTTCCTCTCTTTCTCTAACAATGTTGTTTGCAGCTTACTATAAACAGGGGACACATAACCATCAATTTTGTTAGCAGCAGCAAACTGAAATGCCCTATGATAGTGTGGATTTCTTGCAAGGTTAAACGCTAACCCTCCAGTAAAAAATATTCTTCTAACTTTCTGATCCAATTGGTCTCTGCCTTCAATACCAAATGCTTTAACAATTGGTGAATCAGCAGCCTTTCTTTTTTTCAAAGCAGAGCCAACTTCACAAGGCAAAGACACTTCTCTTGGTCCAGACTCAGTTTTCTTCTTCTCAAATTCTTCTTCTAACCTTTGCATTGCAAGTTTTTCCTTGGCAACTTCTTATAAACAGCAATGCCAGCATTCTTTATTCCAAGCAAATGAGCTCTAACTCTAGAATATGAATCCTGTCGGATCTCACCACAAAAGTTACATTTGAATTTCCAGGTTCCTTCCTTTTTTCTTTGTTTCTCAAGCTTAGAAACATAACTCCATAATGGAGCATAATCACTTTGGTTGGTATCAGTAGATCCAGTGTTGCTACTATCAACGTTATCATTATTGTCCTTGATAATGATCCATTTAATTAAACTGCATAAAGTTTAAAAAAAGAACTAAAAAAAACTCAACGAACAAGCAAACAAGCAACGAACAAAACAAATAAAGCACAACAACAAATAAAATAACAAAACTATTGACCTATCGATGCTGATGCAAACACAAACAAGTAACATATATATTTATGTTATTGTTTATGGAATTGAATAATACGAACAACGAAATAAGTAATATTAACTTCCTTTTGAATTTTGATCATCTAATCAATTAACAATTGTTACTAATATATATATATATATATATATATATATGCTATTCAGTTATTGTTTATCTATGGAATTGAGACAAAAATAAAGAAAAGACATCATAATTCATAACTATAATAGCGACAAGAGTAGAGAGACGTACTTAGGTGAAAGGTGAAGAGACGTAAGAGACGTAAGAGGTGCTTGGACTTTCTTGCTAGTTTTCGTGAATAATAGGTAAAGAGGAGGCAAAGTTATTTGGTGGTGATTAAGAGGTAAGATGAGTCTCTTAAAAATAGAACTCAAACCCTAAACGTGTATTTTATATTTTCCTTTTTTTTAGTTTGTTTTGTAAAAAAGGAAAAATAACATGAAACGTTTTTGAAACGTCTCCATAACATCTCCATAACGTCTCCGTTTTCTGCTTGCCGTCCCCACCTTATTTGAAACGTATCTGGGACGTTTCGACGCCATCTCCGTAAAGTACCCGTCTCCGTGATGTTTCCGGTACGGGAGACGGCTGCAAATAGTCGTCTCTGTGTAACGAGCAGATATTGGACAGGAGGTCTTCTAAGATCATTTGAGAGTCCATGAAGAGAAAGTTTGGTGGAAACGAACGGGTTAAGAAATCTCTACTGCAAAAGCTAAGAAGAGATTTTGAAGTGCTTGAAATGAATGAATCAGAGAAGGTGGAAGAGTATTTCAAGCGTGTCTTAGCAGTCACAAACCAGATGAGGAGTAATGGAGAATCCATGGCAGAATCAAAGGTGGTGGAGAAGATTCTCAGAACTCTCAGCGAGAAATTCATGTACATGGTGGTTTCCATAAAGAGTCAAAGGACATCGAGAGTATCTCTCTTGATGAGCTGCAGAGTTCCTTAGTGGTTCATGAGCAAAAGTTTAAGAGATCAGACAAAGGTGAAGATCAAGCTCTGAAGGTGACTTATGGACGAGGAACCGGATCTAGAGGCAGAGGCTCAAACGCAAGAGGAAGAGGGTGTGGCCGAGGCAGAACATTCTTGGACAAAAGCACAGTAGAGTGTTATAAATGCCATAAACTTGGACATTTTATAAATGAATGTCCAATGTGGGATGAAGAGGCAAACTATGCTAAAGAAAAAGAAAAGATGGTGTTGATGGCGTGCATTGAAGAAGATGAATCTGCAGCTTGGAAGAAACTGCAGAAATGTTGTTGATGACATACTATGGGAAGCAAGAGAACATGCGAAGGAAGGCATGGTTTCTGGATTCAGGCTGCTCAAATCACATGAGTGGTAATCGTGAGCTGTTCACAACCATGGATGCCAGTTTCAAACACACGGTTAAACTCGGAAATAATAAGAGAATGGATGTCATTGGAAAAGGAAGTGTCAAAGTTGTCTTAAAGGATGCAGTGTACACAATAGGAGACGTGTATTATGTTCCAGAACTTAAAAACAATCTGTTGAGTCTCGGGCAACTACAAGAGAAGGAGTTGACGATCATCATCAGAAGAGGAGCTTGTAAGATCTATCATGATGATAGAGGTCTGATTGCTGAAAGCAAAATGAGCTTAAATAGAATGTTTATGCTGATCAGCGAAGAAGGAGAGTCAAGTCAACAAAAGTGCATGCAAACTGTATTAGAAGAGATTCCTAAACTGTGACATGAAAGATATGGTCACCTTAGCCACCGAGGGATGCAAACACTACAGATGAAGAATATGGTGAGGGGTCTTCCTCAGTTTTACATCCAGAAGTTTACTTGTTCGGATTGTTTGGTCGGAAAACAACCGAGGAGTACCATCCCTAAGAAGAGCATGTGGAGAGCCAAGAAGATTCTAGAGTTAGTGCATTCAAACATTTGTGGACTTATCAACTCCACAACAGTCACCGAAAAGAGGTATATCTTGACTTTCATAGATGACTTCAGCAGGAAGGCCTGGGCGTATTTCTTGAAAGAGAAATCAGAGGCTATTGAGCAATTCAAATTGTTCAAAAAGAAGATGGAGGTTGAAACCGGAAAGAGCATCAGCTGCTTGAGAACTGATCGGGGAGGGGAATACATGTCTGATGACTTCTCAAACTACTGCAAAGAACAAGGGATCATGAGACAGCTTACTACTGCATATACACCACAACAAAATGGCATTGCAGAGAGGAAAAATTGCATTATTCTAAACATGGTCAGGGCAATGATGTCAACCAAGAAGATATCAAAAATCTTTTGGGCAGAAGCAGCAAATTGGACTTTTTATGTGTTGAACAGGTGCCCGACTTTAGCTGTGAAAGAGATCACACCACAAGAGGCTTGGAGTGGAGTTAAGCCGAATGTGGAGCATTTTAGAGTATGGGGAAGTATTGCTCATGTCCATATAGCTGATCAGAAACGAATCAAGCTTGATGACAAAAGCATCGCTTGCATTTTCTTTGGTTTCTCTGAAGAATCAAAGGGGTACAGACTCTACAGTCCGAAGACTAAAAAGATTGTAGTGAGGCGTGTTGTTGTGTTTGAAGAAACAAGGAGCTGGGTGATGAGGACACTAGCTCGGAGCAACCCCAAGACTTGAAGATTCCTACCATGTACGAGCCACCAAGGACTAGGTCAGGCACGAGAAACATGAGGGAAGGGTTCAATGAAGCTGTGGAGGCTCTAATGATGCAAGAAGGACATAAAGAACTCACCAAGACAATGGAGCAACTCAAGATC
Source organism: Eutrema salsugineum (assembly GCF_000478725.1). Lineage (NCBI taxonomy): Eukaryota > Viridiplantae > Streptophyta > Magnoliopsida > Brassicales > Brassicaceae > Eutrema > Eutrema salsugineum. The sequence goes on from NW_006256612.1 coordinate 2,628,970, forward strand.
ACAAGCCAAGAAGAATATGCCATGGACGTGAAGGCACCAAGCCCAAGTTTAGACGAGGAAACGTGGCCGCTGCTAAAGACCTACCTTGGCCCAACATTGCTCGTCATTTCTCAAGTCCAAGTCATAGACAACCCGTCTTCGAACCACCTCTAAAGCAATGTGAGTCTTTAAATTTGAATTCATTAACAAAGTTTCCTTTTCTTGTTTTGCAGGTTTTATCGTTAGGTCCTTTAGTTAATTTTCCTTTTTAGATTGTTCTTAGGATTATCGAATTGTTCTCTTTACTTTTTACAGAGTCTGTTGCGTTTTGAGCTTTCCTTTTTTTGATTTGTCGACCCTAGAAGGTCACAGCTGACGGACTATTTATAAAGTCCCATATGCAGCTTTGTAGCCTCACGTTTTTACCTATTATCAATAAAGAGAGCATTTTCTTTAGCAAAACCCTAGAGCTACAAAGACTTGTGCGGCTGTCCCTTGTCTTTGTGTTCTTCCGACTTATCAAAGCTAGATCATAAGCTTTGTGGCGTCCTTCGATCCACCGGTTACTATCATCCCCGAGTTCGTTCATTGGACTTAAACAAAGAGAGCCTTGAGGCCAGTTGTTTAAGTCACCATCTTCCCCACACTTCATTCATCTCGTGTCCGAGTAGAGAGAGCCTTGAGGCCAGCTACAAGGATCCAACTCACACTACACCCGATCTTATATCATTTTGGTATCAGAGCCGAAAGGTTCTGCATCATGTGATATTTATCTGATCTGTTCCCTTCTTTTCATTTTGTGTTTAAGTGTCTTTGATTTGTTTTAAGTTGAGTAGTTACCGTGTTAAAAAAAAAAAAGAATAGAACATACTCGCATCTAGTTTTCTTAGCTTACCTTTTGCATTTAAGACCAAAGAAAAGTCATAAAAACATGTTGTGCAACTAGCTATTTAGTCGAACTCATTTGTTATTGCATCCAAAATTCAAAAAAAAAAAAAAAAAAGCATATCTATATACCCCGTCTTCTATAGTTTTGAGCATTGCATTAAGTTTCGCCAAGTTCAATAGTTTAAACACCCTCAGTTGCGTGTGATCTAGTGTTGTTTCTGTTGAGTTATAGATTCATGGAGGAACAAGCTGTACCGGCCCAAGACACTATCTTCCAAGCCATTGCGGCAATGCGACAAGACATGGCCGCACAACTAGGCCGTATGGAGGAGAGGGTTGGACGGTTGGAGGTACCAAGGCGAGAGGCCGTCAGGCCAATTCAAGTGCCACCACCACAACCACAACAGGGCCAAGGAGATGAGAACATGGCTGAAGAGGAAGGAGATGTGAACAACAATCAAAGGAGACAAGACCCTCCTGACTTAAGAGCACACCAACGGCTACGAGACCCTGTCAACCGCGGCCGAATCAGAGACGACGAAGGTAATAGGCAGGGAAACAAGGATATCAAGCTAACGGCTCCTACTTTTGCAGGCAAGGTGGATCCCGATGCTTATCTAGAATGGGAAAGACGAATGGAATACATCTTTGAGTACTACGGCTACAACGATCAGAGGAGAGTGGCCTTAGCAGCGGCTCAACTCACCGACCATGCCTTGTCTTGGTGGGACCGAGATGTGGCTGAGAGGAGGAGACATCGCTACGAACAAATCAGTACATGGGCCGCGATGAGATACAATCTCCGAAGGAGGTATGTACCACCTTATTTCCATAGAGACTTACAAAAGCGATTTAGAAAGTTGGTGCAGGGTAACAAGTCAGTTGAAGAATATTTTGAGGAATTTGAGACCCTCCGGAACAAGCTAGAACAAGAAGATACCGAGGAGAACCTCATGGCTCAATTCCTTGATGGCCTTCATGACCGTATTGCGAGAAAGGTGGAGAGGCAACCCTACCATGACATTTCTGAGCTCCTACACTTAGCCATTCAGGCTGAGCAGCACATTAAGCGCAAAACGACGGCCACCAATCGCACCAAGCACAACCAAACGTGGAGCCAGCAACCGCCTAGAACGTTAGACAAGGGTAAAGCGGTGGAGACCAACTCCAAATATCAGAAGCCGCCAGCTGAGCCATTCAAAAGCAATCGGCCAGACGCGGGTAAGGTTACAAGTACTTCTAGATCGAGAGATATCATTTGTTTTAAGTGTCAGGGGCGAGGGCATATGGCGAGAGACTGTCCTAATCAAAGAGCCATGATCATGACCTCAAACGGCGAGTACGAGTCTCAAGATGAATAGGACGAGGAGGACGATGCCGAGCTTGACACTGACATCGAATACCCTGATTCTGGTGAGATGCTAGTGATCAGAAGAGCCCTCAGTGCCATAGTTGAACCAGAAACCGTACAGAGGGAAAACATATTTCACACCAGGTGCACCGTGCACAACAAGGTATGTAGTTTAATCATCGATGGGGGTTCTTGTACTAACGTAGCCTGCAAGACTATGGTTGTTAAGCTAGGTTTAAAGACAAGTAAGCACCCTAGGCCCTATAGACTCAGATGGCTTAACGATGAGACCGAACTAAAGATCACCGAGAAGGTTACCATTCCTTTTAGCATCGGTAAGTATAGCGATCAAGTGGAGTGTGATGTGGTGCCTATGCAAGCCGGCCATCTTCTGTTAGGAAGGCCTTGGCAATTTGACAAGGAGACTCTCCACAATGGCCGAACCAACCATTACGTCTTCACTCATGATAAACGTAAGTTCACACTTGCTCCACTCACACCGGCTCAAGTCCATGAGATGCAACTTAAGTGTGCAAAGGACTCCCAGGTAAGTAAGACTAACTTATTTATCACCTCAACTGATGTTTCTAAAGCTATAGATCACCATATGCCTGTGCTACTAATGGTCTTCCGAGAGGCCCTTCTTGCAGGAACCGGTGAGTCTGAGCTACCACTCGAGGCCAGATCTTTGTTAGACAGGTTCAGCGACGTGTTCTCGGAGGAGATTCCAGCTGGGCTACCACCTCTCAGGGGAATAGAACACCAGATTGATCTAGTGCCAGGAGCTGCTCTTCCCAATAGACCAGCATATCGCATGAATCCCACCGAGGCCAAGGAACTTGAGAAGCAGGTTCAGGACTTAATGTCTAAGGGGTATATACGCGAGAGCCTCAGCCCCTGTGCTGTCCCGGTTCTTCTAGTACCCAAGAAGGATGGGACTTGGAGAATGTGTGTGGATTGTAGGGCTATAAACAACATAACCATCAAATACCGCCACCCTATACCTCGACTTGATGATATGTTGGATGAACTACACGAGGCCACGGTCTTCTCAAAGGTGGACCTTCGCAGTGGCTACCATCAAGTGAGGATGAAGCAGGGAGACGAGTGGAAAACCGCTTTCAAGACCAAGCAGGGTCTATATGAGTGGCTCGTCATGCCCTTTGGCCTCACTAACGCGCCAAGCACTTTTATGAGGTTAATGAATCACATCTTAAGGGCCTACATTAGTAAGTTTGTAGTTGTGTATTTTGATGATATATTAATCTATAGTAAGTGTTTTGCGGACCATATTCGGCACCTTGAGCAAGTATTAGAGACTCTTCGTCAAGAAGGTCTTTATGCGAACCTCAAGAAGTGCACCTTTTGCACTAATGAGCTTGTGTTTTTAGGCTTTGTGGTAAGCTCTCAGGGATTACGAGTTGATCAAGAGAAGATAAAGGCGATTCAAGAATGGCCCACACCCACGACCATAGGACATGTTCGAAGCTTCCATGGGCTAGCAAGCTTCTATAGGCGGTTTGTTAAAGACTTTAGCACCATAGCCGCCCCTCTCACTGCTGTGATCAAGAAAGATGTGGCCTTTTCTTGGGGGCCAGCACAGGATAAAGCTTTCCAAACTCTTAAAGTTCATTTAACTAATGCACCTGTTCTAGTTTTGCCTGATTTTAACAAGACTTTTGAAATCGAATGTGATGCTTCAGGATTAGGTATTGGTGCGGTGCTGACTCAAGGTGGGCGACCGGTGGCTTATTTCAGTGAGAAGCTACACGGAGCTACACTAAACTACCCTACCTATGACAAAGAATTGTATGCCCTTGTGAGATCCATGGAAACTTGGCAACACTACTTGTTAGCCAAGGAATTTGTCATTCACACCGATCATGAGACACTTAAGCATCTAAGGGGGCAAACATCACTCAAGAGGAGGCACGCGAGATGGCTAGAGTACATCGAGACTTTTCCCTACATAATCAAGTACAAAAAGGGGAAAGAGAATATAGTAGCCGATGCACTCTCAAGGCGATATGCGCTTATCACCACCCTGGAGGCCAAGGTGATGGGGTTTGAGCATATCAAGGAACAATACGAAGGAGATCCCGACTTTGGAGAGGTTTACCAAGCCAGTGCCGAAGCCGTAGTGGGATCTTTTCATCAGCACGAAGGGTTCTTGTTCAGAGATAAGCGCTTGTGCATACCCCAAGGATCAATGAGGGAGCTGCTGATCCGAGAATCACATGGAGGGGGTCTCATGGGCCACTTTGGGGTAGACAAGACACTGAGCATACTTGTGGAGCATTTCTTTTGGCCCCACCTCAAGAGAGACGTCGAGAGGTTATGCTCCAAATGCGTCACTTGCCTCAAATCCAAATCCAGGTCACATCCCTACGGTCTTTACACACCCTTAACTATTCCTAACCTACCTTGGGTAGATCTTTCTATGGATTTTGTTTTAGGTTTTCCGAAGATCCGAAACAAGGACTCCATATTTGTAGTGGTGGACCGGTTCTCAAAAATGGCGCATTTCATTCCATGTTCAAAGACAAATGATGCTTCCCAAACCGCTGACTTGTTCTTCAAGGAGGTGGTACGCTTACATGGGTTACCAAGGTCTATAGTATCTGATCGTGATACCAAGTTTTTAAGCCACTTTTGGAGGACATTGTGGAGAAAGCTCGGGACCAAGCTACTCTTCTCAACGACTTGCCATCCTCAGACGGATGGGCAAACTGAGGTTGTCAATCGAACTCTCTCCACCCTCTTAAGGGCCATGGTTGGTAAAAATTTAAAGAACTGGTTAGAGTGTCTTCCCTTTATTGAGTTCTCTTATAACCGTGCTACTCACTCGGCTACCAAGTTTTGTCCATTTGAAGTTGCATATGGCTTTAAGCCACTCACTCCTCTAGATCTTTCACCACTACCACCACGGGAGTATGCTAATCAAGATGGAGAAAGCAAAGCGGAGACAGTTCGGAAGCTGCATCAAAAGGTCAAAGAAAACATTGAGAAAAAGACTGAACAATACAAGAAACAAGCAGATAAGGGACGCAAAGAGCTCACCTTCAAGCCAGGAGATTGGGTTTGACTTCACATGCGGCCGGAGAGGTTCCCTAACCAACGCAAATCCAAGCTTTCATCGCGAGGAGATGGACCATTCAAAGTGCTCGAGCGTATCAATAACAACGCTTACCGCCTAGAGTTACCAGGTGAGTTTAATATCTCTTCTAGTTTCAATATATCTGACTTAGCTCCCTTCCACGCAGATGAACAAGTTCTGAGGTCAGAACCTTCTCAAGCGGGAGGGAATGATGAGGACACTAGCTCGGAGCAACCCCAAGACTTGAAGATTCCTACCATGTACGAGCCACCAAGGACTAGGTCAGGCACGAGAAACATGAGGGAAGGGTTCAATGAAGCTGTGGAGGCTCTAATGATGCAAGAAGGACATAAAGAACTCACCAAGACAATGGAGCAACTCAAGATTACAAGCCAAGAATAATATGCCGTGGACGTGAAGGCACCAAGCCCAAGTTTAGACGAGGAAACGTGGCCGCTGCTAAAGACCTACCTTGGCCCAACATTGCTCGTCATTTCTCAAGTCCAAGACATAGACAACCCCTCTTCGAACCACCTCTAAAGCAATGTGAGTCTTTAAATTTGAATTCATTAACAAAGTTTCCTTTTCTTGTTTTGCAGGTTTTATCGTTAGGTTCTTTAGTTAATTTTCCTTTTTAGATTGTTCTTAGGGTTATCGAATTGTTCTCTTTACTTTTTACAGAGTCTGTTGCGTTTTGAGCTTTCATTTTTTTGATTTGTTGACCCTAGAAGGTCACAGCTGACGGACTATTTATAAAGTCCCATATGCAGCTTTGTAGCCTCACGTTTTACCTATTATCAATAAAGAGAGCATTTTCTTTAGCAAAACCCTAGAGCTACAAAGACTTGTGCGGCTGTCCCTTGTCCTTGTGTTTTTCCGACTTATCAAAGCTAGATCATAAGTTTTGTGGCGTCCTTCGATCCACCGGTTATTATCATCCCCGAGTTTGTTCATTGGACTTAAACAAAGAGAGCCTTGAGGCCAGTTGTTTAAGTCACCATCTTCCCCACACTTCATTCATCTCGTGTCCGAGTAGAGAGAGCCTTGAGGCCAGCTACAAGGATCCAACTCACACTACACCCGATCTTATATCACTGGGACTAGGAGTCTCACGAGCAGACAGATTCTGATCTCACATAGAATGATGATCAGACATGGGAGCAAAGTGAAGGAGAAGCAAGTGATCAAGCGGACACAGACAATGAAACAGAAGAACCAATGGCAAATGAGCAACCTGCAGAGAATGAACAAGCAGCAGAAACTGCAGAAGGAGTTCAGACTGAAGTCAGGGAGGGAAGAACTATACGACCTCCTCGGTATCTGAATGACTATTATACTGGAGATGATATCGAAGAAGAAGAAGCAGAGGTCAATATGGTGGAGTTAAATTCCGCGGATCCTTGCACTTTTGAAGAAGCAGAAAAGAGCTTGAAATGGAGGGAAGCAATGAAAGAAGAGATAAAGTCCATTGAAAGAAATCAAACTTGGAAGCTTACAGATCTTCCAAGAGGAACAAAGTGCATCGGTGTGAAATGGATTTACAAGACAAAGCTTAACGAGCATGGAGAAGTCAGCAAATACAAAGCCTGCTTAGTAGCAAAGGGGTATTCACAAGAGCAGGGCATCAACTATACAGAAGTCTATGCACCAGTGGCCATAATGGACACCATCATAACCATTTTGGCAACCACAGCACACAAAGGGTGGATTATCTACCAGCTAGATGTTAAATCAGCATTTTTACATGGAGTACTTGAGGATCTACATACACCAACCAGAAGGTTATGAAGTCAATGGAGAAGAAGATAAAGTATATAAGCTTCACAAAGCTCTATATGGCTTAAAGCAAGCCCCCAGAGTCTGGTTCAGTCGAATAGAAGAATATTTTGGCAAGGAAGGTTTCATGATGTCTCAAAATGAGGAAACTCTGTTCATCAATACAAACAGACACGGAAACATCTTACTGGTGAGTATTTATGTGGATGATTTAATCTACACTGGAGACAATGATTTGATGATGATGGAGTTCAAACAGTCAATGCAAAAAGAATTTGATATGACTGATCTAGGCAAGATGAGATACTTCTTGGGAATAGAAGTACTGCAGACACCACACAGGATTCACATCTCTCAAGGGAAATATGCACTTGAAGTTCTGAAGCGCTTTAATATGGAGAGTTGCAATTCAGTTCATAATCCCATGGTGTCTAGAAGTAAGCTTGACATGGATGAAGAAGGAGAAAGAGTGGATGAGACATTCTACAAATGGATAATAGGAAGCCTCATGTACATTACTATGACCAGACCTTATCTGCAATTCTCTATAAGTCTTTTGAGTTGGTATATGGCTAAACCAACTCAACTTCATTTGCAAGCAGCTAAAAGAATGCTGAGATACTTAAAAGGAACGATAGATTTTGGGGTTTGGTATAAAGAGAAGGGAATGAAAATGTTTTGGTCCATACTGATAGTGACTTCGCTGGAGATGTTGAAAGCAGGAAGAGTACATCAGGCTATGTATTTCTTATGGACGGTGCTGCAGTGGCATGGCTATCAAAGAAATAGCACATAGTCACACTATCTACCACCGAGGCAGAGTATGTGGCTGCGTGGTATGTGCGTGTCAAGCTATATGGTTCAAACGGATTCTGAAGGAGCTAGGATATGATATTGCAGGAAGCACTGTCATTCTGTGTAACAATACTTCAACTATCAAGCTGTCTAAGAATCCAGTCTTTCATGAGAGATGCAAGCATATAGGAGTTCATTTTCATTTCTTGCGTGATTTGGTAAAAAAAGGTGAAATAAGTCTTGAGCACTGTGAATCACGAGGACAAGTTGCAGAAATTTTCACTAAGACATTGAGTTAAGAGGTGTTTGAAGATCTGAGAAACAAACTTGGAATTTGCTCAGCTGAAGATAAGCTAAGCTTGATGAACCAAGCTTAGTTTAGGGAGGGTTTGTTGGAGCAAATTCTCATTTGAATAAAGAGCCGTTGAAGTCTAGTTGAATGAGTTTTGTATTTGTTTAGAAAGTTAGTAATAAAACAGACTATTACGGTCTAGTTGGAGTCAAGTATGTTAGCATAATCTTGAGGCTTAAGTTTCGGATTCTAGTGTTGTAAACAATTATATAAAACTTTAATGATTAATGGAATAAACACAAATTTTCAGAATCCAATATTCATAAGAGCATTTGATCTTTCATATTGGTAACATTGAATAGAAAATCAAAATTTATTTACTTTGAAAGTTTTGGTTGACATAGGAAATATGAGATTAGATAGAGAGAATCTTGCAATTTTTTTTAATATTAACATTTATTAGTAGAATTTGAATGATGTCCACACACAATACAAATTTGGATATCTTTTTAATTTACAGTAAATCTAACATTTTTGTCTTGGAGTCTTTAAGACATACATTCCCTTCCACAGAAAACTAATTTTGTTTGCCGACCGACTGACTGATACATAAATATTGTCTATTTTTATTACTCAACGACACGTAGACGTATAGTTGGGCTCCTGAAAGTAACTAAAAGGCCTTATATCTTGGATAGTGTATTTTCAAAAAAAAAAAAAAAAACGCCAGCTGGCATTACCAAAAGCCGATGACATACAGCAAAAAAATCCAAACAAAAGGTATCCAAATTTTTTTTTCCAATTCCTTCCATTTTGCTCCCCTTCTTCTCTCGAACGTCAAGAAACATAAAGTTAAAACACCATCATCGAGACCTCTGCGCAAAGATCGAAGAATCATCTCAATCGAATTCTCCGTAAGTTTCCCATCATCTTCTTCCCCTCTCTTATCTCTTACTTCGATCGCGTAGTCTTGATTCACCGATTCATTTCCTTGTCCCGATCTAAACTACGCAGATTTTTAGTTTTCGAGAAATGCTTCGCGGAATCATTTCTCGGCTGCAATTTTGTGATTTTTGTGTTTGTTTTTGTGGTTTCTACTTTCTATGTCGATTAGGGAAGAATTGATTGTACCTCTCAATTTCAGCTGTTTGCGATGGTTGATTGGTGTATACTCGATTGGATTTGGGCTCACGAATTTTGAATTTAATAACATTTCTAGGTTACAAAATCAACGAGGAGTTAGTTTTGATGAATATTCTGTAGAGAAGTTACCTGTGTACTGATATTTCATTGTCATTACGAACTCACTGAATTGAGTTTTTGATCGTGAGTGTGGTTTATTATTTCAGGATAATTCTTTGGACGCATGAACTAAGGGAAAATCTGAGTAAAACTTACAGCAGTTGAGTCGAAGAAAAACAAAAAATGGCTTGTAGAGGTTGTTTGGAGTGTTTGCTCAAGTTACTCAATTTTCTGCTGGCTGTTGCTGGCCTTGGCATGATTGGTTATGGTATCTACTTATTCGTGGAGTACAAGAGAGCAACCGATAACTCTGTTACATTCAATCCTGTAAATGGCGACCAAAGTTACGTCTCGCTGGGGAGGCCCATGCTTATGGCTGTGGCACTGTCTTCGAATGTGTTTGACAATCTTCCAAAAGCTTGGTATGTTTGTCCCTCCTGCTTTACTGTCTTTTACAAGTTAGTAAATTGGGTCCTAAAGAAAATCTTGGTTTGTTTCCCTTCTTTGCTTCTTATGTTTATCTGTCTCTGGTTTTGTTTTTATCACGTAAAATGCAGGTTCATATACTTGTTCATTGGTATCGGCGTGGCTCTGTTTGTTATCTCGTGCTGTGGCTGTGTTGGTACTTGCTCAAGGAGCGTCTGCTGCTTATCTTGTGTATCCTTATCGCTGAACTTGATTTTCTTATCGAACATTTTGATTTTAGATAAATACTTGTGAATCTATCATAAGCTGTCTCAACCTTCTTCTATTTTAAGCTGTCACGCATTGAACACCAGTTATACGCGTCAGGTTATTGGTATCTTTGCTTGTTATGATTTTGATCCTTGAGAAAGCTAAAAGTCTTGACCTTTTATTTCCTTAATTGAGAATAGTACTCTTTGCTTCTGATCTTGTTGATCTTGGCGGAGCTTGGAGCTGCAGCTTTTATATTCTTCGACCACAGCTGGAGAGATGTGAGTTATCTTTCTGTGTGTGTTTTCCTCTTGGGCTAAAATTTCTGTTGCCTTATAACTTGGCATGATCTGGAGACAGGATTGTACACGTACTTATCTAACCATTTCGTATAACTGTTCTCTAGGAAATTCCTTCTGACAGGACTGGAAACTTCGATACGATATATAATTTCCTGAGAGAGAACTGGAAAATTGTAAGATGGGTTGCTCTAGGAGCAGTTGTTTTTGAGGTAAAGCGGAAGCAAACTTTCAGAACTTTTCATCATTTCTTCTCTCTTCATTTTGTCAGTTGTAGAAATCAAGGCTAAACATTGATGAACTAAACTTGTATTCAAACTATTTTAAAATGTGAAATATTCCTAGGAAGGTGCTTGTAGACTGTCGTATGGTGTCTTTACACTAGAATACTACTCAAAAGAACGAAGCAGAATACGGCAATAGAAACATCGTCACACTCTTAATGCTGTCTTGTTTACTCGCAGGCTTTGCTTTTCTTGCTTGCCCTTATGGTTAGGGCAGCTAATTCACCAGCAGAGTATGACAGTGATGATGAGATTATTGCTCCAAGGCAACAAATCAGGCAGCCGTTCATCAACCGCCAAGCCGCCCCTGTCACCGGTGTCCCAGTTGCTCCTACTTTGGACCAACGCCCGAGCCGTAGTGACCCTTGGAGTGCACGCATGAGGGAAAAGGTAACAAGTTTAAAACGTTTTCAAAGACTCTGAAATAAGAAGTATCAAGATACCGTGATTCACTGATGGTTTTTGTTGAAACAGTATGGGCTTGACACATCTGAGTTCACTTACAATCCTTCAGAATCGCACCGGTTCCAGCAAATGCCGACGCAACAAAATGAAGAAAAGGGCCGATGCACCATCATGTGAGTCCGTGTTGTTAAAAGTCTTGAAAACTTGAGTCAATTCTCTTATCCTATTTCTTTGTTCTGTGTGTTTACAATCATGAGTGTCAGTGAAATTAGAAGTTTGTTTCTGGGTTGATGATGACTCTAGCTAGTAGCATTGGTGATCCCTTATCAACCTAGTCACGTTCTCTAAAACTCTTTTTTGTTGTGTCTGTGTAGTCTTTTGTAAGGATTTACAATCATGAATATTCATCTTGGTTGTCTGATTTCATATGATTCTTATTCTATATAAAATTCATCTGCCTCATCAAGTCATCTAAATTTTGAGACGTGAACATCAAGTCATCAACCAATGTGTATGTGTGAAACTGTAACATTATGATGAGCAACGTATTCTGCAAAAAAGGGAAATGGAACATAGGCAAGGGAATCATGGAGAGTTTCTGAATTAAGCCTAACGTTAATTGTCACTTACAAACACTCTGGTTCACGAATCTTGAGAGCACGAATCGCTGAGGGTTTTCGTATGGTTTATCAACCAGATTTGGAGACTCTACAACCCAATCTGTCTCTGAGTTTGGTTCCATAGTCTGTTTCCTACTTGATTGTAGTAACAAAGGGGGTTTGGAGACAGCTTTTGCTTGCAGAGATAAGATGGTGAAAGAAGGTTGTATATATACTTACAACACATTAGTTGATTCACGGAGAAGAAGATTATTGAAGCCGGCTGAACTATTGATAACAGAGAAGAGGAATCAACTAGTTACACAACACTCCAGGAGAAAACAACTTTTGTCAAATAAAGCGATCTTCTTCAACCTTTTTTTTTTTTTTTTTTTCAACCTTTAATTCGTTCTCTTAATCTTGCACCGACCAGTGTCGACTCCCGCCCGCGTCGGCCGTACTCCTTCTTTTTCCTTTTTTCTCTTAACTTTAATTTATGTTTTTTTTTAACAAAAACTGCAGTACTTTGGAGAGGGTGGAGTGAAAAGGCACGAGACTTTGGTGAGAATTTCGTATTCTTCTCCGTAGGAATTAACTTTCGCTGATCCTCACAGTTGCTGTTAATTAATCATCGGTCCTTGATAGGCGCTGGCTTCCCTTTGGCCCTTTTCTTCCTTTAGATTTTCTTTCTTCTTTTCTTTTGCATAGATTTATATCGGATTTGTCCATCGTTTTACCTTTGTCTCCACCATATCTTGTTCCGCGGACAATTCTCAGTGGCCATGACAACTCGTTGGTTATCAATGATGGTTTTTGTCTCACCACTTTTGGAGAGTTTTGTCTCGGCAAAAAAGAGTGATTTTCATTGGAATTATCATCTTTTTGACCGTATCTACAGTAAGAATAACTCATGTCCGAGGATTTACTTCATCATCATTTCAATGGGATTGGGATGGTGTGTTATTATTTATTTTGGGGATTTCTCCGCCCAAAATTGTTTGGCGATATTTATATCGAAGTTTCATCCTTTTATTAGTTATGGTAGAATTTTTTTTAAAGATATTGCTTAATATTACTCTTGGAATTGCTGAAGAAATGAATAACCTTCAATTTGAAGATTGTATAATCCATATGGATCTAGTGAAAGAGACACATGGATGTTGGTGTTGCATGTTATCAATAGAGGATACTCAGGAAGAACATACAGTATTACAGTATATATCTTGAGGATCATATCTTTGTGAAGATATTTATAGTATAACGGGGATCATCGATGTTTATGTGCATTTTTAATCTAACTAAATGGAGGGTTTCAGCAAGATATGCATATGTATCCAGTCTGTATGTATGGCTAGTCAAAGCTAAACATGGAAGGATTTGGATACAGAAGTTTTGGTATTCAATTATAGAAACAAAACTTAATACTGTAAGCATTGAGTTTTATCATGTTTTGTGTAATTACAAGGTAGTGTGTAATTACGAGGTTTAGCCAAAAATTGTTAGCTAAACACACAATTAATATCAGAAAAAAAAAATACATACAAGAATAATGGACTTAATCATCCGTTAGCGAATAAGACTTTCTTTTGTAAAATATCGTCAAATTCACTTCTTATGTTATATAGGCATGCGCATATATATATAATTTTTGTATATTGACTTTGTGTGTGAGCCAAAACTTGCACAACCAAAAATTTGTTTAAGAAAACTAAGGGATCAGAAACTTCTAGGGTTTATCGTCAAGAACGGTAAGATCGAAAAAAAAGTTTTTCTTGCTGCGAAAGTGTTTAGTCTTTATTGCTTAGGGTTGCCAAAGTTACAGAATGAATTGTATACATCGTCTATTTATACTAATTCTCTGAACCGCCTAGCCGAGAATCTCGGAAGAGATTTTCGGAATATTTCCTTATCGCCTCGTGCGGCTCACCGCCTTTGTATTTCGCCTAGGGTTTCTATGGGCTTCGTCTCTCAAAGCCTTGGTTCGGCCATCTGAACTTCACCACGGCTCTGCCCGCTTGCCATTTGAGTTGAGACGTGATTTGGTCCACCTCACCGAGGCGCGGCTCGGCCCAAGCATGTTGAAGTGCGGCTCGGCCCATTTCTCATGATACGGCTCGGCCCATCTATCTTTCTTCACGGCTCTCCCTATTGGTCTTGGTGACCACGGCTCTCCCACTTGTCTTGGTGACCACGGCTCTCCCACTTGTCTTGGTGAGCACGGCTCGGCCCCTGTTTGGTGGACGGCTCGTCTACTTTGTCTTTCTTCTATACTTAGTCATTCTGAGATGGTTTTATCTGCTTGGGGTGAAAACCGACCCCAACAGTTAGCCCCCCAGCTCGTCAGTTTCGGAGGCGAGAATGACGAGGTCTATTACTCCTGGCTGTAGGATAAACCATCGAGTCAAGCTGTTTCTACTTAAGCCTAGGCGAGGTGTTTCGGGAATATGGATGCCGAGGCGTTCCCAAAGGATGCCCAGGATGCCGAGGCGTTTCAAGAGGGTGCTGAGGACGCCGAGGTGTTAAGGGCGAGGCGATTAGTATTGGCGAGCCGTGACGAAGCGATTTAAGAAGGTTATGCCGAGCCGAGTTAACGACGAGGCGTTTCAAGAGAGAGTTAGTGCCGAGCCGTTTCGTTAACGACGAGGCGTTTCAAGAGAGAGTTAATGCCGAGCCGTTTCTTTAACGACGAGGCGTTTCAAGAGAGAGTTAATGCCGAGCCGTTTCATTAACGACGAGGCGTTTCAAGAGAGAGTTAATGCCGAGCCGTTTTGTTAATGACGAGGCGTGTTAAGAGAGAGTTAATGCCGAACCGTTTTGTTAACGACGAGGCGTGTTAAGAGAGAGTTAATACCGAGCCGTTTCGTTAACGACGAGGCGTTACTAAGGTAAGATGTCGGCTGAAAGCTCGGATATCCCAACCGTTGGTCTTCCGAAAGAAAATTCCTGATCTATTGGCGCGTGCAACCGACGCAGTTCGAGCCAGCTAATTCACCGCGGATCCCACGCGCTGTTGGACGGTTTCCCGAGGTTCACACGGAATTCACGCGCTTCGGTTTTCCTATATATAGACGAGCTCCTTCATTCTTTCTCATTATCTTCAGACTCACTCGTTTTCACTAAAGGTAGCTCTCCCTTCTCTCTTCTTTCTCTCTTTAGTTTATTTATTTTCCGGCTAAGAGTTCGGAGGTCTCCGCCGTTCCAGATCTTTTTCCGGCGGAGGTTCGCCGAGTCGTGCTGTAATTCCTGTATAAGTTGTAAATTATGTCGAGCCGCTCCGACGATTCGCTGGATTCACTCTTTCATTACGAGCCGAGCCGCATAGATGTCGAGGCGAGAGGTACAGCAGAATCCTCCGAGGCGTCTGTTTCACCGACCCCTTCCAATCGTTCATCTGACGAGGCGTCAAATCATGCAAACCCGTCAGATGTCGGCTCTCTAGAGGACGAGCCGTCGGTTTCGACGAGCCGTCCCCAGGATCCCGTTCCTGATGAAGATATTGATCGCGCCGCACTCAAAGCCGAGGAGGAGGCATTTCCCTTTGACCTATTTGAGGTGAAGCGTGAGTTGGAACGTCTCATGGCGTCCCGAGGCGCTTCCACATCAGGGCGAGGGCCACGAGTTAAGAGACAAAAGCCTTACCCGCCTGGCTCTACGCTTTGCTCCCTTGAATCGCTCGAGTCGTTGAGGCATCGCTTCGGGATATCCGAGGCGGTGGAGTTTGTCGTTCCAGAGAATAACGACCGAGCCGACAAGCCTCCAGAGAATCACTTCACTCTGTACGAGGCATTCTTCGAGCTTTGCTTTCTCTGGTTCCCGATCCCCGGAGTGATTCTCGAATACCTCTAGAAACACGGGATCTCGATTGGGAAAATCATGCCGAGGGGATTACGGCATATGATCGGCATCTTAGTTCGAAGCTTTGAATGCGGGCTTGATATCGAGCTGAATCACCTGCTGAACTTGCTGGAAATCAGGAAAGTTCCGAAAGGAAATAGATTCTATATTTCCAACAAGGGGAAGCGACGGATTACGTTTCTTCTACGTCTTGGTGAACGAGGCTTCGGTCGGCGAGGATTACGTTCAAAGAACCAAGACCGCTTGGGGATCACTTGGTAGCCGACCCGAAGCTTTGCCTTGGCTCGGAACTGATTTTTGGTATCCTCTTCCCTTACTGAATTTTTCCTTTCTTTTTTGCTTTGTTTTGCAGTTTGGAGCTTTCTTCCCCCGATTCCTGACGACCTCTTTACTGTTCGAGACTCTCTTTAAGCGCGAAAGGTTAATTGGAGGAAGAATTTTACCCTCGAAAGAGTAGAAAAAGCGCGATCCATCCTTGTCGGAGTCCCCGTCAGTTCTTCGTCCTCCAGTTCTTCAAGAGATACCCAAGAGAAGATGGTGATAATCACTCTCAGAGACAGGAAGAGGCGCGAGGAAGAAGAGGCCGCGAGACGAGCTGCCGAGGCGGCTCAAACGCAGACCGAGGCCGTCCCTCAGTCCGATCAGCCGAGCCGGGAAGAAGGCGAAACGGTCCGAGCTGCGGATGCAATCGTTACCGAGGCGGGCAAAGATGGAGCAGCGCCCGAGCTGGAACCGGGCGAGATTATCCCCGAGGCGTCCAAAGATGACTCGGCGGCGAGTAAAACTCCTTCAAACTCCGCAATCCTTGCCTTTCTGAAGTCGTCGAGGCCGCCGACTTCGGTTGTACAGAAGCATGACCCGAGCCGTAAGCGTTCGGCAGCTGACAAAGGGAAGGGCAGCGCCGTTCAAAAGGACGAGCCGTCGAAGAAAAAACGCAAGTCGACTCCCGGTGATCCCGCCGGACGAAAATTGGTTGTCGATGACCCTGACGCCTCGGTGGTGATGTTCGCGCGCGTCAATAATGCGAGTATGCGTCTTCCACCTCCAAAGAAGTTGAGGAGACCGAGGTCGTACGGCGCGATGGCGCAGTGAGGTACCAAGGTATACTCCATTTAATTTCTTTTATTCCACGAATTATCACTAAGTGTTTAACGCGTGTTGCTCCTTGCAGTTTGTAGCGGCCATCAACGAGCTGATGGCTGAATACGAAGCGGACCTGTCTAAGGTTGAACGCCGCTTGGACGAGGCTCGAAATGAGACCGCGGCGACGAAGGGGAAGCTGGACGAGGCGATGTCCAGAGTGTCGAGGCTGGAAGAGGAGAAGATAGTTCTCCGCACCGACGTTGACAAAGTTTCCGCCTCAGTGATTCGCCTGGAGGAGGCAAGGAGAGCCGAAAACGCCAAGGTGGTGTTGCTCAAAAGGCGTATTGAGGCCAAGGATGCTCTGTTCGAAGCCAAGGTCAAACGCGCGAAGAAGGAGGCGAGGCGAGAGCTGACCGCTAAGTTTCAGGAGCGCCTCGCCAAAGTAGAGGAGGGTCTGGCCAAGCTCGAGAAGGCCAAAACCGACGAGAACGAGCTGGGGCAAATCAAGGGTAACCTTGCGATGATCGCTGATCTGAGGAAAACGAACGCCCCGACGCTCGACGACGAGGAGGCAAAGCTGAAGAGCTGGGAGAGTGAGTACGCCGATGACGAGGCGTACGAGCGCATCGCCTCCGAGATTCATGACGAGCTGGTTTTTTCGCCCGTCTCGCCGGACTCGGTGGACACCAGCCTTGGCAACGAGCCGCTTGAGGAGACGGCGGCCAATCTGGGCGTCGCGGATCCGAACGGATCGAACGCGGGGACGTTGTCCCTCTCAAACCTCCTTGCCGAGCGCGAAACGCAGTCCGCGGCCTGATCTTCTCCGTTTTCTCCTATTTTTATCTGCTTTTTGAACTTGTATGTAACCGGTGCCTCGATGGCTTTATCCACCTGACAATTGTTATTTCTTTTGCATTTGGTTATGTTATTTTTTCCCTAGCCGTTTTCTGATTCAGTTGTCTCTAACGATCCGTGAGAATGTTTACGAAAACTGTTGGCTTAGAAAAATTTGTCAAGGATGAAAATTGTTGTGTCGAGAATGATTTTGATTGCTTCCTTAGCCGAAATTTTTGAAATTGATAGAAATACGGGCTAAGGGGTGAGTTGTTTTAAGGATCTCGTTTGGATTCTTAATCCCGAGCTGGGAGTTAGTTTTGTGGAACGTCTTTTAGGTGATGCTTGAAAGTTTTTAAGTGATAATGTCGAGGCAAATTTTTGCTGGCAATGCCGAGCCGTATGTAACGACGAGGCGTTTTCGCTGTGCATGGTGCTGAGCCGTGTAAACGACGAGGCGTTTTCTCTTTGCGTGGTGCCGAGCCGTGTAAACGACGAGGCATTTTCGCTTTGCATGGTGCCGAGCCGTGAAAAAGACGAGGCGTTTTGTTTTTTTAGCCAAGGATGATATGGTAGTCTCATTGAATTTGACTATGGACCGGCGTTTCCGAGAGGATGAGTATGTTTGTCCGGGTTCTAAGAGTTACTTCGGTTTTAGAGAAAGCGATGTAGTCTCAACTTATAATCTCGTGTGCAATAGTAAACCGTGGCGATCTGATACGTTTTTGGTCTGATATTTGTATAGCGCGCTTAAATTTTATCCGTAGAGGATGTAACTTGCACCCTCTTCCTAGGAAAGGTGGTAAAAGTCCGTTTAGAGAACTTTGTATTCGTTACCCCGTTGTGGCCAGCAACGAGACGAGGCGTTCGGAGGCTTAGTTCGAGGTAATCAGGTCATGATATCATGTCGAAGTGGTATGATTACTCGCCGAAGTGATGAGTGAAAGAATTTAAAAATCCGAGCTTGTTAAAATAAGTTGTTGATTTAGAAAGAATGAGAAACTAGCCGAAGCGATAATGAACGAATTAGAAATCCGAGGTAAACGTGAAATAAGTAGATGATTCAAAAGGAATGAGAATGGGCCGAAGTGGCGATGTTCCTAAGTGAGCAAGCTAAAATTGTAGAGTTAAAGGAGGTATGTGTATACGTACCCACTCCCCCCCTTTTTAGGAGGGGGGACAGCTGAACCCGTCCAAGGACGGGCTGCCTACGTACCCTTTGCAGGGATCAAGCCGTTCCGTAGTTCATGCTGGCCGTGTTGTAGCTTTAGTTATAATACTTCTTTAGATGCATTGCGTTCCTTGATCTTGGAATCGCTTCGTCAGCTAGTGTCGCGAGTTCGTAGACTCTTGGACGAACCACTTTTGTAACCTTGTAAGGACCTTCCTAATTTGCTTCGAGCTTTCCTGCGTTCTTTTGGAAGACCTTTCGGAGGACGAGCTCCCCTTCTTTGAATCTTCGACTACGAACGTTTTTGTTGTAGTATCTCGTCGTTGCTTGTTGATAGTTCTGGATTCGAATTAAGGCTTGATCGCGCTTTTCGTTGATTAGGTCGAGCTCATCTAGCATCATTAAGTGGTTCAAGCCCTCATGTCCTGGTAGAAGTCTTCGTCGAATACTTGGGAAATCCACCTCGGGGGGAATTACGCACTCTGTTCCGTAGACCAAAGCGAATGGAGCTTCCCCGGTGGCTCGGCGCGGAGTTGTCCGATGAGACCAAAGGACTCCTTCGAGTTCGTCTGCTCACCGTCCTTTCTTGGGTTCGAGCCTCTTTTTCAGACCGTCGAGAATCGTCTTGTTGGCTGCTTCGGCTTGCCTGTTCCCTTGAGGGTATCTTGGCGTCGATTTTCTTAGGCGGATTTTCCACTTCTCGCAGAATGCTTCAAAGCGTGTT
This sequence comes from Eutrema salsugineum, assembly GCF_000478725.1. Taxonomy (NCBI): domain Eukaryota; kingdom Viridiplantae; phylum Streptophyta; class Magnoliopsida; order Brassicales; family Brassicaceae; genus Eutrema; species Eutrema salsugineum. The sequence continues at coordinate 2,648,319 of NW_006256612.1, forward strand.
GAGATGAACTGGGATCCGTTGTCGGTGACTATCTCGTAGGGGACCCCGTGTCTGCAGATGATATTTTTCCAGACGAAGTGTCCAACTTGAACATCCTTTATGCTTGCGTAGGAATCTGCTTCGACCCACTTGGAGAAGTAATCCGTGAGGACGAGCAGAAAACGCTTCTGCTTCGAGCGATGTAGAGGTCCGACGATGTCCATCGACCATCTCATGAACGGATAAGGTGACGAAATTGACGAGAGCAACTCGGTAGGTTGATGAATTGTTGGAGCGTGCCGCTGACACTTCTCGCACTTCGCCGTAAATTTTTTGCAGGCCTTGACCATCGTAGGCTAGAAGTAGCCGTGCCGTTTTATCTTGATAGCGAGCGACCTTCCGCTGGAATGGTTCCCGCACGCGCCGCTGTGCACCTCGTGCATGATCTTTCTTGCCTCCGGTCCTTCGACGCATGTCATGAGAGGCCCTGAAAATCTCCATTTAAACACCTCGCCATTGACGAGGACATACCGCCGGCCTGAGCTTTTAGTTTGCGCTCTTTCCATTTGTCTGTTGGCACCTCTCCAACGGCGATATAGACTCGGATAGCTCCGAGCCATTCTTTGTCGCAGCCGTACTCCGGCTCGGCTGGTGGGGCGTCTTCATCCATAGGAATGGCTTCGTCGTCCTCTAGTTCTTGTTCAGGAGGATTTATCAGCCGAACTCCTTCCACCTCTTCGATGCTAGGACGTTCGATGAATTCGACTGGGATCGTCCGTCGGAGGTCTGGGTCCGAGGTCGAAGCGAGTGTTGCCAAGGCGTCGGTCGTGGTGTTTTCTCCTCAGGGGATTCGCGTGAGTTCGAACTCGTCGAACTTTTGCACCAGTTCTCGGACCACCTTGAGGTAAGCTCCCATTTGTCCGTCCTTCGCCTCATATTCTTCGTTGAACTGGCATGCTACGAGCTGTGAATCACAAAGAGTCCTTATCTTTCGAACCCCGATTCCCTGCACTAGTCGTATGCCGGCGATCAGCACTTCGTATTCTGCTTTGTTGTTCGAGGCGTGGAAGTTCAGGCGAAAAGACTGCTCCAATATTTCTCCGGTGGGAGAGGTGAGACGGATTCCTATTCCCGAGCCATGTTTAGACGACAAGCCGTCGACATGCAGCGTCCATACTTCGTCTAGAGTCGGCTCGTTTGTTGCTTCGGCTGGAAGTTCAATGAGAAAATTTGCGAGCACCTGTGACTTTGCAGACGACCTGTTCTGTTACTCGATGTTGAATTCGCTTAGCTCTATGGCCCACTTGGCGAGCCGACCGGATTGGCTCGGACTGTGTAGGATCGAGTGCAGCGGAAATGTAGCGAGCACGACAATCGAATGTGATTGAAAATATGGGCGCAGTTTGCGAGCCGAGACTACGACGGCTAGGGCGACCTTTTTGATCTGGGGGTAGCGGGTCTCGCCGTCGGTCAGTGTCTGGCTGATGTAGAAAATGGGTTTTTACTCGGATCGTTCTTCTCTTATAAGCACTCCGCTTACACCTGTAGCAGATACTGTGATGTAGAGGAAGAGCGGCTCTCCTTCGACTGGTTTTGCTAAGATCGGTGGACTCGCCAGATAATTCTTCAATTCCTGGAAAGCTGCTTCGCATCGCTCGCCCCACTCAAATTTCTTGTTTCCTCGGAGGGTGTCGTAGAAGGGCAGGAACTTGTCTGTGGAGCGGGAAATAAACCTGTTTAGCTCGGCGACTCTTCCTGCGAGCCTTTGCACTTCGCGCTTCGTCCTTGGAGAGGGCATCTCAATCAATGCCTTGATCTGCTTGGGGTTTGCTTTTATGCCTCGGTGAGTTACCAGATAGCCAAGGAATTCTCCCGAGGTGACCGCGAATCTGCACTTCGCCGGGTTTAGTTTCATGTTGTGCTTGTTCAATTGCTCGAAGCACTCCCGTAGATACGCGACGTGATCTTCCTCCTTAAGTGATTTGATTAACATGTCGTCGATGTACACTTCCATGGTTTTTCCGAGCTGAGCCACGAACATTTTAGTGACGAGCCGTTGATACGTTGCTCCTGCGTTCTTGTGCCCGAACGACATAACTTTGTAGCAGTATATCCCGCGGTCAGTTATGAACGCCGTTTTTTCCCGATCATCGGGGTGCATCAGAATTTGATTGTAGCCAGAATGTTAACAGTCTATTTCCTGCAGTGGCTTAGACGAGCTGGTCAATGTGTGGCAAGGGAAAGCTGTCTTTCGGGCACGCCTTGTTGAGGTCAGTGAAATCCACACAGACCCGCCACTTGCCGTTCTTCTTCTTCACGACCACCGGATTTGCGAGCCAGTCTGGATATTTGGCCTCGGCGATTGATCCTACTTTGAGTAACCTTTCGACTTCATCGTTAACTGCTTTAGCTCGTTCGGGGTCGAGCTTCCTTCTTTTCTGCTTGACTGGCTTAAAGGTCGGATCCACATTCAGCTCGTGACAGGTTACGTCGATGCTTATGCCTGGCATATCTTCCGCTGTCCAGGCAAAAGTGTTGATGTTCTCCTTGAGGAGGGAAAGGAGTTCGCTTCTCAGAGGCTTTTCTAGTTTTGTTCCAATTTCGACGCATCGCTCTGGACGCGCTTCGTTTATGCACACCGAGTCCACTGCATCACATACCGGCTCGGCGCGTGTTTCGCGGCTCTCCGCGATCTGTAATTGCTATAAGAGTTTCGAGAGCTCATTCGCGGGCTCTCGGTCTGTCTTCATCTTTTTGCAGTATATGTCTGCTCGTGCGTCGGTGACGGGGTTCCTCAGCTTGTGTTCGGCCAGGCAGCACATTCGTGACTCCTTCTGATTCCCCCATATCGTTTTGACACTCGCCGGAGTTGGGAATTTGAGGCAGAGATGATAGGTGGAAGGTACCGCCCTCATCCCGTTGATCCATGGAGTTCCCATGATCACATTGTAGATTGTTGGGTGATCAGTGACGCAGAATTCAACGATCTTAGTGACTCCGCCATCTACCACATGAAGCCTGATCATTCCCATAGTCATCGTTGTTTCTCCTGAAAATCCGGTTAAAGGTTTGAGGATTGCTTCCACCTCGGAGAGGTCGATTTCCATTCTTCTGAGTGTTTCCCTGAAGATGACGTTCACTGAGCTTCCAGTATCGATGAGCACCCTTGCTACGTCATGATCCCTGATCGTTAACTCAATCACCAACGGATCATTGTGAAGTCGATCAATTCCTGCCGTTTCCTCCTCGGCGAAGGAGATCACTGTGTTTGGGATGTCGGTTGGTTCTGTCCAATTCTTCTTTGCTTCGACTCGGCGCTGATAGGCTTTGATGGAGGACACGGTATCTTGGTAGTATTGAGATCCACCCATGATCATATTGATCCTTTGCCTTGGCTCGGGTCGCTCTTCGGGTTCGCCTCTCCTGTCGCGCTTGGAGTTATCGCCTCGTCGGGGAGGATTCGCGGGTTCCGCCGCGCCGCTCGGCTCGGCTCTTTCTTGTGGTTCATTAGGGATGAGGTCTTTGAGGTTGACCGCGTTTTGGAGCTCTCCCGCTACCATCTTAGCCGCGAGTTTTGCTCATAGAGTTCGGCATTGTGTCGTTGAGTGCCCGTAGGTCTGGTGATACTCACAGAAAGCCTACTCGTCGTAGTTGGCGGACTTTCTCACCCAAGTATTGTTGCGCGGCTCTCCTTTTCCGCGTCCGGTGCCTACCTGATAGTTATGGGCACCTCCGCCTCTAGGTTCATCCGAACTCTGCGTTGTTGTGTTGTTCGATGGGTTGCCCTTCTTCGCGGGGCGCGGCAAAATTGAGCTTCGGATTGTTGCTTTTGTTGCTTCGTACTGCTCGTCCAAGTTTTTCATTTCCTCCTCGTTTACGATGAAGTCTGATGACCGGTGCAAAGCGTCTTGAATTGTTTGCGGCGTGTTGAGAGCCATCTCCCGTCGGAACTCGGATTTGTACCATAATGATCGTTTCAGAGCCTCGAGCGAGCCTTGTCGCTTATCCCTTCTATTTTGGATACGACTGCTTTGAATCTTGCCATGTAATCCTGAAGCGATTCGTTCGGTCCTTGGGATAGTGTCCACAAGTCGGCATCGGATGTTCCTCTGTCCATAAACATCGAGTATTGTTTAAGGAACAAGGCGGAGAGCTGTTGAATCGATTGAATTGCGTTCCTGTCTTGAAAACCACTCGAGCGCGGCGCCCTTAAGATGCTCCACGAAGAGCAGGCAGTATCCGGCATCTACTTCCCGTTCGGTCAGTTTAGCGGCGTTCTTTGTGAAGGCCCGTCCCATTGCTATCCGAAACGCTGTGATGTGTGCTTTCGGGTCGGTTGTTCCTTCGTAGAACAGGACTCTCACTTTCCCGGGCTCAGGAATCCTTGCCTCCATGATTCTTGCCGTGAATGGAGTTCTCTGAGTTTCTTCAAGCATTCGGTCGATTTCGGGTGCGGCGCTTGTTGCGTTGTGCACTTGGGACTTCATGGCGCGTATTTCAGCTATTGTCCGAGCCATCGAGGCTCGCAGCTCTTTGAGTTCGAGAGTTTGTGCGTGATCATTCCCTTTGATTAGGGGGGTCGCTCTCGCTCCTCTCTCCTCGGCTCGTCTTCGCGCTCTGCCTGCTCGATCCACTGGAGGTTTTCTTCCTCCTCGGTTGGGTTATCGTCGCGAGTCGGATCAGAGACCTCGTCAGTTCGAATGCCGTTTAGTGCCGAGGCGAGCTCTTCTTGACTTATTCGCCGAGCCGAGCCGGTTTGTTGTGGATTCGTGGTTCCGTCGTTCTGCTGGGCGTCCACGTCGATCGCATCGTTTTCTTCTTTACCGGCTCGTCGCCTTGAGTTCCGGCGGAGAGGGGGCGGCTCGGTCATGTTGAATCGGGTCGCCGCGGGAGTCTGTTCATCGAGGGGACGAAACATTGGAGGAGCCGAGGGGTTTCTTGCGCCGCTCCCTAAGGCTTCTGCAGGTGTTGAGAAATCGAAGCGTCTCCGGATTCCATCCATCGGGTCGGGAATTCCTGCTCTCCAAGTTGGGCGTAGTCGCTCAGCCGCCATCGCGTCAAGCCTCTCCGTAATCGCCTCGTTTCTTTTGTCTTGCTCGTCGATTTTCTTCATCAATGCAGCCATCATGTTTCGTATCTCCTCTTGGGTTTCGGTCGTCGCCGTCGTTGTACCTGATGCTGGAGCGTCCTTCTCCGCACCGTTATCGTTGTTGTTGTTATCGTCGAGGGTGTTGCTCGCCATGTTCTTCGGATCTTAAAGTCTTGTCGATTTAGAGTAAGAAAGTTTCGATTCCCCACCGACGGCGCCAAATTGTGTGAGCCAAAACTCGCACAACCAGAAATTTGTTTAAGGAAAACTAAGGGATCGGAAACTTCTAGGGTTTATCGTCAAGAATGGTAAGATCGAAAAAAAGTTTTTCTTGCTGCGAAAGTGTTTAGTCTTTATTGCTTAGGGTTGCCAAAGTTACAGAATGAATTGTATACATCGTCTATTTATACTAATTCTCTGAACCGCCTAGCCGAGAATCTCGGGAGAGATTTTCGGAATATTTCCTTATCGCCTCGTGCGGCTCACCGCCTTTGTATTTCGCCTAGGGTTTCTATGGGCTTCGTCTCTCAAGGCCTTGGTTCGGCCCATCTGAACTTCTCCACGGCTCGGCCCGCTTGCCATTTGAGTCGAGACGTGATTTGGTCCACCTCACCGAGGCGCGGCTCGGCCCAAGCATGTTGAAGTGCAGCTCGGCCCATTTCTCATGATACGGCTCGGCCCATTTCTCATGATACGGCTCGGCCCATCTATTTTTCTTCACGGCTCTTCCTATTGGTCTTGGTGACCACGGCTCTCCCACTTGTCTTAGTGACCACGGCTCTCTCACTTGTCTTGGTGAGCACGGCTCGGCCCCTGTTTGGTGGACGGTATCGGCTACTTTGTCTTTCTTTTATATTTAGTCATTCTGACATGGTTTTATCTGCTTGGGGTGAAAACCGACCCAACATTTTGTAACCGTAATTATATAAATAAAATTGTTTGTTGAAAAAAAAAATGGGTATAATAAAAAAAAGGAGATACAAAGAGAGAGAAATCCAATTCAATAGACAAAAGAATTACGTTTTTGATTCATCCAAGGCTTCATCGGTTTAAAGGCATCGAAACTTATTAACCAAACCTTAACTTGGTTCGGTTTAGAGTAAATGCCCTAGGGCACCGAACTCTCTCTATATGGATCAGTTAGTCTCTGGGATGATTTTGTAAAAAAAATTGTACAGTAAAATTTCTATGAAATAATAATATCGGAATTATAGTATTTTATTAATTTATCGTGATATTAATTTATAGAAAAAAAATTATTTTTTGTACATCTTCTTTTTAAAATTTCTTTCAAATGATGTTATATTTAAGAACCTAAACTCATATCTTATAAAATGGTATACACAAACTTAAAATAATGATTAGTAATCATAGCAATCGCAATAAAATAGTTATTTATATTTGTTAATTGTGGATTATCTATGTAAAAGTATAAATGTTCACTAGTATAAAATTTAGAAAAAAATACGGCTACTATCCTTAATATTAGTGTTGAAATTGAAGACAATACCATGATATATCATGATATATTTTAAAACAATTACGCGTAAGAAAATTAATTATCACATCTAAATTTTTTTTCACAAATTTTGAATAGAGTTAAAAAAAACATTAAAAGTTATTGATATAATTAAAGAGATGATTTTCAATAAAATTTCAAACTTAAATAAAAACAAACAACACATTAATCATATTTTAGTATAATATATCTTACCTATATATACATAAATTTTTATAATTATTAATTTATGTTTATGTTGGGACCATATATTTACATAGGATTTTTTTAAAAATTGTTATCTTATTATCTTATCGAATTTGATAGATTTTTACACTGGCCCAACTCAAAACCAAAAAAATTTATTAATTTATAATGATTATTAATTTATGGAGTATTATTTTATAGAGGTTCGTATTCATATTTCTCTCTAAGAATTCACTCCCGATCGATATTGTTCTCGAGATATGCTCGAGATTGCCTACAAAGTCAATCCCAAGGTGTCGTTTCGTGTCGAAGCTATGGGAGTCCATATTTTGCCGTCCAGATTTCACCAAGTCGTTCCTGACGATGTCTTTGGCTCGTCCACGTCTCTTATTCGCCATCGATGAAATTTATGAAAACCATGACTTTCGCTTCTTCTCGTCATCTCAACCTCATAACCCATATGAGAATAAGGCGTCTCTTGTAGTTGCAGCTGATGATCATTTGAAGCGTCCTAAAGGCATGTGTCAGGAGTTTGGTGGCTATGCCTGTGGTTTGATCTTTTGCCGCCGTCATATGTGGATCTCAGGAAAGAATGGTTATGAAACAGTTCATGTGATCTGTAACCCTAGCAAAGGACAGTGTGCAAGCTTACCTAAACTGAAAGCTGACGGAGTGTCGTATAGCTTTTTAGGGTTTTATGTTTTCTACTTCAATCCTGAAAGGAACACTCTCCAGCGTTTTGAAATCCTGAAAGAGGCTTTTGGAGATATATTTTATAAAGTGTATACCTTTGTCGACCATGTAGAGGATCTTAAATTTAGTATTATGAAGACAACATATGCTGCAACATCTACAAGCCCCCTGAACAGAATCCTGAATCCACGAGCACATCAATATCATTCAAAGCTCATCTTCAACAAGATCGTGGTATGATTGAGAGTATTAACAAGTTTGATGCTCTGCGTCTTTTAGATGACGATTAATGTACTGGTGTCAAAACCTGATTGCGATATCTTGCTACCCGAAGTCAGCTAAAAGCTATATTTAATAAAAGTTGTATTCGCTCTGTAAACTTCAAAGTTAGATAAACAAATTCTTAAGTTTTTGTTATTCATATCGGTTGAAGTTGTCTACATGATGTTCACAAATGATAACATAGTGTCTAGCTATTTTTTTTTGTGTGTGACTTGTGTTTTTACAGGTTTTGTGTGAGCTTTCAGCTTGGTCACTCAGAAAAAAATAAATATACCGTTAGTCCGCTACCAAAGTTAAAATCTTTCTATCAAGCTTAGAGTTTCACGTGTCTATCCTAACTAGTTCCATCACAATATTAATGTGTGCTGAAAGATTATTCTTTAATTCTAAGAAACAGCAAAAAGCTGTGAAGTGTTTGCACCTCAAGTGACTCCATTGAGAAATATTCATAGCATCACAACGAGCAATTTGGTTTTTATTTCTCCATATAATCTACTCAAAAGGTTGTCAGATTCGTTCCTATTATCTTACTTTATATAAAATTCATCTCCTTCATGTCATCTAAATTTTAACACGTGAATTGTTCCACGATTTTTCTTATTCCTATATGTTGGGAAAAATCTAGTTATTTGGGCTTGGACCAATATGATTAAAGTCCAGAAATAGCTAAGACGATCTGCGAGATACGCATCGAGGGCTGGCCGTAAAAATCACACGCAGCGATAACCTTAAAAGAGAATATTCTTAAGAGGAAAAGGATAAAGATGCTAATTCCTACAAGGAGGAATAGGAAAACTTAAACGCGAATCCTATAAATAACGGGGAGGAAGAACCCAACAGGGACATTGAAAGAGTTTACAACAGAGAGAAGTTCCAACAATTCAAAGCGAGAACCCTAGCAGCAGCGACCAACGTCCTCTAAGATCTTGACCGCTCATTCTCTTAGCTGTTGTAAAGTATAAGATCTTCGATTGCTTGGTCTACTTTCTCTTTGTGCATTCTGTAGGCTTGTTAAACGAATCACATATTTTACTCCAAACAGTTTGGCGCTAGAAGGAGGGGAACAAGTTTTAACTACGTGAGACATGACCGACGAAGGTAACCAAGCAAATTCTACTGACAGCATCCCTGCTAATTACGCTGCTCAACTGGAGGCACTCACCGCCCAAATGAGGTATAATGAAGAACGATTGCACAACTTGAAGCAGCAAACGCTTCATTGAAAGAAGCGAATGCCGCCTTGAATGGTGACACCGACGTAGATCCTCGCGCCAGGTTTCGGACACGAGTTCCTCCAATGTTACCATTGGATGGCACTGTTCGAATAACGGATAACAGATCCATACAGCAACATGAAAACAGCATGCAAGAAACTGATGGAGGTCATCCAACAGAAGACGTCCAGCTAAATCACATGATTTCGAAGCGACTTGAAGCTATGGAAGCCTTAATTGGACGGCTTCCAGGAGTAGCTCCCCCAATCACGAAAAGTGCTTCTAACTCTTACGCTGATACACCGTTCACTGACGCAATCGCGCTGGTGGAGATGCCAAGGAAGTTTACACTTCCCACAATGAAGATGTACGATAGAACCATAGATCCGGATAACCACATAGCACAATACAAGCAGAGAATGTTTACAACAGCCATTGCAAAAGAACTTCGTGAAGCTACCATGTGCAAAGAATTCGGTTCGAGTCTCACGGGAGCAGCTTTTCAATGGTTTACAAACTTACCATATGCTTCGATCGACTCCTTTGCGTCACTAACAGACCGCTTCGTTGAGCAGTTTGCAAGCAGCAGAAATCTGGAAAAAACGGCTGATGATCTTTACGAAGTCATACAGAGAAAAGGAGAGTTGTTGCGCAGTTATGTGGGACGATTCAATAAGGAAAAAGTGTCTATACCATCGTGTGTGACGTCTACGGCAATCTCAGCTTTCAAAAGAGGCTTGCTACAAAATGGCGATCTGTACAAGGAACTAACGAAGTACCAATGCAGAACAATGGAGGACGTGCTATGTAGAGCGTGGGCACAAATTAGGTGGGAAGAAGATCCTGCCTACGATAACCGACACTCACCTCGTTCTGACTCGCGCGTGATGAGAAACGAAAGGACATCTAAGGACCATATCAAATCGTAGAGGTACGTGAATCAGGAACATATAAGCTGCAAGATAGGGAGGACAAGATCCCCCCTAACAGCTGGAATGCACTGCATCTAAAAACCTATTACTTTTATATGTTATTTTTCTTTGGTTAGGCTTTAGAGTTTTGATAGGCATTCAATTAGGACTTTATGGTTTCTATGCGCAGTCCAAAGTTTTAGTTTGGTTTTCTATTGTCTTTTTGGCTTTTCCGCATGATTACGCAGAATGTTTTAATAAAGGTGATTTTCAAAGAAAATCATGATGAAATAGAAATTTTGCAGGCTGCCAAACAGCTACGCAAAGTTAAAATCTCAGACTGTTATAACAGCATATCGATCCAATAAGCTGTAGAAAACAGCATCCATAAATTTTGCAGGCTGCCAAATAGCTGCGCAAATTTCAATTCCAGACTGCTATAGCAGCATATCAATCCAATAAAATGCAAAAAGCAGCACCTAGAAATTTTGCAGGCTGCCAAACAGCTGCGCAAAATTTTAATTTCAGATTGCTACGGCAACACATCAATTTAATAGACTGCAACATAGCAGTATACAAAATTTTATAGGCTGCCAAACAGCTGCGCAAAATTTCAAACTGCTACGGTAAATTAATAGACCGTATCAAACCCAAGATAAAATAGACTGCAAAAGCAGCATGACAATTAACTAGGCTGCAAAAAGCAGCGTACAATTTTAAAAGACTGCACGCTAATTTCGTAGGCTGCTTGAACGGTATGCTAATGTTTCAGACAGGTTAAGCATCTAATTAATTGTTCGGATTGCTTATAAAGCATGTTGGTTTTACGAACTGCTCAAGCAGCATGTTATTTTTTCTGATTGCTAAAACGCATGCTAATTTTTAGACTGCTTGAGTATGCGGATTTTTTCGGACTGCGTACAGCAGCTGATGTACATCTTTCATGTAACAATTAGTTACGTGAGGTATCAAAACGGCCATGCGAAACTTAATTCCACTAGTTGTTCGGGGTAAACCACAAGAAGAAGATCTCGCGAATTACTCAAGCATCCATACAAGGATAAAAAGGTGCGTTGATCTTTCTATGTTGAATGCAGCAGAAAACACCACGTTCGAAAGGCGTGTAGGATGCTAACTGCAGTGTGAAACGGCAATTGGTTAAAGATGCATGAGTGACTTGACAGGATGTTAAACTCTGGCTTGCATGCAAATCAAGCAGTGAGTCCATGGGCTCCACGCGGAAAGCTAAAACAGCATGAGAAATGAACCATCAATGCAATTCATGATCGTCATGGTAAAACAACATGAATTACCTCATCTAAAGCTAATGGCAAAGGTGGAAATAATGGCAATAATAAGAGAAGTAACCACAACATGCCAAGAACGTCCCCGACAAATTCAGAATAACGACAAAAAATAACATCTCCGATAAAGTCACGGGCCAATCATGAGTGGAGTTTACTAGCAAGAGCGTTCATCATGCGCTTAGCTCACAAAAAGTCATAACATTTAGAAATAATATTAATGGGGTTAAATTGAACTTCATTCCTATAAAAAGTTCACGAGAATGCCGAGGTACGTGGTTATCCCGACTCGAATGATTATGTGTTGCTACTCTCTAGTTTATATTAATCAAAATTAGAGAGTGGAGGGGGCAAGTTGTTGGGAAAAATCTAGTCATTTGGGCTTTGCCCAATATGATTAAAATCAAGAAATAACTAAGACGGTCTGCGAGATACGCATCGAGGGCTGGTCGTAAAAATCGCACGCAGCGATAACATTCAACAAAAAAGAGAATATTCCTAAGAGGAAAAGGATATGGATGCTAATTCCTACACGAAGGAGGAATAGGAAAACCTAAACGCGAACCCTATAAATAACGGGGAGGAAGAACCCAACAGGGACATTGAAAAAGTTTACAACAGAGAGAAGTTCCAGCAATTCAAAGCGAGAACCCTAGCAGCAGCGACCAACGTCCTTAAACCCTAGACCTCTAAGATCTTGACCGCTCATTCTCTTAGCTGTTGTAAACAAAACATACTAATAAAAGATCTTCGATTGCTTGATCTATTTTCTCTTTGCGCATTCCGTAGGCTTGTTAAACGAATCACATATTTTACCCCAAACACTATACTATATTATAAAACCATAACCAAAAATACGGTAGATTAGTTTCTATGTTTGAAACTGTAACATCATCCCATGTGTGAAACTTGGGTATGAAGATACATTACGACATAAGGGTTGCTTTGCTCAGAGATCATCACACGGAACCTTCCTCTTCCAGCCTGATTACATGTGTCACAGAACAGGAAAGAGTCCTTAGCCTCACCAGAACTACGCAACCATAAAAATATATCCGGTGTTTGAGTAGGAGACTGCATAGATGAGAGGAAGCACATCAACCGTTCTTCAATATCACTTCGAGCTCCTCTAAAAATCCAGCCATCCTCAGTTCTTGCCTGCGCTACTTTGAAGTCTGATGGAAGACCCAATAGCCTATTACCGTTTGCTCCCAAATAAGTAGACAGTTGTCGAAAACGGTGTCCAACGGTCGTACCAAAACGAGCAATCCCTGCCATCACCAATTTCACATGAAAGGAATTTATCAGCAATTGAGCTCAACTTGAGAAGTTGTTTCCACATGGAAAAGCCTCTACCATTCGCAGACAATTCCAAAAACCCCTTTCTTCTGAGCTTATGTTGGTATTGATTCCGGAACCTTCTCCTCCATATGATGGACCCAAAGATTTCCTCATGTCATTGACTTTTCCCTTTTGATTGATGACTTTATGGTTGTGCTTTTTCTGCAAACAAAACCATCAAGATCCCAAAAACATCCGAGTTAAGGCCGAATGCTTCTTAATTTCGGACGTTTTTAAGCTTTATCAAACTTTTGAAACAGTAGAAACAAAAACTCCATTGCTTCTTAACTTTCCATCTAGAGCAGCTCCAAGTTTTAACATCTGCATATCAACTTGACCACTCTCTACAAATAAAGCAGGTTTTTTTTGTTCAAATTTGTTATTTTTTTGTAACAATAGTTAAAACGAGTTGAGGAATGCAAATGGCCGAAGACCGGCAAGTTCTAGTTGAGCCTAGTGGGCTTTTTAGAGTCATAACCATACGCAGATTCACTTGGGAGTTTGGAGGGCCACAATACAGTTTTTTTTTTTGAGCTTGATTTAGATTTTTCTTTATCAAGTGAAATTAAGAATTTGAAGGGCTTATTTGCTTTCTTCTAGATTCACAACAAAGTTAAGCAAAAAATGAAGCCTTTTAATTTAATAAACTTATAAAACATGTTCAAGAGTTTCTCTCTCAAACAACAACATAATTCTCAAATTTTCAAAAGTTTCGTTATCAAACAAACGTTATTAAAGATTTTTAAATTGTTTTTGAACAAAAAGATTGCGAGGTACTAAACGACAGTATCGGTGCCGGTGGAAGAAAATCTCAGAAAGACTGTGACTCGAGGCCCATGCATGGGTGGAGACTGGAGACGAGTGGTGGATAATGATGAAGATACAAAATCTCAACCAGATTTGGACACTCTACAAGTCCCAGTGCTGTCTCCGAGTGAGGTGAGGAAGATGAACGTGATGGGTTTGGTTCCGTAATCTGTTTCCTACTACACTATTCATGGAGAAGAAGATAGAAGCCGCTGAAATATTGATAGCAGAGAAGAGGAATCAATTAGTTACACAACACTCTAAGAAATGGAAAAAATTAAGATACAAAGAGAGAGCAATCCAAGACACAAAAGAATCACGTTTTGAATTCATCCAAGACTCGGCCGGTTTATGCCTTTCAAATCGAAACCGAAACCGAAACATATTAACCAAACCTTAATCAAATCGAAACCGAAGTCAAAATATGTCTACTCTTTGCCGAATGATATATTTGTTGACTGTCGTTATAATATTTCTGTGGTTGGAGCGACAGCAACAGGTGATATTTTGTTGTCGATGAGATATCCATGTAGACCATTTTATGTTTACTACTTCAATCCAGAAAGTAACACTCTCAAATGTGTTGAAATCCAGAGCGAGGGTTTTGGAGATGCGTTTTGCATTTCTAACAATAATGTTTACACCTTTCTAGACCATGTAGAGAATCTCAAATTTGATATTATGAAGACGATATATGATGCAACGTCTACAAGCCCTCTAGAAGAGAAGCGTAAATCCACGAGCACTTCAACATCATCTAAAGCTCACATGCAACAAGATATTGGTACGTTTGAGAGCATTAACAAGTTTGATGCTCTGCGTCTTTTAAATGATGATTAATTTACCGGTCTCAAAACCTGCGATCTCTTGTTCCTTTCCAAGTCGGCTAAAAGCTCTATTCTCTAAAAGTTCAGTTTATTATATAGTCTTGTTTTCTTTTCTGCGAATAACAATCAAGAGTTTCAGTGAAATTAGAGGTTATTTTATGGATTGATGATGCCATGATGGTGATCTCTAGTCAACCGAGTCACGTTTTCTAAAAATCTTTGTGTTGTGTCTGTGTAGTCTTTTGTCAGGATTTACGATCATGAATAATTCATCTTGGTTCATGTGGATCCTAAAATCCACACTCAAGGATTTAGTGTTTGGTTTAGTAGAAGAAGAAAGTGGGCAAGAATTCTGATAGAGATCAATGTGAAACAGAAGACTAAGATCGACGAATTAGATTTGTATTAATGATATTATAAGTTTACAAGTATGTTTCTAGCTGAAAATTAGATGATCTCATACATGGAATCGAGATCCTTTTTATACACAGTAGGTCGATACTAACTACTGCGAGACTTCCGGGATACTTCGATCTCTACCTCTCCGAGATCTTCGGGATCTTCTCTCATCCACTCCTCTCATTCTCGTAGCTTGCTGCATCCTGCCGAATATCCTTGCAAGACCCTGTTTTCTCGAGTCGATGGGCTTCAAAGCCCATCGAAGCTTGTGCGATGACTTGTCCGAAGTATGGGCCGGATTTGATCTAAATCCAACACCAACATTTTCCCCCCAGCCCATTTAGTGAGATGCGAACTAAAAGGGGCGGACTGTTATGGAAATGCTTCAAATTTTCCTCTTCCCTTGAGATTTCGTTCGCACGGTCTAGATCGAATTTCCCGTAGATAGAGGGTCGAGATTTACTTAGCCGCCAAGGCTAAGATTTTCCTTGATTCGATGTATTTGAATCTTACTGATATGATGAAATCTTGATGAAATCTTGTTCGCAGATAGAGATGAACGGTCCAGATTTGGTATTCGCGAGAATTTCGTCAATCTCGATTGCGGTCATAAGTGCTACTTTATAAAGATCAACTTCCCACGTCTTTTCATCATAACTACACGCTTCCCACTCTGCTTCAAGGTAACTTCTCCCCTTCTGTTTTTATTAACTGTTCCTTTTATTTTAAGCTTCTTTCTTTATCCGAGAAGTATCATTCCGATCTTGTTTCAAACTTCCGAGAAAACTCCCCTTCACCAAAACTCAGCGATGGAGCATCCCGATATTCCGACAGTTTCGATCGTCTCGCCAAAAGATCTTGCTCGTCTCCGGCGAGTTCATGACATCCCTTCTTCGATCGAGCTCATAGTCCCGGACAGGGGAGAGACGCCGAAGACGGTTCGTGCTGGTTTCAGCGTCGCTTATACTCCGTTCTTCGATGCATGCGGGCTTTCCTTCCCGATTCCTCCGAGTCTTCTCACGATCTTGGCGGATTTGGGACTGGCGTTTCCCCAAATGAACCCTAACTTTGTTCGCCATACTTTGGCGTTACTGGTTAGGGCAGCCGTATCGAGAATCCCCTTCGGAATCGAGCAACTCCACAGGATGTGCTCTATTAAGAGCAATTCCTCCTTTCCAGGGTCCTTTTACCTCTCCCCTCGAAAAACTTGCAGTGTTTTCGAAGACATCCCGGCTCGTGATGACCGTTGGAAAGAGAAATTCTTTTTCTTCCGGGTTAACGCGTACTCCGTCGGATCTTTCGACTTTAATCGGCTGCCCACCATTTGGGCTCCGAGAGTTGGTTAGCATTAGGATGATTGATTGATTTTTTTTCATTATGTTAATAGCTCGTTGCTAACTATTTGCTTTTCTTTGTTCCACAGTTGTTCCGACGAACACTGGCTTAGACAAACCGATGATTGCTGCTCTGAAGGACGGTGATTGTTCGTGGCCCAACTTTACAAGGGAGAGGATCCGTCGCGCGCTTGGAACGGATAGCCCGCAGCCCGCTGTTGCTCCAGAACCCGAGATCGACCCGTTGAACCCGCCGTCTATCAATCGACCTGCTAATTTTCATCAGATCCCAATTGGTTAGTCCGAACGTTTCATTTTGCTCAAACTACGCATTCGATCTGACGAGCTATTACATAATTTGCTATTTTTCGTTTCCACGTAATAGTTGTCGGGAAGTTCCAGACGCAACCTCTTCGAGCAGCTCACGTCAGCCTTTGATCCGCAAGCCATCTAAAGGAAAAATGACTAGGAGACCATCAGCTCGTGAAGCCGAAAAGGCAAGGAAGAACAGGGCTCAAGCTGGGAGCTTCGGAGCTGTCCGTACTGGTCAGATCTGTCGCGCTGTGAGCGACGCGCTTGAACAAGCCTCTGGGGCTTACAAGACTCCGGCCGGAGTTCTTCCCGCCGACCCAACATCGAGGGCTATCTCGCTTAGTTCGTGAGATTCTGAGAGGATTTCGCGTCCCAAAAAGCAAAGGGTGGAGGATCCGGCTCCTGACAGGAGGTCGAACTCCTCAAACGGGTCAGGTGGATCGATCCCGTATGGTTGGACTTTCAACCATACTAAAGGGTGTCCGATCGCTGATGATCCGGAGGGGGTAGCTTTCATTTTCCGGCACTTCAAGCCTCCTGGTTGCGTGCTGCCCCTAGTTTGGGATATGGCGGAGCATCCCGCCTACGTGAAGATGATGGCTGCTCACGGCCGGGTACATGTTTTTACTTGTTGGCCTATTTTTATTTTTGGTATGTGCTCGTAATAACGGGCATTCTTTTGGTCAAGCTCTCGAGGCTGTCAACGAGTATTCTGCCATACTTGAGGACAAATACCTGACCATGCCCACCTCCGACGAGCTCGAGGAAATGAAGAAGACTGTGTTTGACCTTTCGTCGAAGGTCAAAAACGCGGAGGACAAGGAGAAACGTTTGGAAGTCCAGCTTTGATCTGCGAAGACGGTGGCGGATTCTGCGAGCCGGCGCGCTGACGATCTGGCTGATCATGTGTGTGGTCTTAAGGAAGAGGTCGACACAAGGGTCAGGCGGGCTGTCAGGGAGGCGAAGCGGGAGTTCGCTGAGAAGTACCTGGCCATCTTCCACTCCCTAAAAGACAAATGGGAGAAGAAGAAGATCGAGGCTGCATGTGAGGCCGAGCTCCAGGAGATGGAATCCAACTTGGATCTCATCAAGGATCTGATCAGCGGAGCTCTCACAGCTCCGGACGAGAAAGCTCGCCTCGAAGAGAAGATTCCTGAGCTTGTTCAAAAGCATGCTGATGCTGAAGTGTCTGATTTCTCTCTCGCCAAGCTCGATTTCCCGCAGATCTCGGAGGCGTCGGTGAGGCCGATGGAGGTTGATCCAAGGACGCAAGTTCCGCTCGGGCTTAATCAGTTTGGGAGTAACGCCGCTGCTGGAGGTGGAGACGAGCTTGTGGGTGATTCGGCGATCCCGATGGAGAAAGATGATGGCGAGAACGAGCCTAAGGAGTAATCCTCCTTTTTTCTTTAGCCCCTCCTTTCTTTTTACTTTTTCGTGAACTTAGTTGCCTATGAGGCTTTTCGTTGTGTTTTTTCTTGCTTTCAGTACTTTTGTTACCTGGGAGGGTTTTAATCCGTACTTGGTTGTTTTTGCCTGGAGGAGGCTACTTTGCTTATGAATTTGTTTTCACTTTTCGATTTCGTCTAAGTTATCAATTTGCTTGATTGTCTTTTAAGACTTTAGAAAAAGATTTCGAAAAGACTTTTTGTTTAGATAGTGCCGAAGTGAATACTATGTGATCGTTTGTGGAGATCGCGTCATAGTATTAAGTTGCGAGTAACTAACTGTGATAATAACTTTATTTTGTAAGCGCTAAGTTACTCAGCGAGCTACGAGCTTTGCGATCGTTTGAACAGATGTTTTTTGATAACTTTACTGCGAATAACGGAGTTGCTGTTCTTTTGTTTTAATGTTTGTTAGCGAACCGTAATCTATAAGTTATGAGACCGTTTTTTGGGGGGTCGTTTGGAAGCTACCTAAAGTTAGCAGCGAGCTAAGCTGAGATTGTTCGGCTCAATCGATGCTTAGCGGGCTATGAGCCTCGAGCTGTGAGATCGTTTGAAGAGATCGAAAGAGAGTGTTTTGAAACAAGGGTTTTTATTCACAAAACTTTTGATCACATATATTTTTACAAAGTATTTGAGTATGTAAAGATAGTCGCTGGACTCAATGTCGAGCTGCCTACGTACCCCGTCAAGGGATCAAGCCTGAACGTAGTACGATTATTGTCAATGCTCAGAGATGGTAACACTTGAGATTCATAACGTTCCATGGTCTTGCCTCTGGCACTCCGGTTTTATTGTTTGCGAGCTTATACACGCCGCTGCGCACTACTTCGGTGACTCTATACGGGCCTTCCCAGTTTGTGCCTAGCTTGCCGGCGCCTCGCTCCTTAGTGTTGTCGAATACCTTGCGTAGCACGAGGTCTCCGATACTGAAGCTCCGGTGTTTGACTCCGGAATTGTAATAGCGAGCTGCGGCCTGCTGGTAATTCTGGATGCGGACTAGGGCTCGATCTCGTTGTTCTTCGATAATATCTAGCCGATCTCTTAGCATTTCTTCATTGAGTTCTCCGTTATCCGGACAAAAGGTCCGACGGATGCTCGGTACCGATGCTTCGGCCGGGATAACAGCTTCCATGCCATAGGCTAGAGAGAAATGTGTTTCTCCCGTAGCTCGATAGGGAGTAGTCCTACACGCCCAAAGTACCCCGGGTAGCTCGTCGCTCCACCGGGATTTCATTGAATCCAACCTTTCTTGGAGGTTGCTTAAGACAGTTTTGTTAGCGGTTTCCGCCTGTCCGTTACCTTGTGGGTATCGGAGTGTGGAAGATATGAGCTTGATTTTCCAAGTATTACAGAACCTTGTGAACTTTCTTGATGTTAAGTTCGTCCCGTTGTCCGTTACGATCTCGTAAGGGAGGCCGTGTCTGCAGACAATGTTTTACCAGACGAAATTTTCGACTTTCGATCCGGTGATTTGTTGGTAAGCTCAGGCCTCTATCCATTTGGTGAAATAGTCAGTTAGGACGAGTAGGAAGCGGACTCTAGCGCGTCCTGTGACCACCAGTGGTCCTACTACGTCCATTGACCATCTCATGAATGGGTAGGGTGTGGATATTGAAGATAGCTTTTCAGCTGGTTGATGGATCATTGGTGCATGTCTTTGGCACTTGTCGCACTTCGTGGCATAGTTTTCGCAGTCTGCAATGATAGTGGGCCAAAAATAGCCTAGTCTTTTGATGCGGACTGCCATAGCTCGTCCTCCGGAATGGCTTCCCCACATTCCTTCGTGTATTTCGGCCATAATTGTTAGGGCCTCGATACCGTGTACGCACAGGAGGTAGGGTTCTATCAAGCTACGCTTGTAGAGTTTCCCTTCCATTATGCAGTATCGAGCACTTTGAGCTTTTAACTTTCTCGCTGCCCATTTGTCAGTGGGAGCTATACCGTCCTGAATATACTCCGTGATTGGAGTTCTCCAGTCCGGTCTATCTAAGAACTCTTTGCAGTCATCCAGCTCGGTCTCGGGCTCTGGATGAGCAGACTGGTTCTCGGGATTAGGCGGTGCATTGATTGGGTTATCTGGCTGGCTGGTCGTTACTCCTGGTCCGGGTCTGTTGGATGGTCCGGCCTCGTTGGAGGTTGTTACTACGTTGACTGCCTTGGGAGATAGATCGATGCTTGGTTTTTCGATTCCTTCTACAGGAATCACACTTTTGACCATTGGGTCGGAGGTAGATGTTAGGGCTGCCAGGGCATCGGCGGAGGTATTCTCCCCCCGGGGAATTCTGGTTAGCTCGAACGAGCTAAACTGATTTGCTATTTGACGGACGACGTTTAAGTATGCTTCCATTCGTTCTTCTTTTGCTACGTAGTCGCCATGAAATTTGCTGGTTACGAGCTGTGAGTCGCTGAATGCGCTGATTTCTCGGACTCCGATCCCAATAGCTAGCCTGAGACCGGCTATGAGGGCTTCATATTCGGCCTCGTTGTTGGAGGCCTGGAATCCTAGTCGGAAAGATTGTTGGACTCCTGAACCTTGTTTTGATGACGCGCCATCCACGTGGAGTGTTTACTTTTGGCTGGATGGTGATGCATCTTCGGGATCTGGGGTAAGCTCGATGACAAAGTCCGCTAAGACTTGGGCTTTTGCACAGGTTCGGATCTTGTATTCTATATCGTACTCGCTTAGTTCGATAGCCCACTTTGCGAGCCGTCCAGATTGACTCAGACTGTGCAATATAGTGCGAAGGGGTTGGGAGGTCATTACTATTATGGAGTGTGATTGAAAGTATGGTCGCAACTTTCTGGCAGACATTACGACCGCTAGGACGAGCTTCTCCATACCAGGATATCTAGTTTCGGCGTCTACTAGTGTTTTGCTCACATAGTAGATTGGTTTCTGCTCGTTCTGTTCTTCGCGAACAAGCACACCGCTTATTGCGGCGGGAGATACAGCTACGCAGAGGTACAAAGGTTCTCCCTCGACTGGTTTGGCTAGTATGGGCGGTTCACTCAAGTATGCCTTGAGTTGTCTGAACGCCGTTTCGCACTCATCGTTCCATTGGAACTTTTTGTTTCTTTTCAGGAGTTGGTAGAAGGGTAAACATTTGTCAGTCGATCTCGAAATGAAATGGTTAAGGGCTGCTATTCGCTCTGTTAACCTTTGGATCTCCCTAGTAGTTTTAGGGGACCGCATTTCGAGAAAGGTTGCGATCTGTTTAGGATTTGCTTCTATCCCTCTTTCGGTCACCATGTAACCGAGGAATTCTCCGGACGGTACTCCGAATGAGCATTTAGTCGGATTGAGTTTCATTCCATACTGATTTAATATAGCGAAGCATTCTTTAAGCTGCGCGACATGGTCCTCTTCTTTTGAAGATTTAACGAGCATGTCGTCGATATAGACTTCCATGGTCTTTCCGAGCTGTTTAGCAAACATTTTGTTGACTAGGCGCTGGTAAGTAGCTCCCGCGTTCTTTAGGCCGAACGGCATTACTTTGTAGCAGTATGTGCCGCGGTCTGTTATGAACGCGGTCTTTTCCTGGTCTTCAGGGTTCATGAGTATTTGGTTGTACCCTGAGAAGCGTCCATGAAAGACAATAGCTCATGTCCCGCTGTACCTTCTACCAATCGATCTATGTGAGGGAGTGGGAAGCTATCTTTCGGGCATGCTTTGTTTAGGTCGGTGAAGTCTACACAGACTCTCCACTTCCCATTTTTCTTTTTGACAACAACCGGGTTGGCTAGCCAATCTGGGTACTTAACTTCCTAATTGAACCGACTTTGAGTAGTCGGTCCACCTCGTCATTCACTGCTTTGGCTCGGTCTGGGTCGAGCTTGCGGCGTTTTTGTTTGACGGGTTTGAAGGTCGGGTTGACGTTCAGTTCGTGGGAAGTTATTTGCAAGTCTATTCCAGGCATGTCCTCTGTAGACCATGCGAAGGTTGCAATATTCACTTTGAGGAACTTTACGAGTTCGTCACGGACAGAGCTCGAGAGTTCTGATTCGATGTTGACTACTTAGTCGGGGTGCTTTTCGTCAATACGGACTGGAACGACCAGGTCCTTGCGTGGACCGCGAGTCGTGGGGTCGTTTCCCCGTTTTTCCCGCTATTCGGCGAGCTCTTCTTGTTTATGTAGTTGCTACAAAGGGGATTGATCGATTTGCTTGTGTCCTGTCATGTAGCACATTCTGGAAGCTCGTTGGCTTCCGCGGACTGTCTTGACTCCTTCAGCGGTTGGGAATTTCACGCATTGATGGTATGTGTAAGGTACTGCTCTCATATTATAGAGCCATGGCCTCCCTAGTATGGCATTGTAGGGGGCGGAGCGATCTACAACCTCGAATACTGTTAGTTGTTGGACTCCGCCGGCTACTACCGGGAGCGTGATAGTACCCATCGAATAGGTGGTTTCGCCTGCGAAGCCGGTTAGCGGCGATCTGGTGTCGCAGAGTATGTCGTCACCGAAGTCCATTTGCTTGTATGTGTTATAGAACAACACATCAACCAAGCTCCCGGTGTCGATCATAATCCTGGATAGCTCACACCCCCCTACATCGAGACGAACTACTAGAGCATCGTCGTGTGGTTTGTCTAAATCGAGTGTTTCGCTTTCCAGGAAAACTACTTTGTGGTTGGGACCCAGTAAGGGAGCACGCTCCCGCATATCGGTCTCAACCCTTCTCTGGTAGGCTTTTATCGAGTTTACTGAATTTCGGCAGTATTTAGAGCCTCTGGATATGAAATTTATTCGCTTAGGCTTGGGTCGCTCGAAGAGTTGCAGGATTCTCTAGAATTTGGGAAGTTCCGGTTTTGCGGACTTACGAACTTCCACTAGCTGATTGCTAGTTTGCGGCTTTGCATCCTTTTTGGGGGCGGGTGGAGGTGAGATCACCGACTTCATAGATCCTCCACACCGAGTTATTCCCCTAAATATGAGGTCTATTCTCTTTTTCGGGCCCGGAGGGGGAGAGCTCGGATTTTCATCCGTGGGAGCTCGATCTCTCTTCTTATTTGAAGTTTTTGAGTTTTTCGGTTCCTCGTTTTTTCCTGTGGGCTCCCCCTCTTGTTCTGCGGCCTTCGCGGCAAGTTTAGCCTTTTCGGCTAAGACTGTGCGGCATTCTTCTGTAGAATGTCCCTTCTTATTATGATGAGTGCAGAATTTGCTCGCATCATAGGTCGATTTCTTATCCTTCTTTGACTCTTTTTTCGATGAGCTACCTATTGTGAAAGCATGTATACCTTTGCCGCCGGCCTCCTTTTTGGTTGCCTTTTTGGTAGTGGCGGGACTAGGCACTAATAAACCTGCCTCGTACTGTTCTCGGAGGATATTCTGTTCCTCCTCGTACTGGGCAAAGCTCGCGGCTCTATGGAGAGCGTCGTCTATTGTTTCCGGACAACGAACTGAAAGTTCTTGTCGGAAGGGCGAGTCGAACCATAGCCCTTGTTTGAGCACAGAGAGTGCTACTCCCTCATTCAAATCGGCTATCCTGGACTTAATTTCTTTGAACCTGGCCAAGTAAGCCCGCAAGGGTTCCTGGTGGTTCTGTCTGCCTGTCCAGAGGTCGGCCTCCGTGGCCTTCTGGAAACCGCATTTTCCCAGTGTCCTTGATCTTAGCATTAGCTATGCGATCTGTGAAGGGAGTCCTTCTAGTTTCGTCCGGCACGCGATCTATATCAAGAGCCGCGCTCGTTGCTTTATGTACTGCGGCGTACATACGTTTCAGCTCGGCGTTGTTTGCTTCGATGTATCACTGGAGCGCATCGAAGTCGTTTATAGATCGCGGATCTATGATCTTTGGAGGATCTTCCGCGCGCTTTTTATTGCGCGCGTTTCCTTGTTGCTGACTTCCGGTTTGGAAAGTGTTGTCAGCAGTCCGTTCTTCGTTAGATCGTCTGTCAGTAGGCGGGTTAGTACGATTCGTACTACGACCTTGTGATCCGCGGAAGAGCGGGGGTGTTAATAGCGGATCGTGACGATCGTCAGCTGCCGGGGTTTCGCGCTCCGCTTGTCCGGATCTGAACACAGGCAGATGGTTGGTCACTTCGCTAAACAAAGGAGCGTTGTTGTTCTGCGGTGGAGTAACGAACTGCGTGGACGGGTCGCCACGTGTGAGATGTTCGAACTCCAAGCGAGTTGTTGGGAGCGGACTTGGCGTCGGATTCAGATCTTCCTCTTCGGATAGATCGTCTGGATCCTCATCGTCAGTTGGAGCTGGCTGTGCCCGCTCTTTTCGGATGTTGGCTATTTCCTTCTCGTTTTGCGCGAGGATAGCTCGTTGTTCGCGGGCTTTCTCTGCTAGTAAGGCTAACATCCTTCGGAATTCCGCCAGGTCGTCACCGGTTACTGTTTGGGACGGTCCAGCCCGAGCTGGTTTGGTTTGGTCCGAATTGGTGGATCCGGCCTGTGAAATTCCAGATCTTGTCCAGGTCCGCGAGTACGTGTGTAGCGGAGGTGGTCTGGGATCCGAACGAGACGCCGCGGTTGTTCCGACAGTACGTGTCACGCTTGTGGTAGCAGCGTGAGTCGAGCTGGGTGTCGGGTTTACGACGCTCGATTCACCTGTTTGTTTCTGGCCGGATGAGCTCTGCGCTCCAGTGATTTCGACATCTCCAGATCGGAGAGTCGATGTGCTAGGGTTTAGCGCGGGCCATAGCTTGTCCTTGGACCAGATGTCTCGGTGTTTTTGGGATCCATTTTGTTCTTACTTGTCTTTGAGATCGGTCTCAGGTGTAAGAATTTCTTTGTTTCTTCCCCACAGACGGCGCCAAAATGTGGATCCTAAAATCCACACTCAAGGATTTAGTGTTTGGTTTAGTAGAAGAAGAAAGTGGGCAAGAATTCTGATAGAGATCGATGTGAAACAGAAGACTAAGATCGATGAATTGGATTTGTATTAATGATATTATAAGTTTACCAGTGTGTTTCTAGCTGAAAATTAGATGATCTTATACATGGAATCGAGATCTTTTTTATACTCAGTAGGTCGATACTAACTACTGCGAGACTTCCGGGATACTTCGATCTCTACCTCTCCGAAATCTTCGGGATCTTCTCTCATCCACTCCTCCTCATTCTCGTAGCTTGCTGCATCCTGCCGAATATCCTTCCAAAATCCTCTTTTCTCGAGTCGATGGGCTTCAAAGCCCATCGAAGCTTGTGCGATGACTTGTCCGAAGTATGGGCCGGATTTGATCTAAATCCAACACCAACAGTTCATCTGATTCGGTCCAATGATTCTTATCATTTATAAAATTTATCATGTCATCTAAAATTTTGAGACGTTAATTGTTACATACGTTATGCATTGGACATCCAATTTGACGACCAGAAATACAGTCATTTTGTTTTCAAAACCCAAAATCGACAAAATCAACAGCTTGAGATTAATAGAAGAAGAAGAATGGTGAGTGATAGTATCAACAGAGAAGAGAAGTTTCAGTTCGTATTAATCAGTTTTTTTTTAATTTTGTTTTATAAGTTTGCAGCTGTGGTTCTGATTAATGTGTTTTCTTTTCCTAGATTTCTTGTAGTTTTCAGGAATATATGTTTTAAGTTCTTCCTCTCCTGAAAATCGAGGTGGTTCAGAAGAAAAAAAAAAACTTGGGAATTCATATCAAAATACGATTGATAAGGGTTTTAAGTTGAAATTATTTTTTCGAAAACTTTATATTATAATACCATAACAAAAAAAGGTAGAATAGGTCGTATGTTTGAAACTGTAACATCATCCAATTTGTGAAACTTGGGTATGAAGATAAATTACGACATAACATAAGGTTTGTTTTGCTCAGAGATCCTCACATGGAAGAAGCTTTTTCTCGTCCTTGTTAGAAATTTTCGCTTCCTCTTCCAGTTCTGTATTTTATTTTCTCAAATGTCCCCATCCCTTATGAAACTGTGATTGGAACCTTTCAAATCGTTTCTGTTAGTACATGTTTCAGTTTTGCATTTTCTTTGTTTTTTTTTTTTTTTGCAGTAGACTCTTGATTTTTTGACTGCGATGCATCAGAGTTCTTGGATTTATTGTGTGAATTCCAAGTAATCGATTACATAAAAAATAGAAACCGCTTTTGATAGTCCAATTGGAAAATTACAAGATGAAATGATACACTATTCCCTACAGGATAAGTAAAAGTAGAAATCTACGATGAAAAATGGGTAAAACTAATAAGCTAAGTAAACAAGATTTGTGTGATCTCTGCTTAAACTAAGTAAACTAAGATGTAAAAAGAAAAAAAAAATTCCGTGGTCTTGTTCACAGGTTGTGTTGCTTTGGTTCTTAGTATTATCCTACTTCAATGCACTCATTTTAAAATTTGCTCCAAAATTCAACAGATCTTAAAGCCTCAGGGAAACAACAGATAGACAAGACATTAAAATGTTACAGACAAAATAAGTAACATCTATTTTTTATCGGTTTATATCCCTAAACCGGAATCGAACCAAATTAACCAAACCTTGAATTGGTTCAGACTGGAATAAGTGCCCTAGGGGCTAGGGCATTCGAACTCTATATATATATACAGTATATTAGTTAGTCCCTGCGATGATTTTGCAATCTTGTTTTCACATATCTCTCACATGAATTATATCCCGATTGATCTCATTATCCAGATATCCTCGAGATTGCCTGCAAAGTCAATCGCTAGGTTTCGTTGCGTGTCGAAGCTATGGAGTTCCACGTTTCACCGTTCATATTTCACTGAGTTGTTCCTAACCAGGTCCTCTGCTCATCCACGTCTCTTATTCGCCCTCAAAAGAGATGTCCCTATAGATCGAAACAGTGAGTGGCTCTTCTTCTCGTCGACTCAACCTCCTAACCCGTATGGCAAGGCGTCTCTTCTAGCTGCCTCATATTCTCATTTGAAGTGTCCTGAAGACACGTGGCTGGACTTTTGTGGCTATGTCTCTGGTTTGATCTGTTTCACTCATGATGTGTGGATCGCAAAAGGGGATGAGCGTAGAGTGCATGTGATATGTAACCCTAGTACAGGTCAGTATGCAAGCTTACCTTCATTGAAAATATACAGAAACTCGAGAAGCTATTTAGGATTTGATCCAATTGACAAGCAATTCAAGGTATTGTCAGTGGCTGATGATGGTCATAAAATTCTGACACTAGGGATTGGAGAAATGAGTTGGAGGAAGATACAATGTTGTCCTTTATCTTTATCTCGTTGTTTTTCTCAAGGGATATGCATCAATGGGGTTTTGTATTACTTTGCTCAATTTGATGGAACTTATAGGATAGTTTGCTTTGATATTAAATCTGAGAATTACAAACTCATTGATGTAGAATTATTTTATTTTGAGGGGAAACTGATAAATTATAAGGGTGAATTAAGTGTGATTCTTTGGAAATATGGAGACAATGGAACTATGGAGCTGTATATGCTGATTCTAGAGGATACGGAAAAACAGAGAACTTCAAAATATGTCTACACTTTGGAGGATGATAAATATTTTGATCGCTACAATGAAGTTTCGGTCGCTGGAGTCACAGCTACTGGTGCAATTGTGTTCTCGGTGAGACGGATGAGACGAATACGTAAACCGTTTCGTGTTTTCTACTTCAATCCCGAAAAGGACACTCTCCAAAGTATTAAAATCAAAGGTTTTGGAGCTGAGTTTTACGCTTGGAACAATGAGATTTACACCTTTGTAGACCATGTAGAGGATCTTAGGTTTGATATTACGAAGACAACATATTGCTGCAACATCTACAAGCCCCCCATAACAGGTCTTGATGCGTTTGGGAGCATTAACAAGTTTGGTGCATTGTGTCTTTCAGATGATGATTGATTTTACAGGTGTCAAAACCTGATTGTGATACCTTGCTCTATTTAATACAAGTTGTATTCTCTCTGTAAGCATCAAATGATGTAGGTGGGTTGAGCATAGCCCTTTTTCCGTAACTTCGACCAGGCCCGTTAGCGAATTGAAAAGGCCCAACAAGATCGAAGATGGACAAGCCCATTCGCAAAGTTAAAACGAGGTCGTTGTAAGAGATAAGCCCCCCTATCAAAGGAGCAGCTCGCCACGTCGACGTAGGTGAAGCAGCTCGCCACGTCGACGTAGATGAACAGCTCGCCAGCACGACATTCCGATAGACGGTCGGTCAGGTCTATCTATCCGGCCGCCCAAGCTACTCTGACCGAGATGTAACCTAATTTGAACACTATAAATAGCTTTGTAACTTCATTTATTACGGGATCCGTAATCTGAAACAAAGACTAAAATACTCGAAACTTGAGATCACTAACTCTTACCTCGCTTAGCTGACCTCGCTAAAAGACTTCGAAGAAATCATATCGACCTCACCTCTATCTAACAAGAATCTCCGAGCTCCACCTAGAAATATTTACCAAATCAACCTCGTGTGCGAATACTAAACAACAATTGGCGCACACCGTGGGGCTAAGAGATTTCTTTCTACGCAAAGAGGGGCTCGATAATGTCAGGAATTCAAACCAATGAGACGACCAATCCGCCCACATCGACTATTGCCGAAGAGGGACTTAACGTGTCACCAGCTAATAATCCAG
The DNA here is from genome assembly GCF_000478725.1 of Eutrema salsugineum. Lineage (NCBI taxonomy): Eukaryota > Viridiplantae > Streptophyta > Magnoliopsida > Brassicales > Brassicaceae > Eutrema > Eutrema salsugineum. The sequence continues at coordinate 2,676,510 of NW_006256612.1, forward strand.
AGACCTCGAATAGGCGACCACCGACGATGAATCCCGTAGAAAACACGACCTTACACCCAGAAGCACAAGATGTAAACCGAAGCACACCAGCTCCTGCCGACGTCGCAACATTATTTGCAACAATGATGGCTCGAATGGAAGAGTTGAATCATCAGACAAGTGCTCGCCTGAACGAGCTAGCTGCGGCACAACTTTCTTGTCAAGACCAAGTCAACATATTGCACTCGTCAGAGACCCAAGCCCCGGAGAGACGAGCACAAGAAATTCAACGTGTACAGCGCTTCTTATTCGGAGACTCTCCCGCACCACCGACAACAGAAAATCACCTAACCTCGAATTGTGACGAGGTGAACATCGGAGCTCCCGAACACGAAACGCGTCGACTTCAAATAAGAAACCCACAACAAGACGAAGAAATGAGCGAAATGAGGGCCAAATTGCGAGCCATGACCTCGCTGGTACATCAAGCTACTAGCTCCGCACCTGAGATCGATCGTGTGCTGAAAGAAAGCCAAAGCACACCATTTACGACCCGAATCACCGACTTCCCGATACGAACTCAAGTGAAGTTCAATCTTCCGACATATACGGGCAACTCGGACCCAAGCCAATTTATGACTGCGTTCAGCATTCAAATGGGTCGAGCACGATTCACCCCCAAGGAGAAAGATGCTGGTTTGTCAGCTGTTCGTCGAAAATCTCAGTGGTGCAGCTCTCGTTTGGTTCTCCAAGTTAAAAGCGAACTCGATTGACAGCTACCAAGCATTGTCGACTGCCTTCCTCAAGAGATACATGATGTACGTCCAAGGCGCAGTTTCCAGTGCCGATCTCTTCCTGATCAAACAGGGTGACAAAGAATCTCTTCGATCTTTCATCGGCAGGTTCAATGCGATCGTTTCTCGTATTATCGTGACCGACAAAGCATCACTATCGGCCCTTCGGAATGCCCTACGAATTGATACGAAGTTTCGAGACAGCCTCAAGTTCAGTAAACCCCGAACTCTAGAAGACGCGCTTCACCGTGCCACCTTATACATCGAGGACGAGGAAGAAAAAGAGATTGCCTCGCCAGCAAAAGCGACGCCAAGGCAGCAGCCTCACAAAGAAATCCCCAAACAAGATTATCAAGAACCTTGACAACACCTCGACAGTAACTATCGAGGTGACAATCGCCAAGGAGCGACATACAACATTAACACTCAACAGCAACAGAATCGCCAGTACCAAAACCAATCAAATACTTGGCAACGAGGAGACCGCGGGGAGACACGATCTTTCTGCGACTATCACAACAAGTACGGTCACTCGACTGCGATGTGTCGCGAGCTACAGGCTTATTTGCTCGCCAAATATCGCAAGGGAGAGATCGCATTAGCAAACCAGCCCCAAAACACCGCGCCGCGTAACAACGAAGCTCGACCTCCTCCCCCAACGAACGAGCGACCCAACGACGACCTCGTGAAGAGAGATCGAGGTAACCAACCTCGAGGTGACACTCCTCCGGCATCTCAAAAAAGGTGTTTTTTATTATGGGAGGCCTATCGACATACAACGACTCCGTTAGATCGATAAAAAAGTACGGCCGCCAAGTCATGCTTGCGCAAAAATGGCAGGTCAAAAGCCCCAAGACTGCTGAAAGTGATGCGATCACATTCACTGAGGCCGACACGGAGGGAGTCGACATGCCACATAACGACCCGCTTGTGATCGAGCTGTGGGTTGCAGATTGCGAGGTATCGCGGATATTGGTCGATACAGGGAGCTCAGTGGACCTGATTTTCAAAGAAACGCTTGATAAAATGGATCTGGCGAACCATCACCTCAAGTCCTCGGTTAAGCCACTCACAGGGTTCAATGGCGATACGGTCTACTCAATCGGAACGATCAGACTCTCGGTCTACGCAGCAAAGACGACCCGCCTCGTCAAATTTGTCGTCATCGACAAACCAGCCATCTATAACGTAATTCTGGGAACGCCCAGGCTACAATTCATGAAGGCGGTGCCATCAACCTATCATCAATGCCTCAAGTTCCCAACCGCGTTCGGGGTAAAAACTATTCGAGGCTCTCAAGAGATATTGAGACTGCTTCGCCGCCGAACACAAGCTTTGATTCAAATCCATAGTCCCAGCCAAGACGTGCCTTATGATTTTACCCATAACTCAAGCCGATTTACCATCTCAGGAAAGACCCAAGCAGGACTCGTCGTCCAAGTAAACATCGACGAAAGCGACCCCGAACGATGTGTAGGAATCGGGGCTGACCTAAAGGAGGAGATTAAGGTTGAGCTCGTACGACTTCTTCGCCAAAATGCATCGACATTTGCCTGGTCGGTACGCGATATGCCTGGGATCGATCCCTCAATAACGAGTCACGAGCTCAACATTGACCCTACGTGTAAACCGATCAAGCAAAAACGGTTGATGAAGTCGAGTGTTGGTCAAAAACCGGAAAAGGCACAAGCCGTCAATGATGAAGTCGAGTGTTGGTCGAAGGCTGGCTCGATCGTCGAGGTCAAATATCCGGAGTGGTTGGCAAACCCAGTCGTCGTCAAAAAGAAGAATGGCAAATGGCGAATCTGTGTGGACTTCACCGATCTCAACAAGGCGTGCCCCAAGGATTGTTTCCCCTTGCCACATATCGATCGAATCGTCGAGGCAACTGCAGGAAACGAACTCTTGTCATTCATGGACGCCTTCTCTGGCTATAATCAAATCACGATGCATCCCGAAGATCGTGAAAAGACGTCCTTCATCACCGATCGGGGGACCTACTGTTACAAGGTAATGCCTTTTGGCTTAAAGAATGCGGGTGCGACGTATCAACGACTAGTCAACCACATGTTCGCCGAGCAGTATGGACGAACAATGGAGGTCTACATCGATGATATGCTAGTAAAATCACTCACCGCCGATGATCACATCGGTCATGTATAGGCTTGCTTCACCGTCCTGAACCGATATCAGATGAAGCTCAATCCGACGAAGTTTACCTTCGGAGTTACGTCCGGAGAATTCTTTGGCTACATCGTCACTAAACGGGGAATCGAAGCAAACCCAAAGCAGATCGATGCCCTAATCAATCTCCCATCACCTCGCAACACTCGCGAGGTTCAATGTATCACTAGCCGGATCGCAGGGCTTAACCGATTCATCTCTCGCTCGACAGATAAGTGTCTTTCGTTCTATCAGCTCCTCCGAGGCAATAAGCGTTTCGAATGGGATATCAAGTGTGAAGAAGATTTCCAACAATTGAAGGAATACCTCGCGAGTCCACCAATTTTAGCGAAACCTGAAACGGGCGAAACCCTTTACCTTTACATCGCCGTATCGAGCTCGGCGGTGAGCGGCGTCTTAGTCAAGGAAGATCGAGACGAGCAAAAACTAATTTTCTACGTTAGTAAAACTCTGGACGACGCAGAAAAACGATACCCAACCTTGGTGAAACTCGCACTTGCGGTCATCATGTCCGCCAGAAAGTTAAGACCTTACTTCCAATCCCATTCAATCGTCGTCCTTACGAATCAACCACTTCGAACGATACTACACAGCCCAAGCCTGTCAGGTCGCATGGCGAAGTGGGCTGTCCAGCTAACAGAGTATGACATCGAATATCACAATAAGACAAGCGCAAAATCGCAGGTCCTCGCAGATTTTCTGGTGGAGCTTCCCCCGGAACTAATCCAGACCGACCTCCCCGACGAGAAGTGGTCCTTGTACGTCGACGGATCTTCCTCGTCCCAAGGCGCGGGTATCGGCATCCGACTAGAGTCCCCGACGAAAGAAATACTGGAGCAATCGTTTCGACTCGAATTTCCAGCCTCCAATAATGAAGCAGAGTACGAGGCCCTACTTGCGGGACTTCGTCTAGCCCAAGGGATCAGAGTTAAGAAAATCGAAGCTTTCTGTGACTCACAGCTCGTTGCTAGCCAATACAGCGGCGACTACGATACCAGGAATGACCGGATGGACTTGTATCTTAAAGCCGTCAAGCACCTCACTGATCGCTTCGAATCTTTTCCCCTCACCAGAATCCCGAGAAGCGACAACACGTCCGCAGACACACTGGCCGCTCTCGCTTCGACGTCCGAATCACATCAAAGGCGAGTTATCCCGGTCAAAAGCATCGATTCCCCCAGCATCGTCCTACCTCGAGGAGTATGTGCTGTTCGAGAGCTCGATGCAAGCAGCATGGACGCCATCGAATTACCCCTTTCCGATGTCGTCGATGAGCCTGCTGAACAAGAGCCAACAACCGACGACTGGAGGATCGAAATCATGCTCTATATTACAGATGGCCAAGTCCCACCCGACCGATGGGCAGCAAGGCGTTTGAAAGCTCGAAGCGCCAAATACGTTTAGTCACACGGCGACCTCTACCGTTGGAGCTCAACAAGCGCCCTGCTCAACTGTCTGCACGGCGAGGAGACACTCGATGTCATGCGAGAAACACACGAAGGAGCGTGTGGAAATCACTCCAACGGTCGAGCTCTCGCTCTAAAAATCAAGAACCACGGCCATTTTTGGCCGACAATGCTAACAGATTGTGATCAATTCGTAGCTCGCTGCGAGCAATGCCAACGACATGCGCCAATGATCCACGCACCAGCCGAACTCCTGGCCGCTTCCTCGCCGCCTTATCCCTCGATCTCGACAAAAACGATTCATACTTATCATCACCGATTACTTTACAAAATGGGTCGAGGCCGAATCTTATGCCAAAATCCAAGCGATCGATGTGAAGAAATTCATCTGGAAAAACATCATCTGCCGCCACGGACTACCCTACGAAATCGTCACTGATAATGGTCCTCAGTTTATCTCCGACGTATTCGAAGACTTCTGCGCCAAATGGAAAATACGGCTAAGCAAGTCTACACCGCGATACCTACAAGGAAACGGACAAGCCGAGGCAACCAACAAGACTATCCTCGACGGCATCAAGAAAAGACTCGAAGCTAAGAAAGGTTTATGGGCAGACGAGTTAGACGGAGTTCTACGGTCACATCGAACTACACCACGACGATCGACGAACAAAACTCCCTTCTCATTGTCTCACGGCATGAAAGCCTTAGCTCCTGCCGAGGTCGGTTTACCGAGCATACGCAGAACAATGCTGACACAAGACAGCAAAAGGAACGGAAGAATGATAAAGGATAGCCTCGACATGCTCGAGGAGGAGCGAAATCGCGCTTTATTACGCATGCAAAACTATCAGCAGCAGATCGCACGTTACTACAACAAACGAGTGAAAGGTAGGCACTTCGAAACTGGCGACCTCGTTCTTCGCAAAGTGTTCGAGAACACCGAAGAATACCGCGCCGGAAAGCTATGCGCAAAGAGGGAAGGCCCCTACCAAATCACCAACGTTGTAAAACCTGACGTTTACGAGCTAATGACGATGGACGGCGAAATGATACCTCGATCATGGAACTCGATGAACATTAAGCGGTATTACTACTAAAAAAAAAAAAGGGACACTCACCGAGCTATATTCGGTCGAGCTAGATCTCGAATGTGAACTACGATCGGCTTGATCCCAGTTTGTTGGGTACGTAGGCAACCTCTTACGAGGGACCAGTCCTGCATCCTTTCTTAAATCACCCGAATAATTACGTCGAGGTCATCCTCACTATTCGGACACGATTAATGAAATAAAACAGGGTAAGCCGAGTCATACCTCGCACCTATTGTCTAATAAGCCGAGTCATACCTCGCTCCTATTGTTCTTCTAGAATTTTTACCTCGCATCAGTTATCCTGTTAAGCAAATTTTCGCCTCGTCACAGTTGTTTTGTTACACAAATTTTCAGCTCATCTCAGTAGTTATATCTCGTATCCATTATTGTTTACGATTTAAATTGCGAGGTATTGCTTCAAGAACAAATTTACACCTCGTTTTAGTCGTTTTGCTTTGCTTAAGCATATCTCGATTCTATTGTCTTTTTACGATCCATTAATGAAAACAGGTCGAGTCATTACAAACGAGGAAAAACGATAATCATGGTCGAGTCATTACAAAGTAAAAAGAAAAGAAGCAATAACAGAGAGAAAAGGAAGACGAGATCTATTCTTCGGGCTGAGTACCGTCCTCGCGATCTTCGCGATCCTCGGCATCGTCGTGGTCTGAACCGCCATCTTGAGTTTCGGGGTAAGGCGGAGGCAAGTCGCCCTCCTCGAGATCGGTGAGGCTAAGATTTTCCAGCTTCAGCTCGCAGTCGTGCCTCGTTGCTTCAAGCTCGGCTTTCAGCTCTGCCTCTGACATTTCTTGTTCCTTCAAAAGATCGAGGCACTCCAGAGTACCTCGAGCTTGAACGAGGTCAAGTTTCACCTGCTCAATCGCCTCTTGCTCGGCAATACGAGTCCTCAGCCGGTCAATGCGACCCGAGTACTTGGCTTCAGCGTCCGCCCAGATTCGAGTGGTCTCTGTCTCAATCTTCTCTTCGGCGCGACGCTGCGCGGGAACGACCTCGGTAGCAATCGACTTCTCAGCTTCGATTTTAGCCTCGTTGACCAGCTGAAGATTCTTGACCAAGTCCAAGTTCTCCAGCCTCATCGTCTTGACCTTCTCGGTCAACTCCTTCACCCCGACATCCAGCGGCTCCGTTTTCTCTTCATGGCTTGCCAGTTGGCCTCGGCAAGCCTGCGCTGAGCGATGGCGGTATCGCGTTCGTCCACTGCCCTCTGACCAGCAGTCTGGGCATTCTTCAGCTTGGTCGCGGCGTTCTGGAGCATACGCAGGTATTGGCCCCTCGTGCAATTGCAGCTCGCGATAAACTGAACAAAAAGAACAAGGAAACCATGAGAGTCGAACCCAAATCGCAAACATAAACGTCAAAAGCGATCTGCGCATCACGTACCTTGAAGGCGAAACTCGCCATTTCCTTGTAAGCTGCATCGGAGCCAGTGGGAACCTCGGTAGTAGATCCCCTTCTCTTCCCGAAGAGCTCGGCACACTTGTCAGTGTCGTTGACAAATGGTTTGCTCGATTCGGGATACTCAAAAGAGAAACGCCAATCGACTTCCTTGACTTTATCGCCGCGAGACGGAGCGACCTTCGCTCGTTTTTTTGCCTCCTCACCACTGGCTCGACCTCCATCCCTCTCAGAAGGCTCCTTCCTTTTTCCACTCGCCTTATCCTTGGTGACCTCTTCCTTCTCCTGTTGATGAGCCAGACGAGCGGCTTCAGCTTCTTCCATCCTCTCCTTCCTCTTCTTGTCCTTCTTCTTCTTCAGTTTCTTGTCCGCCTTCTTCGCCGATCTAGCGGCTTCGTCCGACTCGTCTTCCTGACGGCTCTCCTCTCGATTTTGGACATCGAGTCCAGGGTCGTGATCAGCAACTTGAGTCTCGACCTCGCCCTCAACAGCAGAAACGAAGTTTGCATCGTGTTGAGGAACGACTTTGGCATCCCTCTGAACCATCTGCACTCGATCTGAATGCTCAGATCGAGAGGCAGAAGCCTGTTGATCCTTCTTCTCGCCCTTCTTAGCCTTGAGGCGTGCAGCGAGGCTGGGCGCGTTCACCTGAATTGGGGCCATCGTGATCGATCTCTCCCTTTGATTATTTTCTCTTTTCCAACTAGCTGAAACAAATTGACGCGTTAGACGATGTTAACAATAAAAACAATACCGATGACATCGAACCTACCGTTTGTGATGCGATTGATGGCAGCCTCGACTCTCCGACGATGAATGTCAGGCCACCTCTGAATGCCAACGGATCTGAGCTTCTGGAGATTCTTCCGGATAGGCGTCGAGGTTAATGTTTCGATCTGCAAAGAAAAATCGAGATGTAAGTAAGATATAGAGAAAAAAAATCGACAGTCGATCAAACTAGCAATCTACCAATTCTCTGGCTCCATTCGCTTCTTAAATTTCTAGCCGTATCAACGACTAACGACTCGTCGACCTTGGCGTAAAAAAAGATGCCTCCCAAATCGATGTCCTATTCACGGGGTAAATAAGAGAGCAATTCTTCCCGGCTTTAATGGTGTAGGTACCCGGGATCGAGTTATTCCTCTGGACAGTGGTCATCTCTTCGAAGAAGCGCCAGTCGATGTTAACTCCGACTTCACTCCCAAAAAGGAGAGCCGCGACCATATATCGAATCCCCGCCGGAAGAATCTGCGAGAGAGCGATGCCTCGCCGGTCTGCGTAGTCCGTCAATAGCCTCGGCAACGGCACCCAGAGATGACACATGCTGAACTAGGCCTCGTACAGCGTGACCCAGCCGACCGGAGCTCGCCATGGACGGTCGTCAGGACCTGGCGATCTAAGCTCGCAGCGAAAACCGTAGAGCGCCCGCATCTCTTCAAGGTGCTCCGGTGTCATCCGAGATCGAATATCCACTAATCGATTTTTGATGTTCCCCTTTCGTTTGGAACCCTTCCTTCGAGGTTTGGTTTGTTTGCCTTCCTCCTCGTTGTCTTCCTCGTCGACCTCATCCTCAGCTTGCTCCACAGCATCTCCTTCACGAGAATCTTCATCAACATCGACTACTTGAGGGCTCAAAGCCTCGCGTTGTGAGGAGGCACCATCAGGTCGAATTCGATCAGCCAATTCAGTAAGCGGCGATTCTTCTCGATCCGATCGACTTTCGGACCTCGAGTGTGCCTCAGGAGAGGAGCTATTGTTCACAGAAACCCCTTGGTCCGACTCAGAGCCAGATTCCAAGCTCAATTCAATCCGTTGTCTCCCCAACACCATCGTCGATGATGTCAAAATATAGTCGGAAAGCGTGATGATCGGAGAAATCAAACCGCAAAAAGAAAGACGGGAACGGCAGGAAAGATGAGGTCTAGAGAGAGAAGAAAAATGCTAGAGAGAAGGGAGAGCAAAGTTACCTTTTGCCAACGAAGAAGAAAATGAGAAGAAGAGAAGAAGAGCATAATATATAAAGGGAAAAGTAGCGGTTACCGAGAAACGCAATGATGACACGGACGCGTCCCAACGATTAAATTAAAGACGGATTCCATGCGTTTTCTCGAGAAACCCGATCATCACTCGCGACTCTTTGTTGGTCTTGATAACGGTCATCCGCAACATCTTAACTCCCAAGTATCACCTCGTCCCGAAGATCCTACAATTGATGTCGAGGCTCTAAAATCTGAAGAACTCATAGCTCGAGGCGTTGAATATCGATGCAACATCTCCATCAACAGACTGGGGGGGACAATTGTTGTAGGTGGGCTGAGCACAGCCCCTTTTCCGTAACTTCGACCAGGCCCGTTAGCGAATTGAAGAGGCCCAACAAGATCGAAGATGGACAAGCCCATTCGCAAAGCCAAAACGAGGTCGTTGTAAGAGATAAGCCCCCCGTATCAAAGGAGCAGCTCGCCACGTCGACGTAGGTGAAACAGCTCGCCACATCGACGTAGATGAAACAGCTCGCCAGCACGACATTCCGATAAACAGTCAGTCAGGTCTATCTACCCGGCCGCCCAAGCTACTCTGACCGAGATGTAACCTAATTTGAACACTATAAATAGCCCTGTAACTTCATTTATTACGGGATCCGTAATCTGAAACAAAGACTAAAATACTCGAAACTTGAGATCACTAACTCTTACCTCGCTTAGCTGACATCGCTAAAAGACTTCGAAGAAATCATATCGACCTCACCTCTATCTAACAAGAATCTCTGAGCTCCACCTAGATATATTTACCAAATCAACCTCCTGTGCGAATACTAAACAACATCAAAGTTATCGAATAAATTATTTGAGTTTTTTTTATCTATGTCGGCTGAAATTGTTCTTCATAATACTTATTTTTAATTAGTTGATTAGTATATATATATATATATATATGTTTATTATTGTGACTCAGTTTGTATTCTCTGAGATCAATACAAGCCGGATTTTGATGTGGATCACCTAGTCACGTTTTCTAAAACTCCTTTTGTTGTGTGTGTGTAGTCGTTTGTAAGGGTTTTCTAAAACTCAGGAAGTCTTCGTCTTGGTTCTGATGTCATCTGAATTTTGAGCCGTGAATTGTTTACACGTTCTTTCTTACAAAATGTAAAGTCAAATGTGTAAAATTTGGATATGAAGATACATTACGACATAAGGTTTTGCTCTGCTCAGAGATCATCACATGGAAGCTTCTCTCTTTCTGGTCAGAAATGTTCTGCATATTATTTTCTCTGATGATACTGTGATTGGAACCTTTTAAATAGTTTCTGTAGTACATGTTTACTTTTTTTTTGCAGCAGCAGTTGATGTTTTGATTGTGATGCATCAGAGTTCTTGGATTTATTGTGTCGGTTCCAAGTAATCGATTACATAAAAAGTAGAAACCTCTCTTGATAATCCAAACGGCAAATTACGGAATGAGATTATACAATATTTCCTACAGAATAAGTAAATGTGGAAATCTACGATGAAAAATGGGTATAAAACTAATAAAACTTTCTGCTAGAAAGAGTATTTAGGTTTGTTATCAATGTTGAATTTCACAGAGAAGGAATAGGATAAATTTAGTCGAATTTTAACAACATTATGAGTAACGTATTGTGCAAGGAAGAAAAATTTAAAAAAGCCAAGAAAATCAAGGAGAGTTTTTGAATTAAGTGTGGACTTTGTGAGAACACTCTTCTGGCATATTGTTGTGATGTGTAGATGGAAGACGTTCTGACCTGAGCGTCTTTGCAACTCTTAAGTGTGTTCCATTCAGAAACTGAACCATCATAGAAATCTTTCAATCAAGCTTAGAGTTTCTGATATATGAAAGCCTTACCAGTCTCCTAGACTCATATCAACAATGGCATCTGAAGACTGTACACGCTCCTCAGGAAAAAAATAAATTTCCTGCATTTATAAATCTAGATACCACTTAATTACAAAACTACATTTATTTTTAAAAATTCACTTGATAACTAGTTTCATGGCAATAATAAGATGTCCTGAAAGATTCTCTAATGCTAAGAAACACAAAAGGCTGTGAAGTGTTTGCAAATCCAGTGACTCAAGCAATGAGAAAGATCCATAGGATCACAAGGAGCAATTGGTTTTTATATCTCCACATAATCTACTCAAAAGATTTTAATTCGCTGCATTGCAGTTTTCTAAGAATCAGGTAAATTCAGGTTGGTTTCATCTAGTGTGTAAATACCCAAATATTGTAGAACTAAAAGACTACAACTAAGAAATCGAAGAGTAGAAACTGTGGAGGGAAAATACGTGGCAGCTAATTCACCAGCAGAGTATGACAGTGATGATGAGTTTATTGCTCCAAGGCAACAAATCAGGCAGCCGTTCATCAAAGCCGGAGCCGCAGTGATCCTTGGAGTGCACGGGAAAGGGTAACTTGTTTAAAAAGTTTTAAAGATGGGGAAATTAGAAGTATCAAGATTTTATGCCTTTAAACCGGAATCGAACCAAGTTAACCAAACCTTGATTTGGTTAGGACTGGAATAAATATAATGCCTTATGGGCTAGGGCATTCGAACTCTCTCTATATATATTAGTTAGTCTCTGCGATGATTTTGTAAATTTGTATTCATATCTCTCTCTAATGGATTCCATTCCGATCGATATTGTTCTCGAGATATGCTCGAGATTGCCAACAAAGTCAATCGCGAGGTGTCGTTTCGTGTCGAAGCTATGGGAGTCCATATTTTGCCGTCCAGATTTCACCGAGTCGTTCCTGACCATGTCTTCGTCTCGTCCACGTCTCTTATTCGCCATCCAAGAAGTTCAAAACAGTGATTGGTTCTTTTTCTCGTCGCCTCAACCTCATAACCTGTATGAGAATAAGGCGTCTCTTGTAGTTGCCGCTGATTTTCACTTGAAGCATTCTAAAGACATGTCATGGCTGCACTTTTGTGGCTATGCATCTGGTTTGATCTGTTGTTGCAATCGTAAGTGGATCTCAGAAGAGAAGGAAGATAGAGTGCATGTGATATGTAACCCTAGCACGGGACAGTGTGCTAGCTTACCTAAACTGAGAACTAACAGAGAGTCGAGAAGCTTTTTAGGGTTTGATCCGATTGACAAGGAATTCAAAGTACTATCCACTGCTGATTATAGAATTCTGACACTAAGAACTATGAATAAGAGTTGGAGAAAGATCCAATGTTCCTTCAGTCATTATCCTTACTCTGATGCGATATGCATCAATGGGGTTTTGTATTACTTAGCTCATATTGAAGAAGACTCTTCTTCAGTGATAGTTTGCTTTGATGTTAGGTCTGAGACATACAAATTCATTGAGTCAGAGGGTCCTTATGCTAAATTGATAAACTATATGGGTAAATTATGTGGGATTCGTTTTGGTGGTAGATGGGGTACCATTAAGTTGCATGTGTGGATTCTAGAGGATGCTGAGAAACTGGAATGTTCTACATATGACTACACTTTGCATGATGATAAATTTTATGTTGACTCCAGTGAATATTTCGTCGCTGGAGTGACAGCTACTGGTGAAATTGTGTTGTCGATGAAAGATACATCTCAACCATTTTATGTTATCTACTACAATCCCAAAAGGAACACTCTCCAAGGTGTTGAAATCAAAGGTTTTGGAGATGAGTTTAACGCTGGGAACAATGAAGTTTACGTCTTTGTAGACCATGTAGAGGCTTTGGAGACAACATCATCTAGAGCTCACATGGAACAAGATCGTGGTATACGTTTTGAGAGCATTAACCAGTTTGATGCTCTGCATCTTGTTGATGATGATTAATTTAGCGGTGCAAAAACCTGAGTGCGATCCCCTTGCTCCAACAAATTGGCTAAAAACTTTGTTCAATACAAGTATCTCTCTCTCTCTGTATATATCAAAGTTATCATATTAAGTTTTTTGTTCATGTCAGCTTTTTTGGCTGTAGGTGTGACTCGTTCTTATTTACAAGTGTTTTTTTTTTTTGTTCTTTCTTTGTGGTTATCATTAAACTCTTTTATTTATAATGTTAATATTCTCTGCTATGATATATGCATGAGACGCTTCATCAATTCTTCCTGCATCCATCTTCTATTATTATTTTACAAGGACACATTAAAAAGGACATTTGTGTCATGTGTGATTTACAATTGTGTCATGCTGAGGTGTCATCTCTAGAGAGCTTCTCAAAGGTTTTTTGAAAAAAAGTTTATGTTATTAGAACAATTACAATCAATGCCACTCATATTAATTTGGTTAGAGAATCAAATATATCTTATTAAACTAATTATTAAAAATAATTGTTCAAAAAATGATTGTTCTTTCCTTAATTAGACACACAAAAATTAGTAACTTCAAAACATATTTATTATCCAATTAAATAGAATAAACAAGATTTAAGATTTAATTATATCATAATAATTAATTTTTATATTCAATTATATAATATGAATTATTTTAAATCATTAAAGTATTTTATTCTCTTTGTTTACTTTTTCATTTCTGATTTAATTATCATATCAAACATATACCAAATTTATATTTTATGTATATGCGATAATTTGAATTTTGAAAAAAACAAAACAAAATAATTCACTAAATTTTTTATCTACTAATCAAGTTTTTGAAAATCTATATAACATAATTTAAAATCCCTACAATCAGCCTCTATATGAAAAAAAATATTTTCTATAACATGTTACTCATCATTTTTTTATATAAAAAATAGCATTTTGACCTAATTATAATTATTTTGTTTCCAACTCGATCTTTGATTTAAAACTTTTAAAAAATATTTGAAATTTAAAGGTAAATATCATAAGACTTTGCAAAAAAATATCAAGTTGTTGTTAGTCTAACAATCGAGAGTGTTGTAATCGACTCAAAAGTTAGTTATTTGTTTTCTAATCATTAAAAATAATTGTTCAAAAAATGATTGTTCTTTCCTTAATTAGACACACAAAAATTAGTAACTTCAAAACATATTTATTATCCAATTAAATAGAATAAAAAAGATTTGAGATTTAATTATATCATATTAATTAATTTTTGTATTCAATTATATAATATGAATTATTTTAAATCATTAAATTATTTTATTCTCTTTGTTTACTTTTCATTTCTGATTTAATTATCATATCAAACATATACCAAATTTATATTTTATGTATATGCGATAATTTGAATTTTGAAAAAAACAAAACAAAATAATTCACTAAATTTTTTTATCTACTAATCAAGTTTTTGAAAATCTATATAACATAATTTAAAATCCCTACGATCAGCCTCTATATTAAAAAAAATATTTTCTATAACATGTTACTCATCATTTTTTTATATAAAAAATAGCATTTTGACCTAATTATAATTATTTTGTTTCCAACTCGATCTTTGATTTAAAACTTTTAAAAAATATTTGAAAAATAAAGGTGAATATCATAAGACTTTGCAAAAAAATATCAAGTTGTTGTTAGTCTAACAATCGAGAGTGTTGTAATCGACTCAAAAGTTAGTTATTTGTTTTATTTAGTTTTACCATTCCTGTTATTTATGCTAAAAGGGGTTATTGAGAGTTGGATTTATAAAGATTTTGGTTAATTTTAAAAGTAATGAGATTAGTCAAATCTTCAAGAGTTTTATTTGATTTTTAAATTTTGCAGAGAGTTTTGCGGATTCAAACAATTTACAAAATATTTTTACTATAACAAATTTTGAGAATCCAATGGATTTATGCAGTATTTTGAAAATCATGATTTATGAGTTAAATTGTACAGAATCTTTATCCCAATAACACTATATTTTAATAGAATTATAGAATCATTAAAATACAAACTTTTTGAATAACAATGAATTTTGATTAGATTATAAAAATCATCAAACCAATAACCATGTATTTTTAAAATGTTATAACCTGTTTACGAATAATAGTGAAATCTATTAAAAAATGTAAAAATCCACAAACCAATAACCATAGAATCTTAAGCTCTAAATTTTTTCATAAATCTTATTCATACATAGTTTTCTTTTCATCACTGTTAAAGTTCATTTAATTATTCTAATAGCAAAATGCACTATATAACATTGTATATTACAATTTTATCTCTATATTGTTATGAAAATAGTTTTATTTCTATATATCAATATAGTTCACACCAATGTAATATATTTGTTTCTGAATTTTAAGTTTTTATTCTCTATAGTTTTATTTTAAACTTGGATATTTTTTAAAAAAATATAGATATCTCACTCCGCGCAAGGCGCGGGTTATTACCTAGTTTTTTTATATTTTATATGGACTGCTAATGATAATATAAGGAAAAACTTTGATTAGCGACAGTGTAAAAGAAACTCAGATTAGAAGTCGAGACTTAGACTTGACTGGATTAAACGCAGCGGTTGCGGTTGCGATTGCGGGAGTTTGCGGAAGCGGACGATTGCGGTTTTGAGCGTTATTCAGCGGTTTGCACAACTGGTTAAACTTTTTAAGGCGGATCTGTTTGCGGAACATTTTTTACTGGCAAACCAGCGGTTGTTTAACGGTTAAACATAAAATTACCAAAATAAACATCATATATAATTATAAAAAAACAGAAAACTATACTATTATGATTAATATCAAAATCACTAGTTTAAAATAATTAATAAGAATTATAAATAAACACTAAATAATTATTTTAAAAACTAATAAATTTTATAAATAATATGTTTTATTTTAATTCTTCGGAACATAACTCAAAATTGTATCTAGTAATATAATAAACTAGAAAAAATTAGCTCCAATACGTGGATCTTCTGGATTTGTCTTATGCATGATATAAAATTTCTTCAATTGATCTAATCAATTTTTTGCACGACTCAAACTTAAATCAACTCCAAATTGCTCATTAGTATTTTTTAAAATACGTTCCTTCTGGAGTGCTCTTAAAAATCTAGGATATTTATCTTAAGTTTGTTTTTTCACAATGATCCGTTGAAGTAATGCACATGTCATCTCATTTGATCATGTAACTTTCTGAAGAACAAAAAAAAAGAATTATAACAAACTAATTTTGTAATTAATAAAATACATATTTATAATTTCTTACTTTAAAAGTGGAAACAGAACAATTAATATAAATAAATTAAACCAAAGTATTATGGTACTTATGCTTGTATCTTAATTTACTTCAACTGATATAAAAGTCATGATTAAAGACTAGAATTTGATAGAAAAAGTGAGAGATTAGGGTTTTTATATATAGGAGAAGATTGGTTTTATAATTGTTTTTAACGTGATCTACTATTTTTTTTAGCGTGATTTTAATTTTTTTTAATTTTTTTTATCTAACCGCTACCGCCCGCAACCGTAAACGCTGGCGAGAAGCAACTTTTGGATTTCAGCGGTATAAAACGATACGGAACGGTTTATAGCGATTTCTATGATTGTAATAAAATGCCACTAACCGCTACCAACCGCAAACGCTGCGTTTGCGGGTGATAACGGGTAAACCAATCAACACCTTAGTATCAATAGATAAAAATGGCTTGTGTAAGAGGTTTCTTGGCTGCAAAGGAGATTCTTGGTTTGCTCTGTAGCAGTAACGAGGAAAGACGCTTCAGCACTAAAAAGGTTTCTTGCAGTGTACTCCAACCATTTTTGTTTTTCTATTTGTTTCTTTAGCTTCATGTACTTCAGAAACTTGATTTATCACATACTCTGATGATGAACACGTTCTGGACTCTGTTTCCTACTTTCTTTTGATCTGTGGTTTTACACATATAACACGGTTGATTCATGGAGAAGCCGCAGAAACATTTATAAAGGAGATTAATTAGAGAGAAAAGGACATACAAAAGGTTTAATCTCACTCTATCTTCTCACGTACAATGCTTTGTTACATGGTTTGATCAGTTAAACCAACTCCTAATGACATGACTATGCTGTAGTTGAGGCATTAATGTCTAAATTTGAAAATTCTAAAGATACTTGATTAATCATGGCGACAAACCAAAGATTTATGAGGCATTTTTGATCGGTTTATATCCTTAAACTGAAATCGAACCAAAGTAACCAGACATCCATTTGGTGCGGTTCTAAATAAAACCCTAGGCCCCCCAAACTCTATTATACATATATTAGTTAGTCAACTAATTGACCGATCTTTGAGTTAGTGATGGTACTGTAAAAATTTGTATTCATATTTCTCTCTCTCCCTAATGAATTATATTCCAATTGATATCGTTCTGGAGATATCCTCGAGATTGCCTGCAAAGTCAATCTCCAGTTTTCGTTGCGTGTCGAAGCAATGGGGGTCCATACTTCACCGTCCAGACTTCAACGAGTTGTTTCTTGTAGAGTCTTCCTTAAGAATCTTGAATAGTGAATGTGTAATACGCTCGTAAGCCTAAACATCACATAAATCTAGTGGCGGAAATGTCTGATATTGGTGAAGAGAGGAGATACTACATACTTGTTGCAGCAATCAATAGCGTCTTAATTTCTCAAACTCCCTCATAGTTCAGTTTCGGTCACGAGACAGAGTTGAAGCTTATTCTTTCGGGGTTAAGTCATCCGAGATGGTTGTCTGCCCCAGAGCTCTATCTATTAGGGAATACTTGGCAATCAAGACAATATCTTAACAATATAGAAGTATTTCCATTTAGTTTGTATATTGTATATTCTCTTAGATTTGCACTTATCACTTTGTACGTGTATATAAGTTCGACCTTTTTGGTCTTGTGAATACAAGAGAGAATTCCAGCTTACGAACTTCTCACTATCTTCATCGTGGAGAATAATACGTGCTTGGAATGTGTTTGGCCTTTAAATCTCGAAAAACACTCACACTCTTAAGTATCATGAGTAGGTAATAGTATTCTTATCGTTGCTGAAATACTTGCTTTTAAATTATCTTTTTTTCCAGAAAATAAGTAGCAGTGAAGTTCTCTTAGTTTTATCGGCTTAATGAATGAGTTTTTTTATAGAACATAAAGCATGATCAAATTTAAAAGCTTGTCCGTTTTGTTTGCGTCCACTATGAAGGTAAACACTTAAAGAAAGAAAGAAAGAAAAAGTTTATGACAAGATTATATATGATAAAACAAAAAGAAACTTCATTATGAAAAATACCAGAATATATTAATTTCTTTCACCTGATTTAATCTTGGTTTGCAAAGATACTCTTGTCTTCTGAAAAATTGAACCAAGAGAAACAATAATTTTTTTTATATGTGTCAATATGTAAGTTTATGGCTATAGTTTATGAACGCTCATTTATCTGGTTGTCATATGTAATATTTACGGAAGCTAAGTTTAATATTCAAATGTAAACTAATTTTCTCCTCCTAGTATTGCATCTTTTCTCTCTTTGAGCTTTTTTCATCTCCTTTGATATCTTTGTTTCCTGTTTATTTACCGTTCCTGCATTCACCGATTCTCTTCTCATTCGAATCAACCTATTTCTGTTTTTTCCTCTAGTGTTATGTTCAAGAGTCGCTGCTTCCTCAACGTGTTTATTCAAGAATTATAACACTAGGAGGAGAATTAAGCCCATGAATAGGAGATATCAAGTCGTTGCACAACCAATACATATTTGGATGGTTTAAATTTAAAACACAATACTTCTTGGCCTTAAGTTAGAGCTGACCCTGAATTGATATATTTATAAATCTAAAAATTTCCTTTAGAATTTTTTTTCTTGGAACTTTTAATATATAATATACATGTATAAATACAAGACCATTAGGTCAATGGATCAAAGTCGAAGTTTCTAGTCTCTCTCTCCGTCCTATTATCAGCAAATACAACGATCATGAATAGAGAAGAAGGTTCAGATTTTTTCCCGGTGGATCTCATTCCCGAGATACTTTCAAGATTGCCTGCAAAGTCTATCGGGAGGTTTCATTGTGTATCGAAACTATGGGGGTCCATACTTCACCGTCCAGACTTCAACAAGTTGTTTCTTACCGGGTCCTCAGCTCGTCCACGTCTCTTATTCGCCATCCAAGGAGTTGTAACTGGTGATTGGTTCTGTTTCTCGTCACCTCAACCTCATAATCCATATGATCAGAAGGAGGAGTCTCTTGTATTTGCGGCTGATTCTCATTTAAAGCGTCATGAAAACTCGTGGTTGCACTTTTGTGGCTATGCCTCTGGTTTGATCTGTTTCTGCCGTCATACGTGGATCTATGAAACAGTTCATGTGATCTGTAACCCTAGCACAGGACAGTGTATGAGCTTACCTAAACTGAGAACGAAGGACTTCTCAAGAAGCTTTTTAGGGTTTGATCCAATTGACAAGCAATTCAAGGTATTGTGCATGGCTAATCCAAATTTAAATTATGGTCAAAGAATTTTGACATTAGGAACTGGAAAAATGGGCTGGAGGAAGATCAAACCTCCCTTAATCCATCATCCTGCTGATGACTCGTCTCAACAGATATGCATCGATGGTGTTTTGTATTACTTTGCTTTGATGTGGGAAACGTTGGAAACGCATCATGTGATAGTTTGCTTTGATGTTAAGTCTGAAAAATTCAAGTTCATTGACGCAGCATCTAGTTATGATTGGGGTGTGAAGAAATTGATAAACTATAAGGGTAAATTAGGTATGATTAGTTGGCATTATACTCACTCTGGTGAAAGTGATACCTTTGAGTTTCTTATGTGGGTTCTAGAGGATGTTGAAAAACAAGAATGGTCCAAATATGTCTATACTTTGCCGTGTAAGTGCAATCGATTTGGTGTTGCTGGAATGACAGCTTCAGGGGATATTGTTTTGTGGGAGAAATATACATATAAACCGTCGTTAGAT
Source organism: Eutrema salsugineum (assembly GCF_000478725.1). Taxonomy (NCBI): domain Eukaryota; kingdom Viridiplantae; phylum Streptophyta; class Magnoliopsida; order Brassicales; family Brassicaceae; genus Eutrema; species Eutrema salsugineum. The sequence goes on from NW_006256612.1 coordinate 2,696,180, forward strand.
GTGTTTTACTTCAATCCCAGAAGCAACAGTACTCTCTGCAGTGTTGAAATCCAAGGTAACCATGAAGTGTTTGACATGAATAGACATAGCATTTGCACATTTGTAGACCATGTGGAGACTCTTAACTTTAATATTATGAACACAAACCCACCCACCAGAACAGAAGCGTAAGTCCAAGAGTAGGAACGTTTGAGAGCATTAACAAATTTGATAAATTCGCAGGTGTCAGAAATCTGATTGCGATCCCTTGCTCCCCAAGTCGGTTAAAAGCCATATTTAATACAAGTTGTATGCTCTCTAGATATCAAAGAGAAACTAAAGATTTAATTTTTTTTCTTCTTATGTTGGGTATTTTATTTGATGTAAGCGTGACTTCTTATTTACATTTTGTGTAAGCTTTATCATTCCTTTGGCTTAGCATTTTGTTATTTCTTCTTTCTGGTTATCATAAAACTATTTGTTTCCCCGTAATGTTAATATTCTCTGCTATGAGAAATGAGACGCTTTTTTCTTTCTTTCTGCATCCAATTTTTTATTTAATATGGACTGCTAAAGATAATAAAAGGAAAAAGGTATGATTAGCGACGGTGTACTAACAGAAGAGACTTCGTTTAATAGACAAAAAATGGCTTTGGTAAGAGGTTTCTTGGCTGGAAAGGAAATTCTTGGTCTGCTCTGTATAGCAGTAACGAGGAAAGACTTTCAGCACCAAAAGGGTTTCTTGCAATGTACTCCAGTTATTTTGTTTCTTTAGGTTCATGTATATTGATTTTATGACACAGCTCTGATGATGAGCAGTTCCACGAGATATAAAACCAAGTTCTGGACTCTGTTTAATCAAACCCAATTCTGTCTTTGAGAGTGGTGAGCTGGAGATGAAGGAGATGGGTTTTGTTGCAGACTCTGCTTCTTAACTTTCTCTTGATCTGTGGTTTTACACTTATTGCTAGTTGTAGATCACTATTGGAGACGAAGAAGCAAGGATGAGACGGAGCCAGAAGAGCTTATGCAGAGATGAGAGATAGAGACATTATTGGATTGCACATCAGGTACTGATTTTTTTTCACCAAATCTGTTCTTGCTTATGCAGTCACTATCTTCTTGGCATTCTCAATATCTTCTTTAATTGGTTATTGTTGTGCAGACTGAAAAGAGTGGTTGTTGCTTGGGGGAATGAATCCCATGGTTGAGGTACACAATATCTGAATATAACTTATGGTTTTCGAATTCTAGGTAAGGAGAAGATGGTAGTCATACAACGGACAAGGCCCTGATTTTTCCATTTAAAGGTTGCCATGTCAAAAGTTTTTGGGCATTTACACTGCCACGAACTCTTGTCTTTGTTATCAACAAAGGTGTTATCAATTAATTGACAACAAAAAAAAAAAACAATGTGTACAAGTGACTAATGCAATTTGGGGATTATGTCTTGGACAACAAAACGGTTAAGAAGATTAAGGCATGTTTGGCTTGGTTATTTAATCGTCAGAAGTGAATCAATTCAATTCTGGGGGAAGAAAAACGCATTTTTGGGTTTCTAATTTCTAGAACATCCTCAATCAAAACATCAGATAAAGCAAGATTCATATATATACTAATTAGATTGGACAAGACAGAATTCTGGAGAGATTAACAGGGACGAGAAGTCGAGAACATACATCCACTAACAGATTCCTGAGCTTCGTGACTCGTGAGGAGGTAAACGCAAGTTCACGTGCGTTCCATTATTGTATAGGTTAGGTCTTAAAAAATATTAGAGAAACAAAAAAAAACTTAAGCACTTCGGTTTAAAATTAAAAACCTAAAAAGGAAAAACCCTATATTTATATTAGAGTCTTCGGGATGATTTCGTATATCTCTATCTCTCTGTGTCCGATTAGCACAACTTAAACAATCATGAGCAGAGGAAAGTATTCTAATTCCATCCCGGTCGATCTCATTATGGAGATATCCTCGAGATTGCCTGCAAAGTCAATCACGAGGTTTTGTTGCGTATCGAAGCTATGGAGTTCCATGTTTCATAGTCCATATTTCAAAGACTTGTTCCTGACCAGATCCTCCAAACGTCCACGTCTCTTATTCCTCATCAAAGAAACTCATAACGGTGAGTGGCTCTTCTTCTCGTCGCCTCAACCTCATAATCCATGTGAGAAGTCATCTCTTGTAGTTTCCGCTGGTTTTCGTTTGAGGTCTTCTAAAGAATTGTCGCGGCTGGAGTTTCGTGGCTATGCCTCTGGTTTGTTCTGTTTCACACATCATATGTGGATCTCTGACAATGAAAAGAGTATAGTGAATGTGATATGCCCTAGCACAGCACAGCGTGTGAGCTTACCTAGACTGACAAGTGACGATAAGTCGACAAGCTTTCTAGGGTTTGATCCTATTGGCAAGCAATTCAAGGTACTGTCCAATCATAAAATTCTGACATTAAAAGCTGAAAATATGGAGTGGAGGAAGACCCGATATTGTTCCTTAACCCATGATCCTAAGTCCGAACCGATATGCATCAACGGAGTTTTGTATTACTTAGCTCAAGACTCTTCGACGATAGTTTGCTTTGATGTTAGGTCTGAAACATACAAACTCATTAAGTCAAAAGGCCATGAGCCTAAATTGATAAACTATAGAGGTAAATTAGGTGGGGTTCATTGGAATTATTATGCTTACGGTGGTATAAGTACTACCATTGAGCTGCATCTATGGATTCTAGAGGATGCAGAGACACAAAAATGGCACAACTATTTTTACACTTGGCATGATAATAGATTCGTTGACCGCAATGATGTTTACGTCGCTGGAGTGACAGCTACAGGTGAAATTGTGGTGTCGACGAGACGTATACGTGTACCGTTTTGTGTTTTATTCATCAATCCAAAAAAGAACACTTTCCAAAGTGTTGAACTTGAAGGCTTTGAAGATATGTTAGACATTAAGAACAATGAAGTTTACGCCTTTGTAGACCATGTAGAGGATCTCAAGTTTGATGTTGTGAAGACGACATATGATGCAACGTCTACAAGCCCTCCCGAAGAGAAGCATAAACCTTAGAGATCATCAAAATCATCTAAAGCTCGAAGATCGTCAAGATGATAGATTATTTTATTTACAAGTGTAAAATGCTCCAAGTTTATTTTTTATTCTGAGTTGTTTACATAATATTTATGACAGAGCCTAGCTATTTTGGATGTGTGTGTGACTTCAGATTTACAAGTTTATAACGGTTTTGTTCTTTCTGGTTATCATAAAGCTCAAGAAAAAAAAATATGCTCATCGTCAACGGAAAGGTAAATTTAGTCACTCCATTTTTTACCAAACCAGTGAAAAACAAGGCGCGTCATTTTTTCTTCTATTCTAATTCCTCTAAATCCAAAGTTTATTATTCAGTTTAATCAGTTAAAATCATCAAATATGACGGAATCATATGAGAGAGATGTTAGTTTCTCTTCGTCTCCTATAATATTTTAGTTTATTACTTGATGTATTTGTGTCTTGGAACTAATCAGAGTTTTCAGACCACGATTGCCACAGAGATAAGCCAAAGTGGTTTTCAAAGCATTGAAACAAGTACAGTTAATTTCAATTAACAACACTGTGTACTATTACTATCGATCGAGTCTTGTATTGACTCTATCATAGCCAACCATTGTCAGAGTTCTTTATTGATTAACTGGTTAATGATACGGTTTTATTGTCGCATTTAAACCACACATTTCTCCATCCTTTGATCCATATCATTTATAGTGCAAACAAGAAACTCAATGCTTCTGCCTGAACAAATATGCTTCCTCGAAAAATCTCTTACAATCCAACCTAAATCTGTGATATTAGAATCAATCCTTCAACTCGTACCATCCCTTGAAGAAACTCCATTAGATGCAGCTCTGTGAGAGTATTACGTTTTCTTGAACATAAATTCGTTACTAGACTTCCAAATAATCCAGCAAGTACAGAGTGGAATCAATTTTGCTTCCATTGTGTTACCAGCATTTCGATGGATCGAAAACAAAGCACGGATGTTATCTTCTGAACTTACATTAACTCCATCAAAGTGAAGAATACTCACACATTTGGCGTGTTGGCATTCAAAAAAAAAATCGGGATTTATTGTTTAAACATGTTGACAACATCTTTGGCATAAAGGGTTTAGGGGTTTTGTGATTAATTGGTTATTGATGCGGTTTTAATTCGAGTAAACCAGTATGGACGATATTAAAGATAGAGTCAGATTTTGGCTAAATTGTTGATTCTATTGCTTTTTATTTCGGAATCATATATACAGAGAGTTTTTGTCTGTGTTGGGACTTGGGACACAACATTTGATTCAAAGGCAAAATATTTTTTGTGAATATAATTTCAGTCTCGTATAGTTAACCGGTTTTTTTTGACACAAAATCTCGAATAAACAAGAAGACACAGAAAAAAAAGATATAGAATCTGGATCATCAGTTCTCCAAGGTGAAAAACACATCAATGTAATTTCAGTCGCAAATTACCCATTTGTTTTATGAGATTCATCATCTGCCCAGATCCAATGGGAAAACAAGAGAAGCGGATTTGTATTTCATAAATAAAATAATAATAAATTAATCAAAAAAATCATTGGAAAAGATTTTGGATCGATCAGAACCTGTCGAGATATCACAATAACATCACTCAATGTTGTCAGTGGATTGACAGACTGTGAAATTTTTATCGTCACCTCGACCCAAAAACAAAACCCAAATTCCAGATTTCAAAAACTCTGATTGTGTACGAAGAACAAAAAAAAGGATGTAGAAGCTCAGAACTTCTTAGAGGGATGTGTTTACCGTCAGCGATGAAATTAAATTCATCTCTAGACACGGTTTTTTTCATCACAGCAACTACTACACAGATTCCGAAGAAAACGAATTGAACAAACTAAAACCCAAAAATAATTTTGTATATAGAACCATAAAACAACGATTAGACAAGAGAGGCGAGAAAACACTTATCTGTTTTAGGTTTCGGTGTGAAGACTATATATATATGCGGGAAATAAAAAACGAGCTTAAAGGAAACCCTAATTTATGCGACCTCCTAGGTTTTTTTAAGAAAAAAATATTGTTCATTTGCTATTTAAAATATTTATTTTCCCTTTTTCATATAAAGTATATTTTTATTTTCTTTTTTGTCAACTATTTATGAATTACTACCCATAATTCCAAAAAAGATTTCAAATATACATTGTGTCTCAAGTGTGGAAATTGTTATCAAATCTTGAGAATTTATATATTATTAACAAATCATGAGAAATGATAATGTTTTCAATAAGTACAACTATTTTAAACAAATCAAATATTAATTTTTATTTTATTACTGATAAGTGATAACTCTCTAACTAAAAATGAAGAAAAGGTCGAACTCAGATAAGTAACAAAGTTTGGGTGAAAAAGAGAAGCCAAAACATGGTTAGGATAGAAACTGTGAATAACGAGAGAGAGAACGTAAACCGATCCTAAACCGAGCCTTAAACCGATTAACAAAAAACCAACATCAAAGGAAAATGCTACTAACGGAGCTATCATCATGGACACGCCAAATGGTCTCACCCAGAAGGTTAGCCACCGATAAAATAGTTAGCTGCGGGAAGTAATTCTTCTCCGCCACCGGTAAAGTATTCGTCACTATCACTTCTTGCAGCAAACCGCTCGATAACCGCTCTATCGCTGGCGGACTGTGTCACATTTGATTTATTCGAGTCTCTCTCTCATCAGATAATGTTTTTAATTCTCACATATATAACATAAAAACGCAAGAAAATGTGACGAAATCGAGCTTAATGGGTTTTACCTGAAAACCGCGTGTGTGCAGCAAGCATAAACCTCACGAGCACCCTCCTCATGTAGAAGAGCTGCTCCTTTCACAATAGTTCCTACCATTAAAAAAAAATTGGTTCTTAGTAACTTTGTTTTGCTCTGCAAATCCTATCTCGATTATGGATTAGAGTTTTTTTGCTTGCAAATGAGAACGGTTTTTTAGAGATTGTTGTAGGAAAGAACATGTTAGGATTGCTTTTGTTGTCAGTAACAAACATGATCAAAGAAAATGGAATTTTTACTAACCCGCGGTATCAATCATGTCATCGACCATTACTGCCACTTTCCCTTTAACATCACCGATTAGGTTCATGACCTGTGGGGAAGAAGAGTATTATTAACTCATGCGTACTTGCGTGAAGGCAAGAAACTGAGTATTGTGAAAAGAAAGAAAATGCTAAGTTTACCTCAGCAACATTGTGGCCATGACGCCTTTTATCGACAATGGCGAGTGGCGCATCAGATAATTTCTTAGCAAATGCACGTGCCCTGGCTACTCCTCCCACATCAGGAGAAACCACTACCAAATCCTCTGATGAAATTGACTTGCTAGCAAGATAATCAAGTATCACAGGCTGCAATTTAACCGCATTATTTGGTTAAAGATTTTAAAAAAAAAGAAGATAGAAACCTCTCAAAAACGTTGAAAATTGAGGTACCTGGCAATAGACATGATCCACGGGTATGTCAAAATAGCCCATGGACTGTCCTGAATGAAGATCACATGCAAGAACACGATCCGCACCGGCTTCGGTTATAAGGTTTGCAACAAGTTTGGCAGCAATGGATTCACGCCCTTGTGTCTAGAACAATATAGACACATAAGCTTTTAAAATTCGCTTGAAACCTGATAAAGAGTATTAAGAGAACGATTCACAAGGAGAGAGCTGCCTTACCTTTCTATCAGCTCTTGCGTATCCAAAATAGGGAATCACAGCTGTTACTTTCTTAGCTGATGCTCTTCTGCAAGCATCAACCATGATCAAAAGCTCCATGAGATTCTCATTCGTTGGAGTGCAGGTAGGCTGCACCAAAAAGACGTCGCAACCTCTAACACTCTCTTTCAGCTGAACATAGATCTCTCCATCAGCAAACCTCTTTATGCTAACCTTCCCAAGCTCCAACCCCATATACCAAGCAATTTCCTTCAAAATGAAATTTTTTACTCTTGAATCAAGAACTCTTTCACCAGAAGAGAACTTGGTTAAAAAGACTGTCTCGAGAAAGCCTACCTGAGAAAGTGCTGGATTTGCAGTACCAGAGAACAACTTCAGCTTCGTGTTGGTTCTATTGACGGATTTCTCTAACCGGGAAGAATCAAAGAACTTAGGAAGTGTCGTCTCATTGATAATCGGAACACGAGCGTTCCCGTTTCCAACATTCAGTGCCCTGGGCAAATTGCATATCTAGCACACACCAAATAAAAGCAAATGGCAAGGAATTGTGAAATCAAATTCACAAGATTGGATTTGGCAATGCTCATAAAGCCCTCAACACACAAATTCTCACGAAAGAGATGATTAGTCAGCTCATAAACGCACTGCTAATTGCAACCACTGAATCCAGAAAGTCTCACAGATCACAGCATAGATTCAACCAGACACTTTTGAATTTTCAAGACAAATACAAGAAACATAATGTAAGTATTGGAATCATATATTGACGGAGAGAAATTGCTCACCGCGCCACCGGAAACGCAGATTCGGGAGCGAGACTCAGTGGTCGTGAATGAAATCGAGGAGCGAGGGAAGAGAGACGAAGACGACGAGGCTAGGTACGACGGAATCTTAACGCCGGGAGGAGAAGTCAGAGCCAGTGACGCCATATGTAAAATATACGTCGGGGAATCTCTGAGTGACGTACTATCAGATTCTCGCCGTAGAGAATTCCGAGACACACGAGAACTGAAATCAGGTGTATTCAGGATTGGGAGTGTAAAACGAAGAAGAAGGAGAAGCAGCTTATAATAATGGCGAATTTGTTCTTCTCCGGGAATCCAAAATTCGAATGTGGACTCGTCTCTCTTTTTATCAAATCTCAGGCGGTGCGGCGAAAGTTTTTCCTCACTTTCTCGACATTACAAAAACAAAATAAATAATAAATATTTGTTGGAAAGTTCAATGTTACTAACGGTGTCGTTTTGGTGGAGGCCTACTGGTCTCTGCGGGTGGCTTTCAAGCTTACGTGTCAGGTGGGGACTTAACGTTAAAGGAGTCAAAAGACAAATTGTTTTTTATTTTTTCTTAAATGTCCAATTGAGTCTTATTTCTTTACCGTATATATTTTTGAAAATATATTTGACTAAATTTAATCCAATCGAATAATTACAAGTTGTATATTTGAAAAACTTCTATAATTTGAAAACAAATTTTGATTTTTTTTATTTACTTTCTTGTAGATATAAATATGGCATCTTCATATATATCTACTACAAAATAGTGTAGAAATTAGATTTAATATATTTACTACAAATTTGATACGATCAAAAGATTCTATTTTATCTACCAACTCAGAAATTTCGTTTATTAATCTTTCTAAGCATGCTATAAAACATTAATGTCTTACATCTACTACAAAGAGAGAGTTTTTTGGGGGTAACTACAAGGAGATAGTTATATAAAAAATGTCACTATTTTAACTCTATAAACGGCGACAGCAAAAGTGGTACCTATCGAAGAAATTCTCATTCTTTCTTGGATATAGATGCAAACACAAATTAAATGCTTATATCGCAATTCAGATAGACACTATAGTTGGGTGTGCATAGCCTATACCGGACTTGCTGACTAGTGAGAAAAATCCAAATACAAATTCTAAATAATCTCATACTTTTCTGATTCTTAGTGCCACTTGTTTCTAAGCAATTTTCATGCTACTTTAGGATTCACCTAAAGCCATCTTTAATTTTGGACAGAAAATTCATTAATATAAAAACCTTTATAAAGAAAAAAAGGAGACCATTCGTTTTTTTTGGGTTCCTTTTGGCCGCTATACAAGTAGATTGGGTCACACCATCAGATACTGGCCATTGAAAACATAGAAAAGTGCACATTTTTAAAAGAACAAGTCAATTAATCAAAAGTGAAGTGTGATTCTTCTTCTAAATCAAAAAGGTTTCAACTTACAAAAGACTTCTAAAACACTACGAAACAACATAGAGATTGCCTAAAAACTTGTTTTGAGTTTTGACACGTCAAGAACGCCAAATTGAGAATATTTAAAGTCGTAAATGTAAATTTTGGGACCAGAAAGATGAGAATATTGATTAGAGAGACTGGAACTTATGAAGAAGTTTAAGGATTTGAACATATGTACTTATCTTGTAGTGATCACAACTTGTAACTTGTCTGAAATGTTCAACTGGGCTCTGGAGATTGATTGTCCTATCGAGGAAACCGAAGAAAAACACAGAACGGATATGATAATCTCAACCGCTTGCTAGACCAAAGTAACAAATGAAGTAAAAAGCCATTATTGCAACTAAGAGATTGCGTTTATACCACAGGGGATATATTAGATTGTCGAAGAGCACGAAGCTGCGTGCTTTCCATGTTTTCAAGTAATTGTGTTACTGTGTTTAGATGAACGCCGCTGTATCGAGAAATGAAAATTGGGTTAGAATTCTCTAATCACATTTCTCAGTCATTGGTTTTGAAACTATCTCTCAGAATTCAACTCCAAATGCATCCATAAATGGAACAAGATACATGTCCTGTTGACTAAAACTGAATGCTGCTAAAAATACGATCGAGTAATTCTTGCAAGTCAAAGGAGATCCAAACCTGTGTAATCCGCTTTCTATATGGGCATCCAGAGATGAAATCACTTGAGGAAGCTGGGCCAACGCCTTAAAAAAAAATTGAAAAACACATAAGAAACCATTCATTGTTTATGTTATAAATGCTACACCAGAAATTTACATACTTGTCCAGTTGTCTTAGTCAAGGAAGCTTTCGCCAAAAGATTCTTTGGGAGCTTTGCCAATTGAGCCTGCATTGGAGACAAAACATCTCTTCTTTTAGAGGAAAGCAGGGAAATACAAATTTTATCCTAATACAACTTCTTAGATGCATATTAGTATGAACAGGATGATATAAGTAGCCTCTAATGAAGTAGAAGGCATCTTATGCTTCGAACAACAACGAAACTGTTACAGAATTGTTAACACTGTCTGTGTTTTTTTTTGTTTTTTTCATATAATCTTACACAAATACTGAATTCTATAGCTATATCTGATCATATTAACACTGTAGTAAACTCAGGCAAATGGTATAGACTAGATTCAAAGTATATAACCCAATCCATAGACCAAAAAAAGTTGATCAAATTCCAAAGCTGGTTATTGAAATCGCATTCCAACTTCACTAGTGAAAGTGAATTCAACAGCTAATACATAAAATTTCACATGAAGAATGCAGATTGGATCAAAGGTTCCCGAATTTCAGCATTTGATCACCAAAATTGTTGTGAACAAGAATTACAATTATAATTATAATCTCTCCTAAAGACCAATCACTAAAACTTTATCCACAATTATAATTATCCAACCTAAACCTTAATTCATCCAAAAAAAATTCGACTCACGAATCGCACGATCTTCACCGTTTTACTATGCAATCACGCATTAAAAAGGGTTTCGAAGAGTGTAACCTGAGAAGACGACGATTGACGCATCAGATGAAGAAGTTTAGCAGTAGAATTAACGGCTTGTGAGATCTGATCGGCGACGATTGCTTTCGCCGTTCGATCACCTCCGCCGATTCCTCTTGCATTTTCCGATGCCGTCGCCATTTTTCTTCAAGTTTGGTCTCGTACACTTCTCTTTTTGAAACAAATGGGAAAATATAGGTGTCCCGTTGTAAATAAAACAATTTCCCATCACACCCCTTTAATTTTCGATTGATAAAATATTCTCCCAATATTTTGTTAACTATCAAATAGACACTCCATATCAAACCGGAATTGGATTGCGATTCACACAATTCGGTACATGAAAACCAAATCACATCAACGGTGGTTTTCTATCATAAACATCTCTAATAAAGTATAATGTATGGAAGAATGAGAATTTGAGTACAGACATTACTACAATCTTCAACATCTTCAATTTGTATAACCTATGGTATAAAAAAGAATTACAAAATTGGACTGCCAAAACAAAAGTTCACATACACATTCTCAGGCTCTATCCTACTGAGTAAGTTCCTCTAACACAATACAGCTTTTTGTTTGGTAAAGTCCTCTTGTGATCTTCAAATTGACATTCTCCAGAAATCTCAATACGTATCTTAATCTCATCTTTCTCTTCATCTTCTTCTTGTTCGTTTTCGCTTTTAACAACAATAGAGTGTCCAGTAGAATGTGACCTCCAAAACCGCGTTGATTCTCTCATTCGTCTTTCATAGCTTTCAATTTCGTCTGTATGCTCTAAACTACCAATAGTAGTAGCACTAGGATGCTCCTCGTGAACAATGATCGTCAACGTGTCACGAGACAAAGGCTCTTCATGGCTTTCAGATCTAACAAGATCGGTTTCAAGAACAGCATGCGGTTTTTCTTGCGAGGTCTGGTCTGCATCAAGCTCACGTCGACATACAGGGCATGTCTTGTGTGATTCAAACCAAAGATCAATGCAAATCGAGTGAAAGAAGTGGTTACATGTAGAAATGAGTCTCATTGTGTCATTGTCCATGAAATCGGTTAAGCAAATGGAGCATTGATCCGTGCCACGATCTTTAACCGAATAAGGAAACTCAGGGAAAGATTGAATGATCTTGGAATCGAGACCGGCGTTTTCGGGTGGGATAGATGGTTGATTTAGGTTACTTGGACGGTTTCGGTTACGGTGGGTGTTGAAAATGGTTAAGATTTTGTTGAAGAAAGATCCACAGAAGAAGAAGGAGAAGAAACCGGTCAAAACGATGAAGAGAAGACCACCGGTCAAAACTATGGTGACCGGTGTGGAAACGAGGGTGTGGACTGGTTTGAAAGTGTTTGTTCCGGTCGTGGATATAGACATTTTGAAGAAGACCGTGGAGTGAAAACGGTCGGGTTAGAAATAGTGTGACTGGTTTTCATTAGGTTGCTTGAGGAGGAAGAAAAGGATTTGTTGTGATGGTTGCGTGTGGGAAGGGTAATTGTCAGTGGGGAAGAGAGAAAATAGGAGAAAGGTAAGGTTTGTGTTAGGAGAGATTTGAGCGAGTCTTTGGTGAGAAAAGCTAGGTTTTTATTTACGGCTAATTAAATAAAAAACAAAAATTTTACGATTAGAAACAAGTCAACTAAATTTGATCAAATAAAATTACTCAACGTAAGAAAATTTTGATTAGTCAAAATAGTCTTACGCATTATGATTTTTTTATAATTCGTAAAATTCTATTTTGCTAGATTAGTAAGTTGTGAAAGAATGTGTTACATTAGACGAAAATTTTTAAAAAGAATGTATTAAAAATGTTATACTTTCAAGAGCATAACAGATAATATTATACATTCAAGAGCATAACAGTTTTCTTGATACCCAAGTGTTTTTCAATGTGATCGATCTTCTAGATAAATAATGAAAAGAACCAAAAAAATTGAGTAAACCAAAACTTACAAACAAATATGTTCAAAAACCATACATAATTTAGTGATTAAATTTACGCACCTATTTTCTACTCTTAGCCGTTTTACAAGTTCAAAACATAATTATAACTTGTACAAAGACTACATTTTGGGATTGCCAAAAAAAATGGAAAGGATACAATCAAAGAAAGATGAATTTTATTTTAAACAAGTCATAATCTACAACAGCAACAACAACAAAACAAGATACAAGCATTACAAAGATACAACAAAGCTCTACAAACAAACTGTACCATCATCACTGGATTGTTTAAACTCGGAAAAAAGAGATTGTAATTTTCAAACCAGTTATCTACCCGATCTGTAAGAAGAAAAAAAGGGATAAATTATTCAATGTCGTCGATCCAATCACCATATATCCGACTGATTTTGGCCGGTCCTTTCCATTTCTGATGAGTTCTGATCCCTGGCTTCTGCGTAACCGCACTAGAAGCTCGTTGCAATGCGACTCCACTGTTGTAAACAGCGTCTGCATGATGAGAAACTCCCGGAGATACAAGTGTTGTTGTCTCTGACTGTACTTTCGTGCTCGGTCCTGTTTGCTTTACGTCCGGATTGGGAGATACTCCGTCTTTGCCTTCTTCTTCTACGAGTCCACCACCAAATCTATGCAACTCTGCATATCATAAAGACTCAACCTTTAGAGCCACACAACTTCGGAACTTTCTAAGGTCATAAAATTCAACAAATCTAAGACTGTTTCCCATTAGAGATTATTCACACAAAGCTTCCCTTTTCAGAAATGTAAGACGGATTTACTATCAAAGTGTTTGAGATTTCAAGCAATGTATAGCTCAGCCCTGCGCCTAAAGTATCAATTTGCATCAACTCGTCTCTTTACTTACAATATCAGGTCCATTACATCTTCAACAGTTCCCCAACTGATACAAGTCCTACACAAATCAAACCGGTATGCTTTGTGCTATCTTTATAGTTTTGTTGTATCCATTCGTTAGTCTCCTATAGCGCCTAAATTCCATTTTCACCATGGACTAAAACTTCTACTTCTATATATCTTAACTAACAAAAAGCAAACTAGCTATAACATTCTAAGATAACCCAACCTACAAAAAAGGACAACTGGAAAGCTTGGCTAATCACAAGAGACCTTGAGACCTATGCACAAGCTTAACAATTCCATTCATCAAGTCTAACAAAGAAAAAAGCAAACTAAATCGAAGAAAAGCTGGGATAAATCTTTACCTGCAGCTCCATGAGCAAAATGACACTTAGCACCAAACGGACAATACCCAGTAATCTCCCACTTATTACAAATCCTTGTCTTCCAATTTGAAGGCTTCACAACATGAATTCCACTTCCATTTCCATTTCCACTTCCATTTCCACCACCACCAAGCACTACTACGTTGCTACCACCACCAGAACCACCGCCACCTCCAATTCCACCACCAACACCACCACCGTAGCCACCAGGGCCTAAACTAATCGCAACGCTTTCTCTATTCCTCGAAGCCTCATCGTGCAGAAACGTACAGCTTTCTCCATAAGGACATCCTTCTTCAGTGTAAAACTTCTTGCAATGTCTTCCTTTAAAAGATCTCCCACTCTCAGCCGTCGACGACACCAAAGACGGGATCTGAAACTCTTCCCGAGGCTCAGCCGCAGCAACCGTAGTAGGCGTTCCCGTACCGGATCTCTCCTCCTCGTGAGCCGCCACGATCTCCTGCCAATTCGGCGGCGGACGGCGAAGCTCCTCCACGGTGTGAGCGAAGTTGCAGTTCGTGATGTACGGACAAGTCCCGACTCGGAACTTGCAGCATAGCTTCGTCTTGAAGAACATTTTCCCGATCGCTTTGGTCCGGTTGCTCGCGGCGGAGGCGGAAGTAGTGGCGGACGAAGGCGACGGGGAGCCTCTCGATTTCTTGTTCGGAGGACCGTTATCGCCGGAAGAGTTATCGGGATTCACAGCCCAGACGCGATTGTAGTCATCTTCCGTTGCCCATACGGCGCTATCGCCGAGATTCGGGAACCAATTCTCCGGCGGAGGATTGTTCGTGGGTATCACGTGTACTACATCTCCGCCGGAATCTCGCCGATGACTCATTGTGTGTGAAATCGAGGAAGCTCGTGAGTCTAACCCTAATTTTCTCCAATCAATTTGTGAACTTTTAGAAGCAATTTATGAATTTCCACCAGAAAATTCACGGGAAAGCCGTGGAATTTCGTGAATTCCGGAGATGGGTGATGGTGAAAAACATAAAATTCATCGATTAACGACAAATTTTGAGAAACCCAAGAAGAAAAATTATTAAATGAAAAAGCGATAACTGGAAAAATGAATATCAACAGATAAACAAACAGATGATTGAAGAAGATGAAGAAGAAGTATAAGATAGTACACAGCCACTCGAAAAGGAAAAAACGTCGTCGAGATTGAAAGATTAGAAGAAGAAATTTCGAAAAATCATGTTTCGCCGAAAAGAATAAAAACCAAACAGGAATATTCTAAGCTTGAAAGTGAGAAAATAAAGAAGGAAAAACAAACGTGTGGATATTGGATAAGATCTTAATTAGACAATAATTTAACGAGAGCTAAGCAGCAAACAAGTTACCAAAATAGGTAAAGTCTAGTGAAAAATGAAATTAAAGACATGTAAAAATTGATGAAGAAATCTTTTATAGATTTGCTATTTGAAGTCAGGAAATTTTGTCGATAAAAAAAAATTCAGGAAATTGTGTAGTATTTTCTTACAAAGTATTCATATTCAGTATTTAAATGTAATGAAATGTTGCTCCTTCAATGAAAATGGCTCTGTGATGTGTTTTTTTTTTTTACATTTTCAAAAATCGTTTTGCTCAAAACTCCCCCTTAATTCTGTATATAAGAAGAACTGGTAGTAGAGTAGCTTAGATTCATTGTTGCGCGAAAAAAAAAAGTAAAAAGAAACTTAGTTTACCAAAAATGTGTAAAATGGCCTAATTCAAACATACACGGTTAAATAAAATGCACGTTGTGGGTGAGGCGCTTGACTCTTGTAGTTCGCAGGTCTGCGATGGCACATCTCTGTGCAACGTGTGATCAGTTCGAAACTCGTTCTAAGCATTATTAGAGAGAGAGACTGGGGAAGCAGCAAGCAGAAGAGCGAAGCTATAAAGTATAATCATATGAGGTATTCTTAAATATCTCTTTTTTTAATAAAAAAAAATCTCAGCATGAGAAATAAAGTGTTGACATGGGATCTGATCACTATTATTTCGAAGCTTGTACCTGATAAAAAAAAACATAAATTATGTGTGCTTCATATTGTAGTTTATTATGAGTAATAATTAACTAAATTGAAGAGTTTTGGACCAAAGTAATTAATGATGTTTCCGTATTTCATTTCTAAGAGCATCTTCAATGTATTTCTCCATTTTTATCTCCAAAATAGAGAAACTGCAAACTGGAATTTGATTTCTCTCTAATGTATTCTTCTATTTTCAATTCTAAAAAAAATATTTTAAATATATTCTTCATTTTTATTTTATTGTTAATTACTAATAATGCATTTTATTTATAAAAATTATAAATGAATCCATTTATTTTTTTCGGTTAAAACTTTTATAAATTATAATAATATTTTAAATTCAACTATTATAATATACAAATAATACTACATACCATTTAAAATAATAAAATAAAGTACGTTTTAATTTTATGTATTTCTTATATATTTTTAATTTTATGTTATTTATAGTTTCAATTAATCTTTTTCTATTTTAATTCTATTCTCAAATTTTAAATTTATCTATCTTTAATTTTAAATTAAATATATATAATATAAAAGATTAAATTATAAATAAAAATATACTTTTAAGAATTAATAAAAAGTAAAAGATTATCTTGTAAATAAAAAATTCCACTTGCAAAATGGAGTTGAAAATTGGGTTACTCCATATTTGGAGGAAAAAATGGCATTCTTCCATTTTGTAGGTGAAAATGGAATAGGGTTGGAAAAAAAATTTCTCCAAAATAGTATTTGGAGGAATAAATGGGGTAGGGTTAGAGATGCCCTAACTGAGAATTGAATTAGGAGACCGGGTTACTCGTTTTTTTAGAAATACTAGGGTTGAGACCGCGTTTCGCGCGGATTTTAGTTTATGTTCATGTTATTATATGTTTTATATGTTATTTCTTAAGAAATAGTTTGTTGATAATTTTTTTCCTTAGTTTAATAGTTTTATTTTTAAGTTTGCATTGTGTTAACAATACCTGTGTTCTATTAGTTATCCTTATTGGTACGTCTATATAACAATATATTTTTCCTAATTATGTTATTAACTTCGATAAATTTTATTTCATGTATTTTTATATTTTATCTGTTACTATTGTGTGATTATAATTATTTAAATTATTTTTATTTTTTCTTAATTTATACTCTCTGCAACTCTTTTATTTTTAATCAGTTATTATTACAAATTGTTAAACAATTAATTCATCATATTTGTCTTTTTTTTTTTTGGATTTTTATACTCTTCATCTTCATATTCTCATATAATTTGTTATTTTTATTTTTTCTTAATTTATACTCTCTGCAACTCTTTTATTTTTAATCAGTTATTATTACAAATTGTTAAACAATTAATTCATCATATTTGTCTTTTTTTTTTTGGATTTTTATACTCTTCATCTTCATATTCTCATATAATTTGTTAGTTTTATCTTTTGTTCTCTTTCCTTATCTTTAACGTCTTTGTTTTCGTATTTCTTTTCATTAGTTTCGTGTTCTTCATTCTCTTTTTTTCTCATTTTTCTCTGGTTCTTAACTTTTATTTCTCTTCTTTTTTTTTTCTTTCAGTTTTTCTTCATCTTTTTATTCTGATATTGTTTCGCATTTATTTGCATCTTTTTATATATATTGATCTTTCTTCTTCCTCCTATTTTTTCATCATTTTTTTTTAATTATCGTCATTTTTTCTAACTTTTTCTGTTTAAATAATATATCATTTTAAATAATATATATTTCTAATCCAGTTAGTATTATACTTTTCTTTAAGTATTAATATCTAACTACCACTTATTTTATTTACACTAAAATTTGTTTTATTTTATTTAATGTATACTAAATATACTAATAATATATATATGTATTAAATACTTAATTTAAATATGCTTTACTGTTAAAATTTGAATTTGCTGATGTGGACACCCTAGATGGAGAGAAAATTCTCCTATTATATAATAGATTTCACGGCCATCACTAACCCATTTGATACTGTGTCTTTAAGAAAATTGCAATTTATTTAACTTTTTAAGTGATCGATGAAATTATGGCTACGATTGATAAGTTGCAAACTGGTGGAAAACACTTTTTAAAACACAATTCCACTATTATTTTAACAATACAAAATATACAAAATTTGATTGTTTTTCTCCAAACACATAGTTGTGTAGAATTACTACAGTGCATACAAATTTAGTAAAAAGAAACAAAGTGATTTTTGTGGTTTGATATTTTCCCGAGAGATATAAATTGTCTACAAAATTTACAAATCTCTTGAACCATAAGAATATCAAGCTATTTAAAATTATTAGAGGTATCTAGAAATCTAGATGTAGTGAATATTTGATGTTGTTGACAGTTGTTGGACCGATCAATTTGGAAGTCTAATTTTTTTAAATATATTCTTTATAATTTTTTTTTCAAAATTAAAATAATAAAAAATAAAATAAAAACTTCATAAAATAATCAAACTTCATAAACTGTTTGTAAAAATAAGAAATAGATCCAATAAAACATATAGTTTATTTTTGAAATATTGATCTTTTTGCATTTTTCCGTGCAAAATCGTTCATTAAACTGTCGTAGACGAGTTTTTGAACTATAGCTATCCCAAAAATTTGTTCATAGTTTTAGAACTGTTCAAACCTGGATTCGAAAGAAACTAGAGCTTGATCCCTAATAAAAAAAAATTTAACAAAAAATATGTCTATTTATAATAGATTCCGCAAAAAAAATGTCTTTTTATAGTGGATACCCGTGGCGGTCGTTTCCCTCGCCCGCCTGCCCTCAAGGCCGGTCCTGTAATGTCGATTGGCTAATGATTTGATCCAAAATCTTCGTTTTTTTATTTGCAGTGTAGTCCCAAACTCTCAATTGAACATTTGAACCAATATCATTAATGATATCTATATGTATGTGATAATCACCATTAGCATCGCAAAAAGCATCAGAATGGAAAAACAAAAATAAACACTTAAAAATATTTTGGGATAGAGAAGATGGAGCCACCCAGTACATAAAATTCCGATACGTCAAGATTGAAAGATTAGAAGAGAAGGAAAAAAAAAATCAAACAGATATTAATTCAGAGCTTGAAAGTGAGAATATTTAGGGGGGGGGGGGAAACAAATTAATGCGAGGACATCGAATCTTTAACAGGACAATAATTTAATCAAGGACCCTTTAATCAAAGCTAGGCAGCAAACAAATAACAACAATCTTTAAATTGGTTTTTTTAACAAAAATACGTTACAATCTAAACGTCTTGATCTTGTAGTTCGCTTGTCTACGATGGCATATTGATGTGCAACGTGTGATGAGTTCGAACTCGAGCAAGGCAGTTGGCGAGAGACTGAGAGAGTGACTAAGGAAACAGAAGCAAGCTTTGTGTAAACAATTGAAGTATTCTTAAATATCTCTTTTTCAGAATCTTTTACCAATAATGTGAGATATAAAAGTGTAGATATGGACACTGATCAAATAATTTCGAGGATATTGATTGAACAAATACATTATTATGTAAACGTTTCTTTCCGATACATTAATTATAGAAAATTGTATGTGATCATTCAAGATCCAAAAATCAAAAATAACAAACCGACTGGGTCGGATATAATTTTTAAAAATGAAAGAATCATTTTATATCACAATTAACAAAATCCTATGCAGAATTATGAGTAATTGCACCCAATGACAGTATATAGTTAAGTAAATGATCTTTCATTTTTCTGTGTCTAAGTAAACAAAACATTTTATTAGCATATTTTTAAATATCTCTTTTTCAGAATCTTTTAACTAATAATGTGAGAAATATAATGATTCTTTCATTTTTAAAAATTAAAAATTATTAGCATATTCTTAAATATCTCTTTTTCAGAATCTTTTAACTAATAATGTGACAAATAAAAGAGTAGACATGGACACTGATCAAATAATTTCGAGGATATGGATTGAACAAATACATTATTATGTAAATGTTTTTTTTCTGATATATTAACTATAGAAAATTGTATGTGATCATTCAAGATCCAAAAATCAAAAATAACAAACCGACTGGGTCGGATATAATTTTTAAAAATGAAAGAATCATTTTATATCACAATTAACAAAATCCTATGCAGAATTATGAGTAATTGCACCCAATGACAGTATATAGTTAAGTAAATGATAAGGCATTTTTCTGTGTCTAAGTAAACAAAACATTTTATTAGCATATTGGATAATTTTGTCTTTCATTTAACTATTACGAAAGGATATATTTTTTTCATAGCGTATTGTTTCTCAATGTAGACATCTAGTTATCAAATAAAGTTTTAAGATGGTTTATTTATATCTATGCATAATGCATGGGTTTTTTCCTGTATCATATAGTATCATGATATGCAGAGCCGTGCCCAGATATACGGAGTCCGTAGGCGATGTTTAAAAAAAGACCATAATCTTTTTTTTTGTGTTAAAAAATTCTAATTAACCATTTTCATGTTGTATTCATATAAAACTAATCTAATTCATATAAAAGAAATAATAATATCATCATTTCAAATTCATATAAAATAAGTATTAACAATTATCATCCTAAACAAAAAAAAAATCAGACTAACAAATCACAAATTAAATTAATTCTAATATTAGATGAAACAAAATTGTAATTAAAAAACTTAACAATTGGCAAAAAGTTTTTGATTATGTGGTTGTTTATAAAGAAGAAAAAGGGAGTAAGAAGTTTTCAAAAATTCAACAAAAAAATGAAGAGTTGAAAATGTAATTTTATATATAAAAAAAGATCAATTTACTGAACTATTTAGATGGCTATGTATGTTGTCTTAGTATTGTATTGTGTTATTAATTTAGTTGCTAATTTTATTAAAGAAAAGCATTTTTGTTTTCAAACTAAATCTAAATCTTTCAATTTTAATAATTAATAATATTAATAATTAGTATAAATTGGATCTTTCAATTTTTTTTAAAAAAATAGGCCCGTAGACCAATGTTTCAATTCTTTTCACATAGGCACGACCTTGATGATATGTTTCTATACTAGATAGATATTTATTTTACCGAATGAAGTTTTATTTTAATTAGATATTTTATTCGTCTTTCTTCCTTTAGAAAGACATCGTTTTAATATTACAACAAGGTAATCAGTTTTAAGGTTTTATATTAATTATGCATAACACTAGATTTGGTTAAAATCCCATTACGGTGAATACCAAATAAATATATTTTAATCAATTATTTAAAAGTAGCATGCTATATTTAATATATTATATATATTTTTACTGGTAGCATTAGGGCTGGAATTATTATCCGGTATCCGCTATCCGATCCGGTATCCGATCCTATCCGATCCGTAAAAACCGGATATTCGTGTAGTTTGGATCCGGATCCGGATAGTGAAATTAAGTATTCGGTTATTTCGGATACGGATCCGGATAATAGAAAATTTTAAACTCGGATATCCGTTATCCGTTTATTAAGATTTTGAAAATTTTGAAATCTTTGGATATGCATTTAATTTTTTGTTTTAATTATGTTTGAAAATTGTTTTTGGTTTAACTCTTTTACACATGATTGAAATTTATATTGCATGATAATTTTTTATTTCAGATTGTAAGAGAAGACCATGAAAATAGATAACACAAGGATACGAAGATAAATTAACTTCTTTATTACTATTTTCTCTTTTGCTATGTAAATTTTTAAACTTTGTGTTATTTGAATGCTATTTGAATGCTTTTAAATTTTTGGTATTTGTAATTTTTGCTATAATGATACATTTTAATTATATATGTTATCTTATTATAATTTTAAAAATTGAAGTTTTTTTTTAAATCAACGAAACCGGATATCCGGTCGGATATCCGTAAATCTTCGGTTCAAACTGGATATTCGGTCTCCGGATATCCAGAGTTTTCGGATCCGGATTCGGATAATAAAATTGATTATCCGTCAAATCCGGAGCCGGATCCGGATACTTTGAAAAGTTTGGATATCCGGCTCCGTTCCAGATAGCATGTTATACTTGCAACTTTAGTAATCGTCGTGTCATCTTATTATTTGCTATAAACTTTGAACATTGCGGCTAACTTAGAAGCAAAAAAAAAAATTATCGAACAGATCAACTTGACCAAAAAACAGTGTCTTGTATAAAAGAGCTTAAAGCTGAATAAATGGCGCCAAACTCTTGTAGCTCGACTGGTCAGCGAGGGCACAAAATTGTGCAACGTATGACGGGTTCGAAGCTTGAGAGCAAGGCACGAGAAAGTGGGACAAACCAAAAGACTAACTTTGATGAAGACTCTTAATTATAGTGCAGCTTCCCCCTTCTTAAAAAACTGACTCAATAAACCATATGAGATATTCTAAAATATCTCTTTTTTGAATAAATAATATATAGAAACCCGCTTTTCCAAATTTGTAGTGCATGTGAGAAAAATAAAGAAGTAGATCAAAACAAAAAAAAAGACATGGACACTAGTAAATCACTATAATTAAAGATATGGACAGTAGTAATTATACACTAGTGGTAGTACCAAATGGGTTGGTTTTCTTTTGTTCTAGGTTCAAAACCTTTTTTTGTTTGTCAAGGGGTTCAAAACCTTTTTAAATTTAAATATCTAAAAGCTAATTTCTGGTATCAAAATTATGGACCGAAAGTCTAGAACTCATACGTTTCACAAAAGAAATATAATAATTATAATTTGGTGGCTCACAAATTAGCCATTAAAAACGACATAGTACTAAACATATTAAATCATCCGTCATGTCACATTTTTGTGTTCAAATTTGGTAGTCTAGACTGGACGTGTGAATTATTAAACGATAACAAATGAAATATGATATTGACTCACTAAGTAATGTAAATTCACATGTTCTTCTTTTCCAGAAACCAGAAAAAAACGATGAAACGTGTCAAACATTGCCTATGTTCTTATGAATCCTCCAAGAAACTTTGAATCTGACCGAGATTAGTAATCAATTCTACTTTATATAAACTGTTGTCTTCCCAATTCAATTGCCATATAACCAAATCTGAAGGAAACCAAAAATAATCTAAAACCCTCCCTCATCTTTTAGATACTTTCACAATCACTCCAAAACTAATTGATATTGCATTCACACTCCAAAACTAAGAAAACGTTCGGCCCACTTTCCCTCTCTTGTTTTCCGAACTCTTTTCTCTTTTCGATTAGCCATTTCGTAATACTTTTTCATTGTTTTCTGATTTGAGCGTCAGAGCTTTCGGAAAACACATTCCATTGTGTTTTCTGAGCTTTCACATGCTTTCTGGTTTTACAAGAGACTTGCTTCTGCAGAGGACCAAAAATCCTCTAAATAATTACTATGTGTGGAGAAAATATTTTAATATAATTATTTAAGAAAAAATATTTTAATTTAATTTTCATTATTTATATATATATATATATATATTTCAATTATATTACAAAATTATCAATAAATTTAATTTTAAATATAATTAGAGGTTAGGGATTCAAATACAGATATCTAGATTTTATAATTTAACTATCCGAATCTGGATCTGGTTTTGACGACTATGAGATTTTACTATCCGGTTCTGGATCAAACCATCTCGAATATTTGGATCAGAGCGGATCAATGATCAGATCTCATATACCGGATAATTTCAGCCCTAAGTACAATATATACAAATTTTTTTTAAAAAAATATCTTTTGTGGTTTGATATTTTCCCGAGAGATATATATTGTCTATAAATTCTAAAATCTATTGGAACCATAAGAATATCAAATTATTTAAACTATTAAAATGATTAGAGGTCTCCAGAAATATAGATGTAGTGAATCTCTAATGTTGTTGAACCAAAAAAGAAAAAGTGAATCTCTAATGTTGTCGATTGGCTAATGATTTGATCTAAGGTCTTCGTTTTTTAATTGGAAGTGTAGTCCCAAACTCTCAATTGAACATTTGAACCAATATCATTAACGATATCTATATGTATATGATAATCGCCATTAGCATCGCAAAAAGCATCGGAAATGAAAAAAAAAAATAAACATTCAACAATAATTCAGAGCTGGTGCCACACCCATTACATAAAAATTCTGATACGTCATACGTCAAGATTGAAAGATCAGAAGAAAAGAAAAAAAAAATCAAACAGGAATAAAATTATTCAGAGCTTGAAAGTGAGAATATTTAGGGGAAAACAAATTATTGGTTCAAATATATGAAGGACAGAACCCCAAAGGTAAGTATTCCAAGCCATGTTCTTCTTGGTGGTCTAGAAAATCAAAAGGAATTCATAGTTGGTCAGTTTTACCGTTGTTCTGCCCCGTCAAATGGACAAATTCCGGCTGTAGTCTCTAGGATTTGGGGTCTTCACCCGTAAATTAGGAGAATCCTCTTTCTTGTTTCACATACCTGATGAATCAACTCGTAAATGGGTTCTTCAGAGAAGTTTGTGGCATGTAGATGACTGCTTGATGTTTGTATCAAATTGGACTCCCACTACAAGAAAACACTACGATTCCTGACGAAATTTCCGACGGAATATATTTCGTCGGAAACTACCGACGGGATCCCGACGAAAAACTAAAAAATACCGACGAGAAAAAGTTAAACGCAAAATCAGTCGTAATTCCCGACTGATTTCCGACGGATTATTGAAATGGTCGTTTTTTAAGGTTTTGTCGGAAATCCGTCGGTAAATTCCTGACGGATTTTCCACGGATTTCTAAAAAGTTGAAAATTCAAAAAAAAAAAATACAATTCCGTGGGTAATCCGTCGGCAATTTCCGACGGATATCCGACGGAATCCGATTCTTTTTAAATTTTCAACTTTCCCGACAGATTTTCCACGGATTTCAAAAAAGTTAAAAATTCAAAAAAAAAAAAATACAATTCCGTAGGAAATCCGTCGGCAATTTCCGACGGATATCCGACGGAATTCGATTCTTTTTAAATTTTCAACTTTTCCGACAGATTTCCGACGGAATTATTAGATCTAGCCGTTGTTGTATCCGTTGAACTAGCCGTTTCTAGCCGTTTTAAAGTTTCGTCAGAAATCGGTCAGAATACGCTCGGAAATGAAATCAGGTTTTGCTATAAATACCTCTTCTTTCTCATTCCCAACATACAAATCAAGGGTGAAAGAACATGTCTTCTTCAAACCCAAACCCATATAATTATTTTCGATCATGGATGGATAAATCCCGTCTTGATCCAACATCGGGAAAACTAACCGATGAGTATGCGAGCGGTATTGAAGAATTTATAACCCTTGCGACAAAGAATAGTGAGAGCTCTGGAAATAGTAAATTCTATTGTCCTTGTCTTACATGTCGCAATAACAGAGTACACTCTGTTAGAGGACTATGGAATCACTTGTATAGGAATGGATTTATGCCAGGATACAAGATTTGGTATATGCACGGAGAAACTGAATCAATGGTAAATTATTATAGCAGTGCTTCTGGTGTGATAGAAGAACCAACTCCAGATGTTGAGATGGTGAATGATGTAAACGTAGGTAGTACTGTTCAGATGGTGAATGACGCATTTCAAGAAAACGTAGCATCGTATATTCAGGATGGTAATAGAACAGAAGAACCTAATTTAGAAGCCCGAAGGTTTTTTGATATGCTAGATGCAGCTAAACAACCTTTATATGGAGGATGTAGAGAGGGCATATCGCCTTTATATTCTGCAAGCAGGTTAATGACTATCAAGACGGATTTTAATCTGGCAGAAGATTGTGTGGATGCAATAGCTGATTTTGTTAAAGATATTTTACCTGAAGATAATATCTCACCGGCTTCATATTACGAGATTCAGAAACTTGTAAGTGGTCTTGGATTACCGTATGAAATGATAGATGTCTGCATCGACAATTGTATGATATTCTGGAGGAATAACGAGCATCGCTTAAAATGCAAATTTTGTCATAAACCGCGATATCAGGAAACCAGTAGCAGAGTACCTGTTCCACATAAAAGGATGTGGTATTTGCCAATAAAAGAGAGGCTGAAAAGGTTATATCAATCAGAGCGAACAGCAGCTCCAATGAGATGGCATGCACAACACAACTCAGATGGAGAGATTTCACATCCTTCAGATGCAGAAGCGTGGAAACATTTTCAAGAGCTCTATCCTAGTTTTGCGTCTGAGCCAAGGAATGTCTACCTTGGGTTATCTACGGATGGATTTAACCCTTTTGGCAAGCATGGGCGGCAATATTCTTTATGGCCAGTAATTGTCACACCTTATAATTTGCCACCAAGTTTGTGCATGAAACGAGAGTTTTTGTTCCTTACAATACTCGTTCCTGGACCAGAGCACCCCAAGAGATCTCTTGATATTTTCTTACAGCCATTAATTTATGAGTTGACGCTGTTATGGAAATATGGCATTGAAGCATATGATGTTTCTCTAAAACAAAATTTTGTAATGCGAGCAGTTCTTATGTGGACGATAAGTGATTTTCCAGCATATGGTATGCTTTTTGGTTGGTCTACTCACGGAAGATTAGCATGTCCGTACTGTCAAGATAACACTGATGCATTCCAATTACGACACGGTCGAAAAACTTCTTGGTTTGATTGCCATCGACGGTTTCTACCCCTTGATCATCCATATCGAAGGAGCACGACACTGTTTAGGAAGAATAAAAAAATTTATGATGCTCCACCTCCAGAGGGAAATGATAATAAATGTCGACTTGATAATTATTCACTTAACTTCTCTTCTTCTTCGTTTCTCGTTTCCTTCGCCAACTCCTTCATCTCTCCTTCATCTCCTTCCTCTCTTCATCTCCTCCATAGATCCACCTCCATCAGATCTGGGCCACCTGCACTGGTAAGATCCTCCTCTTCCTCTCTTCTTCTTCTTCTCTTCTCCTCCTTTCTTTTCTCCTCCTTTCTCTTCTCTTCTCTGGTTTTGTGAAATTTTTTTTTTCCTGTGCAGGTCCTGCTCCGCCGCTCCTGCTCTGCCGGTGGCCGCCGTCTCTCCTCCTGTTCCACCGCCCCTGTTCGCCGGCCAACATATGTAAGTAGCAGATTTTTTTGATACATTGTTTGTTTAAAACCAGATTTATGAGTTCTTTGTTAGATTTAGGGAAATTCTTAGATTTAGAAAATTTGTTAGATTTAAGGAGATTTGTTAGGAGTTGTTAGATTTGATAGGTGTAGATTTGTAAGAAAAATTAGAATTGTTAGATTAGAATTGTGGTTTATTTGTTTGTAAATTTTAGTTTGGAAAAATATAGATTTGTAGATATGTAAATTATTTGATTCTAAAATATAGTTTGGCAAAAAAA